>NC_072739.1:27942291-28278033 GCF_026930045.1 Uloborus diversus
GAAAGAATCTATCACCAAAATTCAAAGAACTGGATCGATAGGATTTTAAGTTGTTTTTAATTTTATGCAATTTAACATTTGTTTGCATGGAATTCCCTTTAAAAAAATTCTATAGATTGTTATTTTTTTTTAATTCCAATTCTAGTAAGTTTATCAAAATTAGTTTTTTCATTCATGTTAATTCTTTTAATTATCTTTTTCAAATTCCAGCTACTATTTTTCAGTGTGGTGTATTCTAATTTTGTAATCTGGACATAGGCTTCAAAGTTTCATTTTTTTTTAAAGATTTTTTTTTGTTTTTAAATCCTTATTCTGGCAATTTTATCAAAATTGGTTTTTTATTTATGTTGTTCCTTTATTTATCGTTGTTGAATTCCAGCTGCTATTTTTCATTGTGCTGCTGGTTGGTTGGTTAGGTTAACTTGGGTTTAATGGCGCAAGAGCCCTTCAGGGCTATACTGCGCCAAACAATTCTCTATTTTATGCTGTTAATTTTTCATTCAAGTATAGAACGAGAAAACGTTAAAAGCTAAAGTATGTAAAAGTAGAAGGCATAAAACTAAGTAGCATAAAATATAAAGTCGATAAAAACGAAAAAGATAAAACCATTGAACAGTATGAAAAGGACAAACACATAATGATAATACAAACACTAAATTAAAAGGGAGAAACTAATCTCCCGAAGGAAAGAGTACAAATTGCGATGGGGTTGGTCCCTAAGCAACTCCTTCAAAGTAGGGTTAAAATTATTAAAACACTTAATACGTATTTAATTAAAATTTGGGCAGTTACTTAAAATATGTAACAATGTCTGATTCACATTACATGTCATGCACACTGGGGCTGGTTCACGACATAAAAGGTATTTATGTGTGAACCTAATGTGGCCAATGCGGAGTCGGGCTAATAAAACTTGTTCCCTCCTGGTGAGATGTAATGATCTAAAACCTTTAGTCAAGGGCTGGATCGAACGCAGTTTGTTTTGGGTTTCTGAATGCCAGGTCCACTGCCAATGCATGTTAAGAGATTCAGAAATGGCGTTTTTGATGTCAGCGTAAGGAACACTGTCGTCAACTAGAATGCTTGCAGCTTTGGCAGCCGAATCGGCTGCCTCATTGCCTCAACGCCCACATGACCAGGGATCCAGCAAAAGAGAACTTTAAAATTATTTTGAGTAAGATTTTTTAACAGATGATAAGACTGAATGGCTATAGGGTGGCTATTATTGTTGCAGTGAGTGATAGTTTCCACTGAACTCTTTTGAGTAAGTGTACATCACCCATTTTTTGCAGTTGGATTGCGCTATTGATTTGAGGAGATGTAAATATGGCTTTTATTTCTGAAGTAAATACCGAGCAAGATGTGCTTAATTTTTCTGCCGTAACGTGACCATCAACTATTGTAGAAAAGCCGACGTGACCGTTTGCTTTTGATACGTCAGTGAAAATGTCTTTATAGTCAGAGTACTTGCTTTTGATCTCATGAATGATTTGTTGATAAATTGTATCGACAGTAGTTTGTTTGGAGAATTGTCAGAAGTCATTGATTATAGAAGGTATGACTTCGCACGAAGGTTCAATAAGTTTTATTGTGTTGACAGTTTTGAAATCTGATAGCTGCAGGTCTGAGAGTATCCGACGCATTCGGATCTCAAATGTTTCGGTCATTGAAGGACGATGTAGAAATAAAACAACACTAGATGGATGAAAAATATGGAGGTGTAATGGATGATTGATACAAGGTTTTGTTCTGAAATAAAAATTTAAAGAAAGTTTAAGACGTCTATTGTTTAGAGATTGTATTGTAATCAAATTCACTACTTACAGTGATGTTCGACAAGATCTTTGACGTTTGTGACATTATGCGAGTAACTTTGACAATTCCAATAAAGAATGCTCAGGAGAAACGGCCGGAAGAAGAGGGAGCAGCTCATGAAGGAGGATGGTCCGTCCACCCTTCATCGTCGGATGGCGGAAGATCTTCAAAATCAACATCCTCGTCCTCCTCCTGGGGAGTATAGGTTGTTGGATTTTTTCAATTTGTGATTTGGTCAATTTTACTTTCTTGCTAGAAAGCAAAAAGTCCTTTTTTTTAAAGTTATAAAGTTTAGGGGGCCTCTGTTTAGAGGCTACCCCGATTTTTGCGCGAGTTTGGATAATTTTCTTTTTTACTGAGTTTTTTCGAATTCCGTGTGAATGGTTTCTTTTCATTACCAGTAACAGATACAGTTATTGTTTTTTGTATTTGTTGTTGATTTTGATTAGTTTCCTTAAAAGAAGATTTGGGGCTATTATTTTGTTTATTTGATTTGGTTGTGTTCACAGTTTTGGCATTAGTAGAAGCATCTGTTTGTGTGCTTACAGACTTCAGTACCTTTTTAACGGCTGAAGCATATGAAAGACCTGTTGTTGGTGTGCGGGATTCAACTAGTTTTCTTCCATCTGGATAAGATACACTCTAAGACAAAAAAAAAAGTTGCACCAGGAAGGTGTGGACCGATGTGAATGAAATTTGGAGGGATGGTTCTTCTGCCTAAGATATGCAAATGATTAAATTTCCAGGTTAGGGTTGCGCATGCAACGCGCGCAGGGTGGCCCTAAGCACAGCGCAAGACCAGCTATATAAGGGCGTCCAGTAGAGCACCAATTTTAATTTAACTCAATCTGATTTGTTAGTTACGTCGTTTAACATTGGATTATGCCTCGAAATAAAGTTCGCAAGCAATTTACGCAACCAGGAGTGTTCGAAAGGGGTCGCATAATTGGCCTCCGAAAAGCTGGATGGTCATTTCGACGGATAGCACAGCACGTTGGTTACACTGATGTTACTGTTGCACGCATTTGGCGGCAGTGGACTCATCAAGGCACAGATCAGCGTCGACCAGGCTCAGGGAGGCCGAGACAAACCGTACCGAGGGAGGACCGGTGGCTCGTAAGGCAAGCTCGTAACGATCCAACCAGCACAGTTGCAGACATCCAACGGGCTGTGGGACCTTCCATCAATCAGCCAATAAGTGGTCGCACCATTTGCCGACGGCTGCACGACGTGGGACTGCGCTCAGGTAGACCGTTACGACGACTGCCATTAACAGCATTGCATCGTCGGAAAAGATTGGAATGGTGCCGTACAAGACGGACATGGAGCGTCGAATGGTATCGCGTAGTCTTCACTGACGAGTCCCGCTTCTGTCTTGGTGGAGACGACAATAGAATCCGCGTGTGGAGGCAACGTGGTCAGCGCCAAGATTTACGGTTTATTGTACAGCGTCATACGTCCACGAGACCTGGTGTCATGGTGTGGGGCGCAATTGCATATGATGCAAAATCACCTCTAGTGTTCATTAACGGTGCTTTGACCGGCCAACGTTACGTTCAAGAGATCCTGCTGCCAGTTGCTTTGCCATTCCTGAGCACCCGTGTTCGGCCGCTATTCCAACAAGACAACGCTCGACCCCATATTGCTGCCGTCTCTAGAGCTTGTCTTCAAGGCCTAGACAGCATGGAGTGGCCGGCATATTCACCAGACCTGTCCCCAATCGAGAATGTGTGGGATGCCATGGGACGAGATGTCAACACTCCACCCGTACCTAGAAATCTGCCGGAACTCCGTAACAAAGTTAAAGCAGCATGGGATAGACTACCACAGGACTTCATTAAGAACCTGTACGATTCGTTACCAAGACGATTAGCATGTTGTATTCGGAATAATGGCGGCCATACCCCATACTGAATGTTACCCATTTTGTGTATGTTGTTCAATAAATTTTGCTTATATCGTTCTCATTTTCTAATCATTTACTCTTCCATATACACTTAACATACCTTCCAAATGTCATTGTATTATAAGACTTCCTTCATGGTGCAACTTTTTTTTTTGTCTTAGAGTGTATTTTTTGTGTTGTTTTAATTACCTGAATTTCTTTTTCAGTGAGCCATTTTGAGCATGATTTGAAGTATGAAGGATGATCCCCCTTGCAGTTTACGCAATTGTAAGTCTTGATACATGCAGTACAATCGTGACCGGGTTCTGCGCACCTGGCACAGGTGTCAGTACCACGGCACGCAAACTTCGAATGTCCAAACCGCTGGCATTTGAAACACCGGAGCGGATTTGGAATATAGGGGCGAATTGGACAAGAGAGATAGCCGGCTTTAACACGTTGCGGGAGGACAAGTGCATTGAATGTCAGAATGACATGTTTGGTGTTCATCATTTCACCATTACGTTTTATAGTTATCCTTTTTACTGCACTTACGTTTTGATCCTTCATTCCCTCCAAGAGTTCCTCCTCGGGTGTAAAGAGGAGGTCAGGTTCGGAAATGATTCCCCGTGAAAAATTGAGAGTTTTATGTTCTGAAGCAGTTACGAGATATGAACCAATTTGTTTGATAGCCATTATTGATTTAATTTGTTTGGAATCTTTGATTTCTACTTAAAGTTCACCGCTGCGTATTTTTTTTACGGACTGGTATTCTCCTATTAAGTGAGTTAGTGCTTTATTAATCAAGAAGGGGGAAACTTTACTTAAATTTAGGTTTGGGTCATTGCGCTTAATTATAAAAAACTGAGCAGTGCTTGACAAAATGTTCTGACGCTCCCCACAAGGGGGAGAAGGGTTATTTACGTTATCTTCCATAAATAAACCTGGGAACTAGGGGGAAAAGTGGAATCTAGCCCCTGTGTAGCCCCCCTACACAGAGGTAAGGCTGCGTACGACAGGGTTCGCCTGCTATCCCTGAAGACTCCCGTTTGAGGTACCGACTACCCACGCAGCCATCGGCACGGTTGACACACATTAGCTTAGGGGTTTTCGTCCGAATTTGGTAAGTGTCATGAGGGAGGGAAGGGAACTAAAGTCCCTTAAAGTTCACTACTCCTCCCAAGAGCTCGCCCCGAACTCACCACACCGCAAGCCCCCCCCCCCCCCCACCACGACAAGGTAAACGGACACGGGGAGGGTTCATTTTGCTGCATTCTAATTTTATAATATGGACATGGCTGCAAAGTTTCAATAATTTTGTAATCTTATGTATGAGAAAATCATTGTTTTATTAATAAAATTATGTTAAAATCAGTTGATCATTCATTTGTCACTCTTTATTTTAGTGAAGTTTTAAAACTTTAAAATGGAAACCTTAAAACGAAACCAAATTATTACTTACAGCTGAAATTTGGAATTTTAGGTCAGGGTACTTCGTGAGAAAAAAAATGTTATTCAAATATACATTGAAAATTTTCAAAAATATTATGTTTTTTTTTTCTGCAGATAAAGATACTATAATGTCAAAGTAGTCATGCATATGAAATCTTTTTAAAAAAAAATTTCTCAAAAACTTTCTTCTTGGTAACTTTTATGTTTTTAAAAACTTGACTTGTTTTAGGGCCTAGTTTAATAATTTCTTTCAAAATGTACCTGATATTCAATTTAATTCAGGAGGTTTAAAAAAGTTTTTTAGTAAGTTACCTAATACCTTTGATTTTACATCTAACAAAATGTCTTTTAAAGACTTTCACTGGTAATTTTGCATTACACTAACAGAACTGTTAATGTGCTAGGATATACTCCTATACCTTTAAACAAAAGCATTTCTGTTAATTATTTGGAAATTTAAAGCTTAAAATATAATTGTGTTGGGCATTATCTTTTAATTTCCTAGGTAGGCAATAAATACTTAATCAATTTAAGTGAGAAAAGTAAAACGGGCGAAATTTTCCGCCCGCATGATAACAGAGTTTTCCTCTCCTCTCTCACCAACCAATGTGGCCGCCGCTGTCATACAGTTACTTCAAACGCGACAATGGGAGTAGATACGGTATGTTCCCTCCTGTATTCCTACCTCCATGGACAATTCACTCAAAAGTTATTGGAAGGGGGGCAATCACCCCGGGCGCCACTAAATGAAGGGGCGCCTAAAGGCGCCTTTTGTTTTGACGGAACACGACGACAATCACACGAAACGAGGAGCGCCTTGCGGCTACCCACATCGTATAAAATGCTCCGATTGCATAAAATTAGGGGAGCCTTGCGGCGCCCCCTCATTTCGTATATCATAGATACACAGTCATAGACACACAAAATAGAGAATCGCTCCAATGATTCTCTATTTTTTCCCAGGGCAAGAAAATATTCCTCTCTCAGTCTCCAAAACATTAGTTTCCTTTGTATCATTTGAGCATATAATATTTCTGAGAATATAACTGTTTAGAATCAAACAAAAGGCACTTCTCCTTTATCTAGTTCTCACCAAATTTGACATAACCGGAAAAAAGTTTGAAGAGGGCATATTGAAAAAACAGAAAAAAAAAAAAAAAGTTTTTTTGACCGGATAGGAAAAAAGGACAAAAGTTGTACGGTCAAAATTTGAAACTTTTAGTTTTAAAAACGCAATTTTAGCCTTAAAAACGCTATAATAGGCCATGTTTATTACGTTAGGGTAAGGGAGGGAGCTCAGAGACCGTTTCCAATCAATTTTCTCTCCCCTTGCTAGTACAAAAAATCAATTTCCTCTTCCCAAACCTTGCCAAAAAACTTTGAAGATTTTACGGAGAGGAGGATCTGGAGCATTTCCCAGGAAAAGTGTTCAAAATTATGGTTCAAAAAATGCAAGCAATGTTTTACATTCAGGGACTATTACACTTAATTTTTTTTGTAAGTGTCATTAAAAAAACCCATTGTTTGTGATGTTAAAGAAATTCGGCAGGGGGGCCATGCACCAATATTTTCTCAAACTCAAGTCTTAAAACGCAATTTGAAAGGGCATATTTTGTAATATTAGGGCCAGTGAGTTTTCGAAATTAGAGCTCGAAAAACGCAATTCTGAGCGATTTTCAATCTTGTTAAGTATTTGTGGGCTTCTCCTAAAACCTGCAAATATTTGATGCAAAAGAATAAAAGTTATAAGTACAAAAATGAAAGTTGGTCTTAAGTTGGTACAAGTAAAACCAAAAAACTCTTGAAAATAATCATCGGATAATTCCAGATATTAAATTTAATTTTAATGTAATTTACTTCGATAAATACATTTTCTATTTATAATCAGCAAATTATTTATTCGTGTTCTTAGTTTGATCAATATGAATGACCAATTTAGTTTTAATTGTTTGTTTTTCATCTAGTGGGATAACGTTCCACTAGATTCATTGCTTGTGTTTTAATTTGTATTATGCATAGCCTTCTGATTGTTCTGTTCATTCATATGGAAAAAAATCAAGTATGCATTATGCACTGATATTATAATTAACTTGATTTTTCTGTGTGTATAGGAGGGAGGGGGGGGGGGCGCCAAGAAACTTTCGCCCCAGGCGCCGTCAGCTCTTTGGACGGCTCTGGGCCTTCATACTTTTTTCTTCTTTCTCTGACTTTTACTGGGAAAGTAGGCTAAAAATATATGTATGCAAATATACATTCTCGTATATTCCCACACATCCCCCTCTTTATCTTAAAATACAATTACGTATTTGTGTTCCTCTTTTTTTATCTAGTGAAATCTGGCTTTTGAATACTGTGTCCACATTTATAGTAAACGTCAAAATTAATTGCACTGAGGTACATCAAAGAGTTTCCTCTTATAGGTGGGGCAATTATTCATTACTGGAGTTGTTGATCATGTTCATTTCTTGTTTTAAAAAAATCATTTTGTCTGATGCTTAAATAAGGCTAGTGGGTTTACTTATTTCAGTTGGTTGGTTAGTTGATTTTTTATGGCGCAAGAGCCCTTAAGGGCTATACTGCGCCAAACGATTTTTTGTTATATTTTATTTAGTTTTCATTTAAGAATGAATCAAAAAAGTAAAAGTATTTTTTGAAGTAAAAGCATAAACCTTCAAGATGTAGTATTAAAAAAGGAACACCTTAAAAACATATAAATGCTAAAAACATATTAAGAAAAAATGGATGAAACAATATCTTGAAAAATATAAAAAGGACGAAATCACATAATGACGACACAAACACTAAATTAAAAGGGAGAAACCAATCTCCCGGAGGAAGGGGTGTAAATTGCGATGGGGTTGGTCCCCAAGCAACTCCTTCAAAGTAGGGTTAAAATCATTAAAATATTTGAAACGTATATGATTAAAATTTGGGCAGTTACTTAAAATATGTAACACTGTCTGAATGACATTACAAGTTATGCACATTGGAGCTGGTTCACGGCATAAAAGGTATTTATGTGTGAACCTAGTATGACCAATGCGAAGTCGATCTAATAAAACTTGTTCTCTCCTGGTGAGAGGCAATGATGTAAAGCCTTTAGTTGAGGGCTGAATTGAACGCAGTTTGTTTTGGGTTTCTGAATGCCAAGACCGCTGCCAATGCGTATTAAGAGATTCAGAAATGGCGTTTTTGATGTCAGCGTAAGGAACACGGTCGTCAACCAGAATACTTGCAGTTCTGGCAGCCGAATCGGCTGCCTCATTGCCTACAATGCCTACATGACCAGGGATCCAACAAAAGAGGACTTTAAAATTGTTTTGCATAAGATTTTTTAACAAATGATAGGACTGAATGGCTATAGGGTGGCTATTATTATTGCAGTGAGTGATTGCTTCCACTGAACTCTTTGAGTCAGTGTATATCACCCACTTTTTGTAGTTGGATTGGGCTATTGACTGAAGAGATATAAATATGGCTTTTATTTCTGAAGTAAATACAGAGCAAGATCGGTTTAATTTTTCTGCCATAACGTGACCATCAACTATTGTAGAAAAGCCGACGTGATCGTTTGCTTTTGATCCATCGGTAAAAATATCTTTATATTCCGAATATTTGCATTTTGTATCATAAAATATTTGCTGGTAAGCTGTATTTGGTGTAGTCTCTTTAGGGAATTTAGCGAGGTCATTGATAGTAGATGTATTTACTTCACACCATGGTTCAATTGGTTTTAATGTGTTGAAGGTTTTGAAATCTAATAGCTGCAGGTCTGACAGCATCCGACGCATTCGGATCCCAAATGTTGGGGTCATCGAAGGACGGTGTAGAAATAACAGAACATTTGATGGATTAAAAATATGAAGGTGTAGTGGGTGATTAGTGTAAGGTTTTGTTTTGAAGTAAAAATTTAAAGAAAGTTTGAGACGTCTATTGTTAAGAGACTGTTCATGTGCTAGAATATGAAGACTGTTGATAGGTGAGGTTCGGAAGGCTCCTGTGCAAATGCGCAGTGCCTGATTATGTATTGGATCCAAGGCTTTCAGATAGCTCTTCGCTGCAGAGCCATAAATTTGACATCCATAATCAAGTTTTGAGCGTATAAGAGCCCTGTAAATTCTCAACAGAGACTCTTTATCAGCACCCCAAGATGTGTTTGCTAAGACTTTCAGGATATTTAGTTTCAATAAACATTTTTTCCTCAGTTCTAGTATGTGCGGTACAAATGTAAGTTTTTTATCAAATATGAGACCCAGGAATTTTCCCTGATCCTTTACAACTATTGGTTGATTATTAAGATTAAGGTTTGGATCAGGATGGAGACCTCTTTTACGGCAGAAATGAATGCAAAAGGTTTTTTGAGCAGAGAAAGAGAAGCCATTTTCTTCCGCCCATTGTGATACTTTATTGATGGCTATTTGAAGTTGTCTTTCAATGATACTCATGCTCGATGAAGAAAAAGAAATTTGAAAATCATCAACGAACATGGTACCTTTTACAGAAGGAGGCAGTTGATCAATTAAGCTATTGATTGCGATTATGAAAAGAGTTACGCTTAGCACACTTCCCTGGGGAACTCCTTCTTCTTGGATGAAGGTATCCGACAAAACAGACTTGACACGTACGCGAAAAGTTCGATCTCTTAGAAAATTAGAAAGAAAGATTGGTAGGTTACCTCGCAACCCATACTCGTGCAGGGTTTTGAGGATCCCATACCTCCAGGTACGGTCATATGCCTTTTCAATGTCGAAAAATACGCTCACAAGATGTTTTCGTTTAAGAAATGCTTCCCTTATTGATGTCTCAAGAAGCAGCAGGTTGTCGACTGTGCATCTGCCGCGCCTGAATCCACTTTGATGGGAAGATAGCAGATGGTCTGACTCAAGAATGTACATGAGTCTCGCGTTGACCATCCGCTCCATTAGTTTACATAGGCAGCTTGTTAGAGCTATAGGTCTATAGCTCTCGGGTTTATCAGTTTGTTTATTTGGTTTAAGGATAGGAATTACTATTGCTTGGCTCCAAAATTTTGGAAATCTGTGTTCAGAATAAATTCTATTGAAAAGTTGCAGAATATTTTCTAAAGAGGACCTGCTGAGATTTTTTAACATGCTATTGTGAATTTCGTCAGGGCCAGGTGATGTGTTTTTTGATTTTTGTAAAGCATTATGTAGTTCTTGAAAGGTAAATTTTGTGTTGTATTGATTAAAAATGTTCGAATTAAAATCTAGAACTTTTTGTTCTTTATGTGATTTGATAGCTAAAAACTTAGAACAGTAGTTGTTTGAGCTGGAGACGTCAGCCAAATGAGTCGCCAGGCAGTTAGCCACCTCTTTGTGATCAGATAAAATATTGCCGTTTTCTTCTAGAATGGGAGCACAAGATGTATTGTAGTTGCCAGAAATTTTTTTAATTTTACCCCATACGGTCTTTGATGGAGTGGACGTCGTGATGGTGCTGACATAGGTCTTCCACGAGTCCCGCTGGCTTTTCCGTCGAATCCTCCGAGCTTCAGCACGAGCACTTTTAAGTGCAACAAGATTTTGCGCGGTTGGATAACGACGAAATGTGTTCCATGCTTTTTTTTGTTTCTTCTGAGCTTCTTGGCAAGCAGAGTTCCACCATGGCTTAGGATATTTGATACTGCCTTTAGAGGTTCTTGGTATAGCAGCGTTCGCTGCGTTTAAGATAATGTCGGTTACTCGCTTTACCGCAACATCAATATCAATATCAGTCACGTCTTCCGGTGTTATTTCTGCCAACTGGGTAAATACTGCCCAATCAGCTCGATCAATGCGAAGACGGCCTTGCTGATGCTGCTGATAGCTGCAGCGTCCAGAACAAGTTATTTTGATAGGAAAGTGGCCACTGGTGTAGAGACCACCCTGCACCTGGAAATCCCAAAGTGGCAGAAAGGAAGGTGAGGATATTGCAAGATCGATTGCATGGTAGGTTTGCGTAGGAAGGTGGAAATAGGTATTTTCACCGTTGTTAAGAATACATAGATCGTTGTCTTCAATAAAGTTTTCTATTATTAAACCTCTGCTGTTGGAGTCTGAACTCCCCCAGAGAGGATTATGGCCATTAAAATCCCCCAAGAGGACAAATGGGGGAGGAAGTTGATCTACAAGTGTTTGCAATTCCACGCCTCTCAAGTCGTAAGAAGGTGGAATATATATAGAACAGATTGTAAACAGCGAGTGAAGGTGAACGCGCGCAGCTACTGCCTGCAGGGATGTGTTGATATTGAGCTGGCTGGATGCATAATCATTAGCGATTAGCAATGCCACTCCTCCACAACGACGGTCACCTGACAAGCAGTCCTTGCGGTATATGTCAAAACCTTTCAACCTCGGTCTATCAACAGGGGACAGAAATGTTTCTTGCAAACAGAATATGGCCGGTTGGTGATATTCGACAAGATCTTTGATGTCTGTGACATTATGCGAGTAACTCTGACAATTCCAAGAGAGAATGCTCAGGGCCATGGAGAAAAAAGAAAGGAGAAACGGCCGGAAGAAGAGGAAGCAGCTCATGAAGGAGGATGGTCCGTCCACCCTTCATCGTCGGATGGCGGTAGATCTTCAAAATCAACATCCTCGTCCTCCTCCTGGGGAGGGGGTTGTTGGAATTTTTCTATTTGTGATTTGTTCAATTTTACTTTCTTGCTAGAAAGTAAAAAGTCCTCTTTTTTAAAGTTATAAAGTTTTGGGGGCCTCTGTTTAGAGGCTACCCCAATTTTTGCGCGCGTTTGGATAATTTTCTTTTTTTCAATAAGTTTTTTCGAATTTTGAGTGATTGGTTTGTTTTCATTAACAGCAGCAGAATTTGTTTTTTGTATTTGTTGTTGATTACTTTTCTGAAAAGATTTGGGGCTATTATTCTGTTTATTTGATTTGGTTGTATTTACAGTTTTGGCATTAGTAAAAGCATCGGTTTGGGTATCTGTTTGTGTGCTTACAGACTTTAGTACCTTTTTAACGGCTGAAGCATATGAAAGACCTGTTGTTGGTGTGCGGGATTCAACTAGTTTTCTTGCATCTGGATAAGATATTTTTTGTGTTGTTTTAATTATCTGAATTTCTTTTTCTGTGAGCCATTTTGAGCATGATCTGGAGTATGAAGGATGGTCCCCTTTGCAGTTTACGCATTTGTAGGTCTTGTTACATGTATTACTGTCGTGACCGGGTTCTGCACACCTGGCACAGGTGTCAGTACCACGGCACGCAAATTTCGAATGTCCGAACCGCTGGCATTTGAAACACCGGAGCGGATTTGGAATATAGGGGCGAACTGGGCAAGAGAGATAGCCAGCTTTAACACGTGGCGGGAGGACAGGTGTGTTAAATGTCAGAATGACATGTTTGGTGTTAGTCATTTCGCCATTGCGTTTTATGGTGATCCTTTTTACTGCGCACACGTTTTGTTCCTTCATTCCCTCCAAGATTTCCTCCTCGGGTGTGAAGAGAAGGTCAGGTTCCGAAATTATCCCCTTCGAAAAATTTAAAGTTTTGTGTTCTGTTACATCGACAAGATATGAGCCTATTTGTTTTATAGCCATTATTTGTTTTATTTGTTTGCTGTCTTTTATTTCTACTAAAAGTTCGCCGTTGCGTAATTTTTTGACAGATTGATATTCACCAATTAAATGTGTTAGGGCTTTGTTTATTAAAAATGGAGAAACTTTAGTTAAATTTAAATTTGGATCATTGCGCTTTATTATGAAAAACTTAGCAGTGCTAGACAAAACATTCTGACGCTCCCCACAAGGGGGAGAATGGTTATTTACGTTATCTTCCATAAATAAACCTGGGAACTAGGGGGAAAAGTGGGGTCTAGCCCCTGTGTAGCCCCCCTACACAGAGGTAAGGCTGCGTACGACAGGGTTCGCCTGCTATCCCTGAAGCCTCCCGTTTGAGGCACCGACTACCCCCGGTACCACGCAGCCATCGGCACGGTTGACACACCTTAGCTTAGGGGTTTTCGTCCGCATTTGGTAAGTGTGATGAGGGAAGGAAGGGAAGAAGATCCCCTCCCGCCGATATTCTGTTTGAGCAACTGGGGGGTCACTACTCCTCCCAAGAGCTCGCCCCGAACTCACCACACCGCAAGCCCCCCCACCACGACAAGGTAAACGGACACGGGGGGGTACTTATTTCAGCTATTGTATTATTTATAATATACTGTTACATCCCGTTAATCCCGATCCATGTGTCGATTCACTGAAAAGTGTATATCTTTTCAATTCAATTGTAATTTTCACGGAAAAGAAGGTTGTGATGGAACTTGCCTCAGAAGAGATCGTTCGAAAAAAAATTTTAATGCCTTGAATAGCTTCTTCACAAAATGGATGTTGGCATTTTTAAATTAAAATTACCCGAGTATCTCTATTAAGTTTTGGTTATAATTTATCAATAACAGTTAAAGTTATTAATAACTTTAATATAAATTTGGGTCGGATAACGGCATCGTTTATCCGACCCAAATTTATATGGATCTCCTGAAAATCTGGATTACATTTGAAGATCTGTTTTACCTTAAATTTTAAATCCGCATACAAGTTAATTTTCAAATTATGATAGCAGGAAGCCTATTATAAGAACACCAAGCCTTCGCTTTCTTTTTATTATCTATTGATTATGAAACATATTCATGCTTGTGCTCCAATCAAACGCCACTCACGTTAAAAACGGAAGACATTGAACTAACTGTTCGTTAAAAACAGGTGAGAAAATTAAATTTAAGAATTTTGTTATGTCTTGTTCACAATTCTGCATAAGTTTGTTACAAAACAGTTTTAAAATGTAATAAATAGTAAGTTTTCCTATTTACGGATTTCGTTTGTTAATATCCTACTTATTTTTGATTAATCAAATTGATCTTCAATCTACATTTGTCCAAATAAACGAGAATGTATTTGATTCCCTTATTTCATTACACCTACAAAATATCTAAATATTTTATTTTTAAATGTATGATGAAAGAGATATTTTTTTTTTAAAACGTAGATGTGTAAAAAAATTGTGTAGTGTAATTGCTTCAACATGTAACTACACAAAAATCTAGTTGCATCACATGTTTTGATTTTCTCAAATTAGGCATTTGTTCCCGTACGAGAAATGCGCTCGATACACTATTAGTCATTGTCGAAACCAATTTTTACGGACAACTGGACTAAAATCCCCTTTTTTGAAAGGTTGCACCAGTTTGGCTTTTTATCCTTCTCTTGGCGAGGTCCACCGCACAAATTGACGATTCTTTTTGCGAGACCAGTAATGGTGGATATCTTGTATCTGTATTTGAAGTTTATTTCTTTTCATAAAGGAAGTACATCCGATTGTTAATCTGACAGGTGACGTTTCGAGGGGTGGAACCTTGGGTAAGAATGAATAGAACAGTCCTTTGTTTATGTTTTGCGGAGCCAAGTTTGAATTCTATTGCTATTTACTCGTGTTTTTTAGTATCTACTATGCTTAAAATTTGTATTTGAAAACTCGAACATGCCTGATAGGCGTTGTGTTACCGGTTGTCGATCAAACTACGATGAAAGTACATCTTATGTTTCGGTATTTAAATTTCCGAAGCAAGCAGAACAACGGGACCGTTGGTTGAAAAAAATCCCGAGGAAAGTGAACTCTCAAACTGTTGTTTGCGCGAAGCATTTTCCGGAAGAGCAGATTATTCGAGAAGATGAATTTCCACTAAAAACTGGAACTACGTTGAAAGTCCCAAGGAAATATCCTAAACTTATTGACATTGCATATCCCTCCATTTTCTCGGGATGTCCCTTCTATCTCACCGAAACTTATCAAAAGAGCAGGCAGTTCAAGGGAACAAAAGTTTGGATGATGCAGCATTGGCTAAATCCCATGAAATGGATAAAATCGAAAGTTTTGATGCGTTTCCAAGTTCTGTGAAGGATAAGCTCATTCATGCTGAGGAGGGAAACATAACCATTGTAAAAGCTTCAGGTACTATATTTATTTTGATTTTAGATTTTCAACCTGCCCCTAAAATATCGAAAAGCATTCAAATAAAAAACGACATGACTGTCGCAGTATTTCATGGTGATAGTGAACTCCCCACCCCATGTGTAAGTCACATTTTGGATGGTAACCTTTTGAGCAGATGGAGCCAACTCGAAAATATAATGAGTTCTGGGGTCGCATCATTTACCCCGCTCACTGAGAGCAATTCCGATTATGAATTAGCTATTAAACACTGGGGAGCATATTGTGATGCAGTGCAGATGCATCTGAATCAAATTCGTTAAACAAAAAAAAAAAAAAAATATTTTTGCGTGAGCAACAGAGAATACGTGAAATACACCACCAGCTCAGTCATTTTCAGCCGAGGACTGCAGTTTCGTGCTTATTAGCCCGGCATAGGAAAGTGACTGAGCTGGAGATGGAAAATAGGGTGGGTCGAAAAAAACTTTTTTTTTTAAATTCGAAACGCTTTAGTGCGGAAAAGTTGCCAATTGCGATAAGAATTAAAAGCACACCAAATAGAACAAAATCGGATAACATCTTCCGGTCGCGCAACGAACTTGAATGTCATAAAAAATTGCTAAAATCGATCTATTTTGTCATTTTTTTCTATCATTTAAAAATTTAATAAAAAGCAAGCTTTAGTTTTCCACGTTCGGATTAAGGTTTAAATAACTCAAATAAATTATAATTTAACCAATTTACAAATATTATCCGCTCGCGCAATATCTTAGAAAAAAGTGATCTTTACAAAGACTTCACTTTTTGAGGGGCAACTCTGAATTCGTTTTCTAGAACTAAACGAACACGAACACTATTTAAACGGTTAAAACTAGACTGAAGTAGTTGAAACCGGTTTAAACTAGAATGAAGTAGATTTCACTGCCCTTCCCTCCCTCATCTATCGCCTGTTCCTGCTCACACATTTCGCTGTGAGCGTTGCGTACCGTTGAGTTCGTTGCGCGACCGGAAGATGTTATCCGATTTTGTTCTATTTGGTGTGCTTTTAATTCTTATCGCAATTGGCAACTTTTCCGCACTAAAGCGTTCGAATTAAAGCGTTTCGAATTTCGTCTTCACAGCATTTCGCTGAGTTTTTCAGATCAAACATTGTGTTGCTTCGCAGATTTTTATTACATAATAATGAATGAATCGCAAAATATACTCACACTCACTAGGAGTGTGATTGCAAACTCCCGACGAGAGTTTTGTTGCCCTATATTTGGTGAGCCTCGAAGTCTCAATCAAAATAAGCTGCCGACATACGAATGTGTTCTTAAGTGCTGCTTTGAAGAGAGATACATTTTATCACTTGTGACAAAAAACAAATGCGTAAGTTTCGCCAAAGTAGCCTCTACTGTTGCGGGACACGTGAAATGTTTGTATGATAAAGCATCGATTCCTGCATTATCTGACTGTCGAATTGTAAAGATGATCAATGCGTATCACGACTCCTATACCAACTTAATGAAGTCTTACAAGCGTGACAAAGACAAGCTTGCATTTAAATCCAGACTAGAAGATTTTAAATTGAAAGCTCAGTCACTTTTTGATGTCTCTGCATGTAAATGCACAATGACAGTGAACTGTACATGCAAAAAAACACCGGATGCATGTCAATGTGCAATTTCAATCCAATGCTCCTGTGAGAAATCTAAGAAAATTCCTGTTCTTGAGTTGAAGTTCATGTATCTTCAAAGGCATTACAATATCGGAATGATCGGACCTATTGATAAGAAGGTTACAAAGCAACTGAATATCAGGGCTGAGAGGAACGCCCGCGATTTTAAAGGAGTAGTGAGTGGAGATAAAATTTCTAACATAGGCGAATATTCTACAATTGAAGAGCAAAAACACAGTTCCAGTGAGGACTCATGTGCAGATGATGAATACATACTACCAAGTACATCTACTACAAAGCCAAAATCGCAGATGAGAGTTAAACTCAGCGCAACAGCACTAAATAGCGATCGGTTTGGAGTTTCTGATCGAGCTACAGCAGCCATAGCATCCAGTGTTCTTCAAGAAGTCGGGATGATAACTAAAACTGACTCTTCATTTGTGGTTGATAAGTGTAAAATAAGAAGAGACAAAAGTCGCATTAGAACAGATTTACAAAGTGAATTTATACCTCCTGAAGAAAGTTGGGGTCTTTTCTTTGACGGACGAAAAGATGATACTTTGGTTCTTGAAAAGTTGAATGCGAAGCAATTTCGTAGAGAGCTGAAAGAAGAACACTATTCTCTTATCATGGAACCAGGATCAACTTATATAGGACATATATCTCCTTCCTCAAGTTCATCGAATGATATAATGCAAAGCATTATTCGCTGTTTGTCTGAGCTTTCAATGCCATTAGAAAAGCTCGAAGTAATAGGCTGTGATGGCACTGTAACCAATACTGGTTGGAAGACTGGCGTCATCTCTCGCCTAGAAAACTTCATAGGACGTCCAGTTCAATGGAGCATATGCCTTCTGCATTTTAATGAGCTTCCTTTTCGCCACATTTTTCAACATATTGACGGTCAAACATCAGGACCTAAATCTTTTAGTGGACAAATAGGACAGCAACTCACTTGCTGTGAAAAACTTCCGATTGCCCTTTATGAACCCATAGACTGTTTGATTCCTGATATAGACAAAAAGAGTTTAAGTAAAGACCAACAGTATTTGTTAGAAATTGCAAATGCAATCACCGAGGGAAAATGTCCGGAAGATTTAGCAAATCGGACTCCTGGTCCGTTGTCCCACTCCAGATGGCTAACTGTGGCCAACAGAATCCTTAGGTTGTATATAAGTTCTGCAGAGCCATCAGAAAACTTAAAAGAAATAGTTTGCTTCATCTTGAAATCATATATGCCTGTGTGGTTCGCCGTTAAAAAAAGCAAGTATTTTACTGACGGACCAAAACACGTCTTCCAAGCGATTCAAACATCAAGATATTTATCCAAAGAGTTACTGCAAGTTGTTGATCCAGTCATACAACGAAACGCATTTTTCGCACATCCAGAAAATCTTCTGTTAGCAATGCTAGTGGATGAAAGAAAACATATTCGCGAGCTGGGTTACAGAAGACTTTTAAAAGCAAGACAAAATGTTCTGAAGAAGAAGATTGTCAGAAATTTTGTACCACCGACTATTAACTTCCAAGCAACCGATTACACCGAAATTATTCATTGGAATTCTTGTGTGCTGTATTCCCCTCCAATTCTACGTGACCTTAATGAAGATGACATTAAGTCATTAATTAATTCTGATTCTACGCCCATCAGAGAAATACAAAAGTTCCCCTGTCACACCCAGGCTGTTGAGAGATGCGTCAAACTTGTTACAGAAGCCTCGAAGAAAGTATGTGGGCTTGAAGCTAGAGATGGATTTATCCGTGCAACTCTAAAATCTAGATCAGTTATGCCTATTTTCTCCAAAAAATCAGCCTTTAATGTTAATGTTTAAATGTTAAATATAGAAATACCACACTCAATTATTGGATGGTTGGTTGGGTTGGGTGTGGGTGGAACTCGAAGTGCAACCACCTCCACGTGGTGAGTTCTGGGTCATTTTGTTTCAGCAAAATGGGCGAAGAGTTGCACACACATTGAATTTTGAATTGACACAGTGAATATGGTGACTTTTTGTCTTATTCTAAGGACGTTGTGCGAGCGGATAATATTTGATAATTGGTTAAATTATATTTTGAGTTATTTAAACCTTAAACCAAACATGGAAAACTAAAGCTTGCTTTTTATTAAATATTTAAATGATAGAAAAAAAATTACAAAATAGATCGATTTTAACAATTTTTTATGACATTCAAGTTCGTTGCGCGACCGGAAGATGTTATCCGATTTTGTTCTATTTGGTGTGCTTTTAATTCTTATCGCAATTGGCAACTTTTCCGCACTAAAGCGTTTCGAATTTAAAAAAAAAGTTTTTTTCGACCCACCCTAATGGAAAATCTCTAAGGAAGCCAAGAGTGCGAAACAAACTGGTAGCTAATATAGAATTAGCAGACCAGACGAGTGACCGAAGCCCTGGCTATTGGGCGGTAATTTACTCAACAGAGAATGTCTAGAAGGTATAGTACCAATGTTACATTTGCATTCTCTCTATACATTAAGTCAGCAATTTCATACATGGTGCTTTATGAAAGTCAGTTTTTAACAATCCCCTCCATACATTATTTTTAAAAAATATTAAATCTTATTAAGTTAAATCACTCCACTAACCTTGAAACAAATATTGCATATATTAAAGGAAAATTCTTAAAATTGGATGATGAAAGTGACAGAATAGTGAATTTAATAATTGCTGAAATACATGTCAAAAAAAAAAAAATAACTTATAAGGGTCACTGCATTTCAGGATTTGCTGTAAATAATCCTAATTCTGGAGCAACTTCAGTCCAATCGTTTATGATTTCCCTCTCTCTATTCGTCTTATAAAGAAGTTATAGGACTTGTGCATGTATGTAGCTTAACAGCTGATGATTTGTATAGCTTAACAGTACAAGCTCTAAAGCTTCTTGAAGAAGCAGGCTTTACAGTCATTTGTTTAATTTCTAATAACAATAGAGTAAATATAAATATGTTTGAAAAATTGGGAAAAGGAACAATAGCGAATTGCGTTAAAATTCCTGCAAACGAATCCAAAAAGCTGTACTTATTGTTCGACACTGTTCACCTTTTTGTTAGAAACTGTGTATGTTGCCCACTTCCTCCACTAGACGGCGCTGCCGCCAAAGAGCAAACCAGGAACTTTAATTCCTTGTTAGAACTCAATCCACTTCATTCGACTCAAGGATTCCGTGCAGGAAGGTTCTCTTTTGAACCTCTGCGCGCTTCGAATGTCTATTGTTCCTGATAATGCGGCAGCGCCTAGCGCGGACCCGCCCGCTACGTCATATACTGCCCCCCCTGAGGGGATTGTTATTGCTAACTTGGAAATTTGTCGTTTATCCGACTTCCAAATACATGCATATACACAGCTTCGGGGCCTCTCGGATGAGGCTGAGCATTACGTATAAAGGCTCAGCGATCTTATGTTTCAGAAGGCTAGTGTCAACAATGCTGATTCCTGGCAGAGATGGGTGACGGAGGTCAACCGCCTGGCAGAAGGACTGCTGACGAAGTTCCCTCTGGATGCTCAGGGTAAGAACCCCAATTTTATTCCTCTGCGGGAGTTCGCCAGCCTGTCAAATTTGCCAGGCCAAAACCCCTTCACCCTGAAAGTAACTACCACCCTCTATCATAAGAGGAAAAACACAGATGGGTTTAAAAGCCCATCTAAGACTAGTAAAGTGAAAAAAGTGGACAAGCCTCAGCCCTTAAAGCTAGGCAATTCCTTCAAGGCGTTGAGCCAAGCCATTGATGGCAATAATGAAAATACAGAAAATCCTGAAATGGACACCAATGAGGAGGTTGATGGTAACATCCCTCCTCCTAAAATTAAGCCGATTTTGGCCATATACCCTAAAGCATATAAAGAATTTGTAGTTGGGCTGCAGACTGGGACCAAGACCGAATTTCAGGTCAAGGTCTCAGATGAATTCGCCAAAATATTCCCTGCAACGTCTGATGACCACAGGGCCATTTCCTCCTACCTTCTGGAAAATAAAATTCAGCACTATGTGTAATTAGCCAAGCATAACCGCCCTCTCAAGGTAGTTATTAAAGGGTTACCCCTAACTACCGACAAGGAGGATATTAAGTGGGCTCTTGAAGAGCTTGGTTATGGAGTTAGGAAGGTTGCACAACTTGTGCGAAAGGGTTCTTCCCCACTCCCGATATATCAGGTTCACCTGAACAATACCGTCGGGGTCAAGAAAATCTTCGAGCTCACTTCCATACTTTATACTTATGTCACTGTGGAGGCGTATAGACCCCGTAAGGGGCCTCCTCAGTGTCACAGATGCCAGAAATACAATCACAGCTCTGAGTGCTGTTATATGACCCCGAGGTGTGTTCGGTGTGGTGAAGAACACCTCTCTAGCAATTGCCCGCACAAGGCAAAGAGATTGGAAACACCAAAGTGTGCCAACTGCCAGGGCCCCTATCCTGCATCCTACAAAGGATGCCCAAAATATAAAGCTTTTTCCAAAAAAGCAATCTCAAATAATCCCAAAAACAATCCCTCTCACCAACTCCGAAGCCTTCCCACCCCTCCCTAATCAAAAAACATCCGAGAGTGGGAGCGATGGCGCTGCAAGCGCCTCTAATGCTCCTGCCCCCTCATTCGCCCAAAAGGCGCGAGGCTCGGCCAATAGGGGAGGTCCATCGAGTTCGGCTCAAGCCACTCTCTCCCGCAAAGTGCATGCTCCGGCCCCAGAGCAGTCACGATGCAACCTTTCACCAGGTACCTTCTCGGAGGTAGCTGGTGTCTGGGACTCCATCAAGGAGATTTTAGACCTTTTTAAAGGTCTGAACCTCCCCGCTATTATTAAGACAATCAAACAGGTTCTGCCTGAACTCAAAAAACAAACTGACCCCATTAACAAAATTTGGGCACTCTTCCAGGCTTTTATGGAGAGTGAGGAGTTATTCCGGCACACTTAATGGTTTTCCCTCTTGGCCTTTCTGTTTTGTCGTGGAACGCCTGCGGGCTGCTCGATAACTCAGGCAGCTTGTTTATGAGCAAGCCCCCGATGTTATCTGTGTGCAAGAGACTCATCTCAGACCAATTAATCGTGGAATTTCTATTAGCAACTACAATTTTTATCGTACTGACCGTATCCCCGACCATAATAATTATACTAGGGCATGGGGGGGGGCACCTTAATTTATGTTAAGAGCTCTATTCCCCATCACCAGAACATCACTCCCAGCCTGTTGGCACTTGAAGCTACCTCTATCACAATTACTCCAACTGGCTTTAGCCCCATTACAATAGTCTCTGCTTATGGCCTTATCCTTCGACACATAACGCCAAAAGAGAAAGCTAACAAACTCCTCTCGGATTTGGAAGCACTCTTTCGTGATGCGCAAAGTACAATAATTTGCGGAGACTTTAACGTATATCACACCTTCTGGGGTTGTAATGGAACCAATGCCACAAGTAGAACTATATACAAATTTGCCATGAAGGCAGGCATCACCATTGCAGCTCCCCCTACCCCAACACGTATCACTGGTACGAGTGCGACTACAATTGACTTTGGTCTTATTAAATATTTTCCTTATTTATGTGACGTGACTTCGCTTGCGAAGCTCTCCTCGGACCATAATCCAGTCAAATTTGCATTCAACACTCAATCAGTGAATACAGCACTTCCACACGCCTCGAAACCTGATTGGCCCAGGTTTCGAAGAATTCTAAACTACACACACTTTGAATTCCAAAACATAAACACGGAGAAAGAGCTCGACTCTGCTGTGCGTAATTTTTCTGATACCATTACTAATATCCATTCTAAAACCTCCATTCCAATCATCAAAAATGGATATGCTAAAGACCTCCCCCTTATACGAAATCTCATTAGAGAAAAGAACAAACTACGTAAAATCTTCCAGCTCCGTAGGGATCCAATTTCAACAAGTCAAACAAGCAATTAAAAGGCACAAAAATGACTCTTGGACACGATATATTTCCTCCCTTACTGCTGACGACAATTCCATTTGGAAAGCCGTCAAGCGGCATCGGGGGACTTATAGACATATTCCGCCCCTTAATGGCAAAACTCCGACAAGAGGCGACACTGTCGCAGTCACCGATGCTGAGAAAGCGGAACTTTTCGCCGATCACTTCGAACTGCAATTCACTCCCAACAACATCAGACATGACGAAACAGAAACCGCAGTCAATAACACACTTCACTCATACTTCAATACTTCACACACTCACAACATTCCTCAAATCCTCCCTTCGGAAGTGCTGAGCTATGTCAAAAAATGTAAAAAGAAAAAAAGTCCAGGCCGTGACAGTATCACGAATTCCCGGATTAAAAATCTCCCCTTCCGCTCCCTTTTTTATTTAACTCAAATTATCAATAAATCTTTCCAACTGGGGTATTTTCCCCAGGATTGGAAAACTGCAATCATTGTCACTATCCCAAAAAAGGAAAGGGCCACCTCAGACCCAGCGAAGTACAGGCCAATCAGCTTGCTCCCTGCCCTTTCCAAAATTACGGAGTTTTGCATTCTTAACAAACTCCACAATTTCCTTGCGGAAAACAATATTATTCAAAACGAGCAATTTGGCTTCCGCAGGAAGCACTCCACTAATCATCAACTACTTAGAGTTACCGAACTAATCAGGGAATCTCAACGTGATCGTCACAAAACCATCGGTCTTTTCCTTGACATAGCGAAGGCTTTCGACAGGGTTTGGATTGATGCACTCATATACAAACTCATACGCCTTGGGACCCCCCCATGCACTCATTACCATTATAAACTCCTATCGAGCACACGTCGAACGGCACTTTGTCGTTCGAGTGAGAGAAACTCTCTCATCTCCCAGACCCATAAGGGCTGGAGTGCCCCAGGGCAGTCTCCTTGGCCCGACCCTTTACTCAATTTTCTCGAACGATATTCCACACATGGACAACACTCAATTAGCCATTTACGCAGATGACACCTGTATACTTGCCTCCGCTCAGGGACTTGATCAAACCTTTTCAGCGTTACAAAACCACCTTAACCAACTAGATATCTGGCTCAGGACTTGGAAAATTATTGTCAATGCCAACAAAAGCATAGCTGTTTGCTTTTTCACTAACCACAGCAGAGATCCCCCCCCCCCCCCCCCATTAAACTTCATCTCTACACCGACCCGATTAATTGGTCTGACAGGGCGAAATATCTAGGCATCATTCTTGACCGAAACTTAACTTGGCGCCCTCACATTGAAGAGGTGCGGAAAAAATATTTAAAATCCAAAAAACCACTAAATTGTCTCTTGCACAAAAAGAGTATTCTCTCGACAGATAACAAATTGCTCATTTATAAATCTTGTCTGAGACCCATTATCACCTATGGGGCGCCCATCTGGGCGACCTCTGCGGTTTCTAACTTAAACCGAGTTGAAAACTTGCAGAGGGTAATGGTAAGAGCGGCCTGTGACCCTCCCTGGTACGTCCGTACGGACAAACTTGTGGAAGAGGTTGGCATCCCGACTTTACTTAACTTCTGCAAAAAGCTCGGCAGGAATTTCCACACTAAAATCCCCCTTGTGGGTAACCCACTTCTTGACAATCTCCCCCAATATGACCATCTCGACCCGGCTAATTCACGCAGGCCTCGTGCCCTGCTTGCTTAACTGCAAATTCTTGACGGGGTTACTCTTTCTTTGGGAAGTGATAACCGCGTTATGTATTTTTACATCCATACCGCCCTTGCTTCGGCTGAGTGCTTGCTCACTTTTTCTTTCCTTTATTTTTACTTTTCTATGAAGGTTCTCTGATGAACCTCACTTAATTTTAATTCATTAAAAACTAGAAAAACCCTACGGGGAAATATATATATATATATATATATATATATATATATATATATATATATATATATATATATAATATATATTATATATATTATATATATTATATATATATATATAGATTTTTCATGTAGGACTGAATTAAATTTCAGAATTAGAATACTTTCCTCTTATTCTTTGGAATTTTAAAAACTTTTAAATTTTTTTATTCCTTACTTTGCTGGCCAATTGTGAACTCCCGTTTGAGGAAGCCACACCCTCTTGCATCCACGCTACTATCTCAGCGTCCAATGCCCGCCATGCTCTCCGTCAGGAGAACCATCCAATAACAGAACACCTCAGGATATGGGGCTCCGCCCCGGGTGCCTGCATGACATCGCTACTCTCCGAGTCAATCCACTTCTCTCTTACTGCTCGAAGTACAAACATGTAGTGCTGTAATATATATATTAAATTTATGTTTCATAGTTTAGAAGGAATTGTGTTTTAGTGGGTCCGTAAATATTCATTTATGGATATCAGTCTCATTTAGCAGAAGATCCCTCCAACATATCAATTTAGATTATAGGAATACAAAGACAGATGAAGAACATATATGATAAGGTAAGCTGTATGTTTGCTAACTGCATTGATTTAGAAGCCTCTCTAAAAACGAGTTGATAGACATTTTATGTTTATTTAATTCTAATACCTTTAAAATCCATTCGAAACAACTGGCTCAATCAACTTGACTCTGAAAAAACCTTTATTTGTCCAGATTTTCAAGATAAAACTAATGTTTGCATTTCTCCGAAATTTTCACACCTAAAAAAGCTCTTTAATCTAGAAAAAAAATTCAATCATTAAATATGCCCATCATTTAAATTTTAAGTCTTTATATCCATCTACTTTGGAACGTCAAAATGTTAATTTAGCTGCAAAAATCTTTGACGAAACAAATTGCGCTGCTTTAGAAATGAGAGCGAATGAGTTAAAAATTGTCTGTAAAGACACTATCAAATTTCTGAAACTAATTAATCAGTGGTGGGACATCATGAATATAAGCTATGCCAAAAAAGGTATATTCTCTAGAAATCCGAACAGTGCTCCCTTCAGATCTGAAGATGATGAAAGATTAGATTTTTTTTAAATCCAAAATGGCTGAATGGCTGGAAAGCATTAAATCATCTCCCTCATTGTGGAGGATTGAGAAATGAAACATTTTTTGCTCTTCATCATACAACAGCAACCATCATTTTAGTAATAGAACATTTGCTAAACAATGAAGCAAAATATGTGTAAATCTCAAGTTTCAGTCCGACAATTTAGAGTTCAAAATTTCCCAGTATAGGCAGATGTTAGAAGGAAATTATCATGTGTCGGTCCAGCAGTTACTTGAGTCGCAGAGGAGATTATGCGTAAAAAGTATTTTACAACTACATTCTAACAAATTTGGAAACATCCCAATCAAAAATTTAGTTCTTGAAATATGTGGAAATGAACAAAGTGAATCAATTGAAGAAGGTGTAATTTACTTTATAGTGATATATTTGAAAATTTTGGCCACACACCAGTAATAGCGGATGATATTGAAATTTTAACTTTTATTGGTAGATATTGTGTTCAGAAGGTAAACGTACAGTGTCCTAAATGCAAGATTTATTCAAAAGTGCATAGTATTTTTTTTTAATCTTTTACTTTAAAATTTTTCATTTTCAAACAAAATTTTTACTGGGTTCTAAATATAAATTTTAACAAATTTAGAATTTAATTTTGTAGCGTTAAGTTGTGCCTAAGAATCAACAAATCATTTAGTGAAATTCCGAAGTCTCTCTAAGTAGTCTAGTTGCTGAGGTATAAGCAAAAGAATGGTTCACAGCGTATAAGTTACTTATGGTAAAGTGAAGAGGATTTTCGCCCCTTCTTTGTCACATTTTCCATGTATCAACTTTTGGAAAGGGAGATAATTGAAGAGACTAGATTCATTCACAACACACACAAACTAATTTATTTTCTACACACGGAAACAGTATACATGATGGGCAGCCAATTTGCCCTTTTTCCCGAATAGCGGTCAAGAGATATGCCATAAATTTATCCCGCTATTCGGTCAGGAGATTTTTTTGCAGTCATGCGTTCATAACTGCCTATAGCCATATGAACTCAGGCGCTCTCATGCATCTGCGCAGAAGGCAATCGCGGAAAGCCCCATTACGCAATTATGGAGATCCCAGTTGTTAATCTTGGGATCCCTGTCAAGTGTTACGCAATG
Source organism: Uloborus diversus (assembly GCF_026930045.1). NCBI lineage: Eukaryota > Metazoa > Arthropoda > Arachnida > Araneae > Uloboridae > Uloborus > Uloborus diversus. The sequence continues at coordinate 27,969,113 of NC_072739.1, forward strand.
TAACCGCGTGGAGCATATAATTTCTTACATAAAGATCCTAGTATGTCTCTTTACTTAACCCCGTTATGGATTATTGGCATAGCTGCGGATAAAAACCCTAAGAAAACAACGAGAAAGCTAGGTGTAAAGCAGTAAATGAATTTCATGCTTACTCCGGAAGAGCCTTTATTACGAAAGGATCAAAAGCAATCGCGGGGTCAATTCAAGACGCGCTGTGGCACCAGCGGTGAACTTTTGGAAAAAGAACTTACAGAGAATCAAAAGGAACACTCTAGTGTAGTAGCAAAATTTCTTGTCTGTAATAATTGCTTCGTTATGTTTCGTGATTTAATCAGTTGCAGTTGTATGTTAGTTTGTGTTAATAAAAAAAATTACTTAGTTGATCATAGGCATTAGTGATTTACCACTATTACATAATTAATGTTTGGATTACCTAGTGCTGTTACAGAACAGTTTCAAAGGAGTTTCAAGCGCCCCGGGAACAAAATGAAGTTAGACACAGGAATGAAAAGGTGAGCTTTTGCTTTTCATTTTGAATTTGGTCCAACAAAAGCTTTGCTGTTTTCCATCCTAAGCGAAGTACTCATTTTATTTTAGAATTTTAATTTTTCAGCGATAAGTTGTACCTTAAGATTAAGCAAATCATTTAGTGAAATCCGGAAGTCTCTAAGTGGTGTAGATGCTGAGATATAAGCAAAGCTGGCCTCAGATTTTTCCGTGACAGTCAAGCCAAGTATAATAAAAGTGCTTAAAAAAGACAGAAGAATATATCTTTAGTTTTTAATAATTTATATCATATATAAAGTAAGGTCACGGTAGAATTACGGTAACCGCGTCGCAGCGATAAAAATTATACTTTGGCAACTCTACACCAAAGCTGAATCGCTATTCGTTTGGTCAATCAACCATTTGAGAATTCACTATGCAAAATTGCAATTTATTTGTCTGATAAATCTTTTTTAAAAAAATTCCATAGAATTATATTTTTAAATTTCTCAAAGGTGTTTTTTTTCTCTGAAAAATTGGCAACATATGTTTTTTTTTTTTTTTTTCAATTTTTAGATATTCGAAACATTTTTTTTACGTCGCGGAATGTTTGCCCCTTTTGACTTTGCCCATTTTAAGTTAAAGATCTAAAAATGAGTTATTCATACCATTTGGATACTTTTCTGGAATTTGAACACAGTAATTTCAGTCATGTTTTATTGTTCCATCATTAATTTCAAATTTATCAATTATCGTAATAACTTATTCAATAAGTTTGGATTAAAATTTTAGTTACGATAACGTTCTCTGAATGGATGGATCTTTTGATGTGATTTAACTTATTTAGCAGCTCGTTTTAAATCTGAATTGAACATTAACCCATTAATGCCGCTTGGTACAAAATTGTACCAGGCGGAATTATTTTTTTCATTCATTACTAGATGGCACCAGCAGTCCCATAACTTTTTTTTTACCTAGTAAAGAATCACAGAAAGGAGGAAAAATATAATTGCTGCTTTTTTTTGGAAGCGGGCGTTGTATTAGGCCTAAAACTTGAGCGAACGATCAATCCCTCGCCATGCCGCATCCTTCAAGAAGTAAATGGTAAGTTTTTCATATAATATTGTAATTTCAAAAATATTTGAAAATAGATTCCCTATTATAATAGTCTGCTTGATATAATTGTACTTTTAAAAGCTGTTTTTATCTTTGTTTCTTTTTGTACGGTGACATATTTTTTCAATGGTAGAAAAATGTACCAACCGGCGAATACGTAGTCTCAATTTTACTTAGGGTAACCGGAATAGTGTTTGACCTAATGTTTGTATAAAAAATGTAATATCTATGTACAGATTATAATGAGTTTATTATTTTTTACCAATTTAGATCATAAAATTTATATTTCAAGCAATAAATTCAAAACAATGAATTTTTCTGACCTCATGACCTCATTGAAATCCAAATATTGAGTAGGTTATTGCTATCATATAAATACATGATAGAGGTATTTGAATGGATGTATAGCTTTTACATATATGTTTATTATTATCTTGTGAGTGATTGTATGACTTTCGAGACTTATATGACGGCGTATATTTTTTGAAAGTTTCATTCATTTATTGTTCCATAAATAAACGATTGCATGATTTACGAGACAAAAATTTAATTTTTGAAAGTTTTTCTTAGATTTTTTTTTTTTTTTTTTGTTCTAAGTAAAAATATAGCATTATTTATATGCAGCTTTTATTTCCAGTTTAACATTTAGTTGAAATATTTTGTTTTGGAATTGTATTATTGATCTAAGTAATAATATAACGATTGTTTCATGCAGTTTTTTTTTTTTTTTTTTTTCAGTTTAAGGGGGTTTTTTTCAAAAAAATGGGGTTGCTTTAAATTGCTATAACTCAAAATATTGTTGGTCAATTTTCAATTTTTTTTCAAAAAAGTATGCACATATATCTAAGCTTTAATTTTTATTCGGCGATTTTAAAAATATTGATTCAATAAAAAATAAAAAATATTTGAAGAAAAATTGCGAAAAATTCGAAGATACTTTTTTTTAAAAAAATCATAATTTTTGAAGTAAACGTTTTTTTCAAATTCGCCGAATAAAAGTTAAAGTAAATTGCTTGAAAAAGATATGCTCCAAGTTTCATTACTTTATCTCTATCGGTTCCTGACTTATAAGAGTTTGAATGCAAGAAATCGGGAAAAATTGCATCATGGAGAAAAACGCGTTTAAAGTTTTAAAGTTATGTACACATTCGTTAGATGCATGCAACAAAAATAACTATAACTTTCGTTATATTTAAGGTAGAAACAAGATTCAAACGTCCTCTTAAGCAGAAAAAAACGGAGCAATTTTTCAAATTATAAAAAAAAAATTGCAAAATTTGAGGATTTTGTGTCCCGGACCCCCTTAACAGTCAATGAAGCGCTGGACATGATTTGGTTATTTTTCGATATCGTAGATATTTAAACAGTCGCCAAATTTTTGGCGATAAACTGCCTTTGACGACAACCCCGCTCTCTTTGCTCCGCGCTCCTCTTTCTACGGCAACCCTACTCTCCCTATTCGGACTGCACCCGCACCCCTTCCTTCCTCTCCTCTCCACCCCCCAGCTCGCTAACCGTTTTAGCGATGCGCAACGCGCAATCATACTCTACATATTTTGCCACAAAAGCCGTGAGTACTACTGTTTTTTTTATTATTATTTTTAAACAATTTGTATCATTTTCATTTGTATCATCGCCAAAAATGACGAAGATCACTTGCAGGAAGAAATTATGAAAGGAACTGTGTCCACAGAACAATTGTCCGAACCTCTTGTAAAGAAACGCGGTTTAAGAAAACACGAAGAGGAAAAGGGAAGCTTGAGGAAAAAGTTTCGAAAACAGATGAGCAAATGAAAGGAGAAGGTGGGACAAGAAAAAAAAATGGAAAAAGGAAAAGATATCTTGAAATGGTCAAAAGATGAAAAAATGGTTGGAAGCAAAATAAAACAATTTTTGCCAGCTACAAAAAATGCACAACAGCAAAATATAAAATCTGCTCTCCAAAGTGTACTAAAGTTTCTGACGAATGAACTCATTGACCATATTATCGATCAAAGTTTGTTATATGCCTCCCAGAAAAATTATCGCACCGACTCACTAACGAAGGAAAATATTCTTGCCTTCATTGGTATTTTATTAGTATCAGGATATAACAAATTGCCCAATAGGCGACTCTATTGGGCTCTTTCACCAGATGTACATAACGATTTAGTGTCACGGTCATTGAGAAGAGATACTTTTGATGCAATTATGAGATCAGTTCATTTTGCAAACAACATGGAAATGACCGATGATAAATTTTATAAAGTACGCCCCCTTTTTGATCATTTCAACAGATCGTGCAAAGATCTGGATATCACAGAGTACGTCAGTGTTGATGAGAGTATCGTCCCTTATTATGGACATCATGGACTAAAACAGTTCATAAGAGGTAAACCGATCCGTTTCGGGTATAAGCTGTGCGTGCTTACCTCCTCAGATGGAATTCTCTATCATGCAGAACCGTACTCTGGTGCATTTACGAACCTACCCACTACTGGTTTAGGCCAAGGAGCTGACGTAGTGCTTGGATTGCTAGACAAATGCAAAGTTCCAGAGGGTACTCTTGTCGTCATGGACAATTTTTTTACAGGTATTCCATTACTCAAAGAACTTTCAAAAAATGGAATTGCGGCGACTGGTACTTTGAGAGAGAATAGACAACTGAATGCCCCCTTGACCTCCAGAAAGGAAATGAAAAAGCAACCAAGAGGAAAGTATGAACATTCTTGCAACGAGGACATTGTTGTTGTAAAATGGCATGATAACACCGCTGTAACAGTTACAAGTAATAAAGTACGTACATTACCATGCGAATCTGTCAGCAGGTGGAGTTCTGAGAAAAAGAAAATACTTGTTCCAATGCCTCAACAGTTGAAAACGTACAACAAGTACATGGGAGGGGTAGACCTCTTCGATCAATCCGCTGCAAATTACCGCATTAGAATCCGTTCAAAAAATGGTGGTGGCCCCTTTCCTCATGGGTAATAGGTGCTAGTGTGGTAAACGGATGGCGTCTGTACAGAAATCTAGGCAATGATATTACATTACTTGATTTTACTCGACAATGCGCACAAGAACTGTTAGGAAGCTACGGTACACTACCCTGTGGTCCTGGTAAAACTCTGACAATCACGCATAAAGCCAAAAAGGAACAAAGGTTTGATCAAAAAAATCATTGGATTGTGAAGTCAGAGCAAAAACACGCTCGTTGTAAAAACTGCGGTAGAAGAACAGGTCACAAGTGCGAGAAGTGTAACCAAAGTGTGCCAATTGGAGAAAGGCTGTCCTCAAGGTTCAGTATCTGGTCCCAGTTTGTGGAATTTAGTTATGAATGATCTATTACAAAAATTTTCGTCATTTATTGGATGTTTTAAAATTGCCTTTGCGGATGATTTACTACTTATTTTTCAAGGAAAAGATTTCCATAATGTTTGTACTCTTGCACAAGATGTACTTGATTTTACTGTGGAGTGGTCAAGGCTTTTCAAGCTTGAGTTTCATCCAATTAAAACAAAAGCTATGATTGTATATAAGAGGAGACTTAACAACGAACTTTTGAATCTAAAACTTGGTAATTTCCCAATAGAAAGCGTGGAGGAAATGAAATATCTTGGAGTTATCATTGATTTCAAATTCCAATGGAAAAAGCACATTTCTTTTCTTTCGAGTAAGATTGAGAAGCTAATTTGTGGATTTTATTGCATTTGTCGAAACAACTATGGAATTACCATGGATACTGCGAAACTCATTTATAATCAAGGGCTGCTGCCGGTTATCTCTTATGCCTCATGCATCTGGGGGCACAGCTTAAAAAAGAAAATAAATCGCAAAGAAATCAGAAAACTGCAGAGAAGAGTCCTTTTGAGAATCGTCAAAGCTTACCGAACGGTGAGTTACGAAGCCATTTTTGCTCTGGCCGGTGCGCCTCCTTTGGACATAGTCATTTGCAACACAATGCTTGCTCGAGATGCTTATCTCCGCTCCGTTCGGGATGTTCACTTAAATAGTACTCTCTCTCCCTCCGATCTTCCTCATCCCTCTAAAAGAGTTCCTATTTCACTTGTAGATTTCAATGCCACTAGTCTGAACAACTATGATTTTGTTTGCTTCACAGACGGCAGTAAGATCAATGAGAGAGTCGGACTAGCATTTGTTTTGTATCAGCATGAGATTGAGTTCTCCATTCATCAGTTCCGTATTAGTGACAACTGTTCCGTTATCCAAGCCGAGCTCTTGTGCTTTAAATCTCGCAGTGAAACACGTCTCGAATTTTTTTGGAGCTAAAGTACTGATTTGCAGTGACTCTCTTTCCTCTCTTTTTTCTCTTTTGAATGTCAGAAGTTTTGAAAAGCTCATTGTGGAAGTTCAAAGCATTATAAGCACTATTAATTCACACGATATTTGTGTCGATTTTACCCATGTGCGAGGCCACTCAGGAATTCGAGGAAATGAAAGAGCTGATGCTTTAGCAAAAGAGGCTACTCGTTTACCTTTTTCCTTAGATGTAGCTAATCCTCCCTCGTTCTGGAAACTGTTCTACTCTAAGAAAGCTACTAAGGATTGGAATTCAGAGTAGCTGTCTTCAAATAAGGGAAAATGGACCAAGCGCTTCCTTCCCACTATTTTCTTTAGATTGAAACGGCAGCATCTCAAAACTGATTTTTTTGTCACTCAGTTTCTTACTGGGCATGGTAATTTCAAAGAGTACTTGTATAAATTTAATATTTCTACTAGTAACGTGTGTGATTGTGGACAGGATATTGAAAATCCAGAACACTTGTTGTTTCGTTGCAATCGTTTTAACCCCCAGAGAGAAATTCTTATGCGAGAGCTGAGGAAGTTGTCCGTTTCTTGGCCTCCTGTTTCTTCTGCTCTGGTTCAGAGTGTCGAGACTTTTTCTCTTTTTAAACGTTTTATTTATTCAGTTGTTTGACCTTTTTGTATGTGTGTGTGTGTGTGTGTGTTTTTTTTTTTCTTCTCTATTCGTTGTTAATTGTTTGCATGTTGTCCTTATTTTATTTTGTGTATTTTGTACTGTTGTGCCTCTTACCTTCGGGCCCTATGTGATACTATGTGGTGCATAGGGAGTTTCTTTTTGTGTCTAATAAAAAAAAAAAAAAAAAAAAAAAACACTGCATCCTGAGTGCCATAAAAGTTATGTTGATTCAAATGTCTAAAAGTTAAAGTATTTAAGTATTTTTGAGTTTAAGTATTTTTGAAATGTAACTACATGTTTTATTATTCTTTAACTTTATATTTTCTTGCATTTCATGGAGTTCTATTTTACAAACTCAAGTTTACAATTAGTAATTTGGAGAAAGATAATTTTACCTAAAAACTTATTTGAATGTAAGTAATATTTTAGTTATAGATGTTTATAACGTTTTTCTTTTTCAGCAGAATTTCACATTAAAAAAAAAAAGTGCTGTCGGACTATGCAAACGCCGGTTGGTACAAAAATCTGCCATTAAAAAAAATAGTAAATATAACGGGGAAAAAAAATCATGTATCATGCACTAAGTAGACATAGAATGAATAGATACTGATAAAATTATCGATATTTATTAATTATTTTGAAGTCGGCATTAATGGGTTAAAGAAGTTGGGGCACAGTTAAACGTAGACTACACCGAGAAAAAACTTTTTTTTTTTTTTTTTTGGATTTTTTAATTACAATCTCTAAATTGAATCGGCAGGTTTAAAAAGGGAGTAAAGACCAAAAAATTTTTTTTTGCAATCTAAAATATCTCCTAGCTTCAGTCTACAGGTGGGTGGTAAGAAATAAATAAAAAACATTGCCTAGAGATAGTTATAGAAAGCATAGAGTATAGCGTCAGGTGTAAGAAGGAAACAAATCCCGGATTTATTTCCTTCTTAGAAATTATAATCAATTGGTCCGCTAGGTTGCAGCACGAGTTGTTACTCCAAATTAACGAATTGAGAAAACTATTTTAGATGTTTATTATACGATCGTTCCTTGTTGGTTTACAAAACGTTTGTTTTTTCACTGTGTCAAAGTCTATATCGTTATTACCATCAAAGTATGATTCATTAATTATTTATTATTAACTACAATAATGTCGTCAGGAGATTCCGATGAAGTGTCTGAAGTTTGTGATTTCCCATAACGGAAAAGAGATTTTCGTCATCGCCATCTTTACAAACAGGTTGTGCAGAAGACGAAGCGACTTAATAGCAAAGGATACGTGAGTACCAGCACACATTTTTATGTACCAGGGGAAAATGTTTCAGATGTTTCTTGATCGAGTAAACGTATATGCACTAATAAGTTTTCATTAGATGATAGACAGTCACTTATAAAATTTGTTTGCAACGGAAGTCCAAAAAATGAGCAAGATTGTTTCCTCGTGCTATTGGTTGATTATAGCTGTGTAGACTAGGGTCAGAATGAGGACCCTTTCTACGACAGAAATGTATGCAAAAGGTTTTTTGACGGAAGAAGGAAAAACCATTTTCTACCGCCCTATGTGAAACTTTGTCGATTGCTATTTGAAGCTGTCGTTCAACGATACTCATGTTCGATGATGAGAACGCAATCTAAAAATCATGAACAAACATTGTTACCTTTGACAGCAAGTTGGTTGGTTTGTATGGTTATTTTTTGGCGCAAGAGCCTTAATAGGCTATAGTGCGCCAAATCATGGTTAAACTGTAGAAAGAAGCGCCAAAAAATTGAGTTTTGTTTAGAAGCAAAAGGTCATAAAACTTCTAGCGTTTTGAAAAATTAGTGAAAATAAAACATAAACGAGGTTTTAAATTTTGAGAGACGAGCCGAAAGAAGTATCTGGGAAACAATTTTGCGTAGTATAAAAAATGTAAACAAAAAGTTGATAGCAGAAACAAGTTGTTCTATCAGGCTATTGATGGATATTAAGAAAAGAGTTACGCTTAGCACATTTCCCTGGGGTACACCTTCCTCCCGGAGGAAGGTATCCGACAGGAAATACTTGACACGTACATGAAAAGATCGACGCTCAAGTAAGTTGGAGATAAATATGGGTGAATTACCTCGCAACCTATACTCGTGTAGGGTTTTGAGGATCCTATAACTCCAGGTACGGTCATTAGGGTGGGTCGATTTTGACTTTTTTTTTTTTTTTTTTTTGAAATCGAAAACTCCTGTGGTGGGAGAAGTTGTGTATTGGCATCAAATGCTTGCATAAAAATTTTTTTGGAAATCAAAATATATTTAGATCTCCCGCCAGCCCCTTAAAATTTGGCCAAATATGTAAAAATTGACATTTTTTATTTTTCTTTTTAAAAATCTTAGGTATAATATTTTTAATCGCCTGTGGTGGGAAAAGTTGTGTATTGACATCTAATGATCATATAAATTTTTTTTTGGTAATCAAAATATATTTAGATCCCTCACCAGTCCCTTGAAATTTCACCAAATATAAAAAAATTGACATTTATTTGTCATTTTTTAAATTTCTTTTTTAATCACCCGTAGTGAAAATGATTGCCTAGTAAGATTCTTCACTCATAAGTGATAATATTAACAATAATCAAGCTCCGCTCAACCAGTGACATTTGGAATATTTTCATAATTTTTAAAATCTTGACGTTTTAAAGCAAAAATTTTATCCAACCCTTTTTTTTTTTTTTAATTTAAGTACCAGAAGTCCGTTGTCGCAGTTTTACAGCAGCTTTTCGCTCATTTTCCCGGAGTATTAGGGGAAAATGACTGAGAATTCACCTCGGAGTTTTTTGTAATAAAGAAGTTTTACACCTTATACATTGCTTTGTTCACAAATTTTGGCATTAATTTTCGGGAAGCCAATGTTGTACATACAAAGCCATCATGGCGTGTTGCTCCACAAACAGATAAAGATGCTTCTGTCACCAACCTAACTGCTCTTACTACCGCTTGTGTATGACATGGTAAATTCCACAACTCACTTTCAATAACGTCACCCGTTTCAGCTACTTTCTCAAGGGGTATATGTTTGGTGAGCGGAGGATCTGTAAGGACACAATTTTGCCACTTTATCAATTCTGTATAGTCTTTTGCTTGAGAATTTAGAGGTGGAATGACAAAATCACGAACAGGTTCATTGGTAAGAGTTATGACCTTCATTATTGTTCTGAAACCTAATTTCCCTACTGAGGATCGCGTGCCGTTGATCATGGCTATCAGCAGGTTTTCTGGATGACCCAAAAAACCATTTCTTTATATAACAGGGTCAACCACTGATTTCAGATCGTCACTAAGATATCTTGAGTAGTTGATAACTTCCCTAAGATGCTGTGCACCGGCTGTGCAGGAAGGCTCTGTTTTAATCAAAAACCAAACTTTTGCATACACTTTCATAATGCACTATATACACTACAATAGTCCCTATTTCCAGCGATGACTCTTTTGTACCAACATACAAATGAAGTATTCTGTTTGCTGTTGTAAGCCACTTAGCATGAGATAGCTTTCCTGGTGATTTGGTGGACAGTGATGTTGAACAATTTCCTGAACATATTGCTTGACACATTTGATACAAGTATTTTTGGTCAGTGCCAAGTTCGTCTGTATCAACTGTTGACAAATCAAAGCGATTTTTTTTAAAGTTGACAGTTGGTAGCTGCTTACATGTGCCAAGAAGCTTACCTATAGGACCATTATATGTAAAAGGACCTGTAGTGCTTCCATCAAGATGCCGTAACAGATAGTGTAAAGGTAGCTCATTGGCGTGCAATTGACATATGAGCCACTGCAACGTACTTTTTAAATGCAGCTCAAACAGTCTTATTAAACCACCTTTCACACCAGTATTGACTGCTGTTCCATCTGATCCTACTGCAATTAAATCCACAGTAGATACTTAGGTTGTTTTTAAATAGTCTAATATGCTTGATAACACTTCATTCGCTGTACCAATTCTTCTGCTCTGAGTTCTTCGTTACGATTTCTATTTGGTTCATATATGCTTGGCTAAGTGCCAAGAACAGGCCGCTTTGTCAGACTGGGGGTGGGTAATTTAAATAGTGTCATTATATCACAGAGAAGAAGAAAAATAAACATTCGGAGGAATCACGCCATCTGTCTCTTTTGACAGTTAAAACTAAGCAGAAGGAGCAAAGAAAAAAGGCAAAACGCGCAATTTCAGATTCCCGGCAGGGGTGTAATATGTAATATGATTGTTTTGTTCACAAACAAAAGGTCTTACTATTTACACCACAGGTGATTTAAAAAAAAAAAAATAATGAAAAAAAAGTTTTAAAAAAAGTCAATTTTTACATATTTAGCGAAACTTCAGGGATCTGGCAGAAGGTATAAATGTATTTTAATTAGCAAAAAATTGTTTTAATGAATTAGATGTCAATACACACTTTTCCTTCCCACCACAGGCGATTAAAAATATTATACATAAGATTTTTTTTAAAAATTTTTTAAAATGTCAATTTTTACATATTTGGCCAAACTTTAAGGGGCTGGCGGGATATCTAAATATATTTTGATTTCCAAAAAAAATTTTATGCGAGCATTTGATGCCAATACACAACTTTTCCCACCACAGGCGATTTCGATTTCAAAAAAAAGTCAAAATCGACCCAACCTAACGGTCATATGCCTCTTCCATGTCGAAGAAGACGCAGACAAGATGTTTTCTTTTAAGAAAGGCTTCTTTAATCGATGTTTCTAAGAGCAGCAGGTTGTCGATGGTGCAATTTTCTTGCATGAATCCACTCTGATTTAAAGCTAGCAGATGGTTCGCCTCCAGAATGTACATAAGTCTGGCATTGACTACCCTATCCATCAATTTACAGAGGCAACTTGTGAGAGTTATTGGTCGGTAGCTCTCAGGTTGCTTGGGCTTAAGAATAGGAATTATAGTTTGATTGAGTCTAGAGTCTTGGAAAACTTCGTGCATTTTAAATCCTACTAACAAGGTGAAGGATAGTTTCTGAAGAGGATTTGCTTAAATTCTTTAACATGCTATTGTGCATGTCGTCTGGAACTGGTGATGTGTTTTTTTGTTTTATGTAAAGCAGTAATTAGTTCTTGAAATGTAAAATTTGGGTTAGATAGTTCAAAGATGTTTGATTGAAAATTTAACGTTCTTTGCTCTTTAATGGATTTAAGAGCAAGGAGTTTTGGACAATAACTATTATAGTAATCTGCTCTGGAGACTTCTGCCAAATGAGTCTCCCAGCAGTTGGTCATTTCTTTAACCATTTTTCTCGAGAATGGGTAGCACAAGGTGTATTATAGTTACCAGCGATTTTCTTGATTTTGTTCCATACGGTCTTTGATGGAGTGGGCGTCGTGATCAGGATTGCCAGACGTCCCGGATTTCGAGGGACAGTCCCGTGTTTTGAAAAATTGTCCCGCGTCCCGGGGAACTTCCATACGGGACGGCTAAAGTCCCGTATTCTAGTCAATAACAATATTTAACAAAACGAGACATTATTTTAGGTGAAAAAATTAAGTAAAACAAAAGATCTTTACTAATAATTTACTGTCTGGATATCTGAATCTCTCTATGTTCGGCTCTCTGACGCGCATTGCGCCTAGACCGTTCGGCTAATTTTCATGAAATTTGGCACAAAATTAGTTTATAGCATAGGGGTGTGCACCTCGAAGCGATTTTTCGAAAATTCGATTTTGTTCTTCTATTCCAATTTTAAGAATATTTTACCAAGCAAATTATTATAACGTGGACGAGTAAACTACCGCTGAATGATTGTTTCCTCTTTGCTCATTGACTAATATTGGAAATATATCTCTGCGCATGCGTCGTCAATCACAATGGAAACGATTTTTATACTTTGATCGGCGACATTTTGTGAGGTTTAATGCTTTGTTACTATTGAATTTTTCAGATTTATCATCAAAAGACGTTATACGTCGGAAAGCACCCCTTAAAAATACACCATATCAAGTAATAGATCTCAACCTCAAATATCCCCCCCCCCTTTTTCACTCTTAGAAGCATGTCCCTTATTTATTGTTCTTAAGTCTGGCAACCCTGGTCGTGATACTGCTTACGTAAGCGTTCCACGAGTCCTACAAAAAGAGGAGAAGTAATGGGAAAAAGTCACAGAAATAAGTTAATGTTTCAAAGCATGCGAATGACACTAAAACTTTGTCCAGCAATGAAGTTTTTAACTAGGGAAAGGGAAAATGTTAATTGATCCGAGCGCGGTTGAACGGCGCAGTGGTGCCAGAGCGGAAAAAATTCGATTTGGGAAAGCGCTTATTTCGATTATCTAGTGTGTGATTCTCACACTATATAAGATACAGGATCTAAGAACGGCATGATTTTTTCCCCTGTATCAAGGATATAGCCATTAGTTTAGGCCCAATGTCAGAAAAATGTAAGTTTGACCAAATTACACGCTATTCAAGATGAATGATAAAAAACTTTAAAGGAGTTGGAAAAAAATAATCAATTTTCAACAAATGAAATCGCCTGCCTTTGTCTGCCAATCCGATCATAACACAGAAAAGAAAAGAAAGGGTTAGAGTACGTATTTGTTTATTGCTCTATTTTGTGTACCTAATTGGCTCAGACAAAATATTTCGCCACGTCAACACACTTTTGATTAAAGTTGACTTGAAATGCTAACGTTGCCTAGTCATGAGCTCTATCAAAATTATATACCGTGGTTTATTTTATTTCAATAGCGCAAGAGACCTTCAGGCCTATACTGAGCCAAACGATTTTTTATTTGATAATATTTAATTTTCATTCAAGAATCAAGTCAGGAAAAAGTAAAAGTAAGCATATTTTGAAATAAAAGGCATAAAACTTCAAGTACTACTATTAAAAAAAAAAAAACAGCCGTTAAGAAGACGTAAACGTTAAAAACGTTTCAATAAATTATAGATTAACAAAAAATGGATGAAAAAATGTCTTGAAAAATAAGAAACGGACGAAATCACATAATGACGAGACAAACACTAAATTAAAAAGGAGAAACAAGTCTCCTGGAGGAAGGAGTCTGCCCCAAACGGTTGTTTCGTATAATGAAAATGTGCGACAAAAGTGTGCTGTAGAACAATGGATATAATTCTACAGCACACTTTTGATGCATTTTCATTATACGAAACCACCGCTTTGCACATTATAGCCTAAAAAGGCTCTTACGCCATTAAACCAAATACAACAACCATTCTGTCGGATACCTTCATTCAGGAAGGAGTTTGACATCGTTGGCCCTCTTCCTTCTTCTCGTGGATATACATATTGCCTAACAATGATTCATCGGCATACGCGTTGGGTCGAAGCCTGTCCAATCACCGATATAACTGCTGAGACGGTAGCTAGAGTATTCTGCGAAACCTGGGTAGCCCGATTCGGTATTCCCAAAATTGTTACATCCGACCAAAAGGAAGACAATTTGAATCCCATTTATTTAACTCATTACTGAAATAATTGGGAATTAAATATACTCATACGACTGCATATCACCCAATGTCAAACGGACTGATCGAAAATTGGCGTCGCACAATGAAAGCGTCTGAGAAAGCTCACTTAACTGACCGTTGGACAGAGGTCTTGCCAACAGTGTTGCTGGGAATGCGTTTTGCATTCCATGAGACTATAAAGGCTACAACAGATGAGCTGGTCTACGGCACTACCCTGAAGCTACCTGGAAAATTCCTCGCATATACTACAAAGGACTTGAACGCTGCCGAAATCGTCCAATAATTGAATGAGACGATGCAGAAGTCTTCTCCGGTACCGAAAAGCAATCGCGACACACAATACCGATCTTTCATTTCTTTAGATGTCAAGAGCTGCAGTCAAGCTTTCATACGGCATGACGCCGTACAACCTCTACTGAAACCGCAGTGTAGTGGACCCTTCTAGGTTTTGAGGAGAACGGACAAAGTTTTCAAACTGCAGGTTGACGGAAACCTCGATTACCTAGAAACATAGATTACCTCACAACCCATACTCGTGCAGGGTTTGAGGATCACATATCTCTAGGTACGGTTGCATGCTTTTGGAATGTCAAAAAATACGCTCACATGTTGTTTTCGTTTGAGGAATGCTACTTTTACTGACGTTTCAAGAAGCAGTAAGTTATCCACTGTGCATCCGCCACGCCCAAATCTACTTTGATGTGAAGATAGCAGATGGTACGACTCCAGAATGTACATCAGTCTGGCGTTGACCATCCGCTCCATTACTTTACATAGGCAGCTTCTGAGAGCTATAGGTCTATGGCATTCAGGTTTTTCAGATTGTTTGGTTGGCTTAAGGAGGGGAATTACTATTGCTTGACTCCAGGATTTTGGGAATTCGTGATGAAATAAATTCTATTAAAAAGCTGCAGTATATTTTCTAATGAAGATCTGCTTAGATTTTTTAACATAGTATTGTAAATTTTATCTGCACCTGGTGATGCGTTTTTTTATTTTTGTAAAGCAATATTTAGTTCTTGAAAGGTGAATTTTGTGTTGTATTGATTAAAAATGTTTGAATTAAAATCTAGAACTCTTTGTTCCTTGCGTGATTTGATAGTTAAAAATATTGAGCAATAATTATTTGCAATGGAGACTTCTGCCACATTAGTCTCCATGCAGTTAGCCAATTCTTTGTGGTCAGATAAAATTTGATCATTTTTCTCTAGGAATGGGTGCACAAGATGTATTTTAGTTTCCAGCCATCTTTTTGATTTAATCCCATACTGTCTTCGATGGGGTGGACGTTGTGATTGTGCTGACATAGGCCTGCCACGTGTTCCGATGGCTTTTCCATTACATTAATAATATTTGTTCAATGAATGTGTTTTTTAAGTTTAACATTTTTCTGTTTTCATTTGCATGCATTGAAAATTTAAAATACATTTAGTGAATAATCATGAGACATTGATACAGTAATAATAATTTTTATTAGTTTATGTTATTTCATTTTAGATTTCTTCTTCCTTTTCGGAAGAGTTACAATTTTTGGTGATAAAACAGGTTTTGCATCTTCTTTTTCTTGTGAATACATAACAAATTCAATAATAGATTTTTTAACTTAACGAAACTTTAACTTGTTGCTTAGATTTTAATTTAATGTTTTTGTATGTGTGAGTTTGTGAATGTGTGAATTCATTGACGCATTGTTGATAGCAAAGCATGCGGAGAAAGACTAGAGTTGGGCTTTTTTTCGAAAGGGAGGACATTCAAAGTTTATTATTGAAATCCAATATTTTTTGAAATTGCATTTCGAACAGAAAAGTATTTATTTTTGAATAGATAAAAAATTTGTTAGGATTTTTAGGTAAATTGCATAAAGTATTGAGATGCAAATTAACGTGCATACAGTTAGGTGGTCGTGGCCGAACGGTCAGCGCGTGTACTTAGTAACCCTCGACCAAGATTACCTTTTGGCTGTCGCATGTTCGATTCCCAACCCCGACACTCTGTAAAAATAAAAATAATTAAATTCGCAGAAATATTCTAAGTCCGAAAAAAAAATCAACCTCTCAATAGATGGCGCTACGAGCATTCGTAAAAGTAACACTGGTTGTTGCCATTCGAAAGGTCAAAACTAATCATAGCAACAAGTGTTGCCATTCCCTAAAAACTAAGGTTTCAAGAAAAACGACGAAGTCTAAAACCGTTGGTTACCATAACAAGTGTTGCCACGCGAAAACTAAAACTACAGTTGACATGACTACTAGTGTTGCCATTCCAAGACTTACCTCATGAAAGGTTACGAAAAAACAGCTCAACCTCGCGGCAACCTCGAGAGGCGGATCAACCCAAGGTCACAGGCGGAGCTAATCCGCCGTTGTCTCAGAACTGTCATTATTTACCTACTCTGAAAAACACCTTGGTTAAGTTGATTTTCCAATCATTAGCGGCAGTAGTTTTTCAGTCCCATATATGTTGGCACAAAGCAGCAAAGTCAATCTTTCTTTACTTCTCTCGCCTCCTTTGCAGGCTTCTCCTTTTATGGCCATGGTTTTATCCGGAGTGCATTTAAAAAAAAGTATGGTTTCGTCAGCATTAAACACACTTTTTTCATCTATTTGCAGGATCAAATGTAGTTTTTCTTTAAATTCCACGCACTTCCTCGTCAACACTTACACTTTCGCCGCATACCTTAAGAAATGCAATGTTGTTTCGGTTTTTAAAATTCTCGAATCATCCATTGCTTCCTTTGAAATTTAATGGCCCAATTCCTTCGGCTTTCTCTTTTATCAAATTTCCATTCAGAGGGATGTTTGTGATCTGCATTACGTTATCCAAACCAGTAGACATTTTTCCATATCATGAAACTCGCTAACTCGAATTCTCTTTCGTTTTTCAAAGCCGTCATCACACTTTTCCAGAATAGGCTCTTTGTTTTTCAAAATGGTCGATAAGGTACTGCTTGGAATTCCAAACTCTTTTGCGATTTCGTTTTTCTTTTTGGAACCATTTTCCACTTCTTCAATAAGTCGTTTCTTCTCCTGAATGGAAAGCGCATTTAATTTTCGTTTAGTTGCCATAGCTAACTAGTCATTTGTATAAATGGACTGTTTTAAAAGTCATCTGAAACTATTCCTTTCTACCACTGTACGCGATGTGAACATAGAACGGAATGAGGGTCCAGCAGAACTCTAACAAGAAGCAGCTATAACCCCCCTCCCCCGCCAGCATTTCAGAGCTCCTCTCCTGCAGGTGGGTGACCTTGAAAAGTATCTCAGAAGGGGGGAGGAGCGTAAGAGGGGGAAATGAACAAAATGAGAGGAATGCTGAAAATTCACAGCGTAATAAAATAGAATAGAAACAGGTTTGCACACATTTTGGAACAAGAAAAAAGGAAATGGAGTCCGAGTGAAATAGCAAAACATTAAAAGTTATAGAGGGTTTAAAACTGAAAATTTTAACTAAACAAGGTAATTTTAACATTGACAATATAGAAAGCATGAAGGGGGGTGGTATTCGAGGTTCGAGTTATCGGGGGTTGACTGTATTTATTAATTTGCATTTTTTATTTTTTGGTTGACCATGTTCGCACATTTCATAATAAATG
Source organism: Uloborus diversus (assembly GCF_026930045.1). Taxonomy (NCBI): domain Eukaryota; kingdom Metazoa; phylum Arthropoda; class Arachnida; order Araneae; family Uloboridae; genus Uloborus; species Uloborus diversus. The sequence goes on from NC_072739.1 coordinate 27,986,677, forward strand.
ATATTCCATTGATACACGCCTCAACTTTTTGTTGGATATAAAATCAATAAGATATTAAATTCACTCTAATAAATATGTATATAAGGAATAAACACACCAGTAGTGGTCTGTGCTTCAGAGGCCACTACCGGTATGTTTACCTTACATTTTGCTTGTTTATATTCATCTGCTCTTATGCCACATTTTGTTCCTAATGAATGATTTAATAAAAATACAAAAAAAAATTAAAATAATAATTATTATTTGTTTTCCTATAATGATTAAATATTTAGTGAATCTTTGTCCTTGTTTGAAACAACATAATTTCTGCAATTTATTGATACTAACGGTTAAATTTATAGGTCCGCTTAAAAGATAACTGATATCGATTGTCAGATTTCTAATGATCAACTGCACATATTAACACCTTGACTATATGGTATTAGTAATTGAAAATATGATGCATTGTAAGTTATAGGGAAAAAGCTTTTTTTCATTTACTTGTATTCATTTATTTTCTATGACCGCCATTATTGATTGTTTTTTACCTACCACCAACTTCTAAGTCGCGTACCACCATTGGTACACGTACCACAGGTTGGGAAACGCTGCACTAGTAGATAGTATTTCTCTCATAAAACCTCTTTAATACCAAAAATGCCACCCTAAGAATTCACTCATGAAATGATATGCATAATATCAAAAATGAGAAGTTGCTTTTCTTTTCCAGGCAGCAATTAGTTATAAGGAAGCCACAAGCGTGGATGCAACAAGACTTTTGCCGACGTATTCCTCCATAAAATCTTCCTTATATAGAATACGAAATACGTCAAGACTACCAATACCAAGTAACATAAATAACTTGCTAATAAATTGCGAATGGCAGAAAACCTTAGATGGCCGGGAATTTGTACTCATTGATAATGGATTCAACATAGAAAGAATGTTGGTATATTATATTTTTTTCTCACAATGGGGTATATTAAAATAATTGCATACACATAAAACATTGAGTTAAACATTGAAGATTCAAAGTTGCTAAGGTATAAAAGTATTTTAATCGACTAGAAATAAAATACTTCACACTTCCTCTAGAAAAAGATTTGTCGTTAATAGTATTTTTTAAGAAATCGAAAATAAATACATAAATAAAAATCCACTATAACATTCAAATCTGTTCGCGTCCGTCTGTCTGTCTGTCTGAAGATCGATCTTCTCGAGAACCGTTGCGAATCGAGAGTCAAACGAGATATCGATCAATTCGAAATTTTCCAAAGAAAACAATAGGATCAATCTCGTAATTGTGCGACTTTGATTAGCGGAGATATTAATTAAAACGTTAATTAACATAACGTTATTCAGGAATTTTTATTTCTTTCCTGTTGCCATTTTGCATATGCGTGAGCAAGTAAAATTCTAATAATTGTTTTAAAAGAGATTTTTTTGGCTGCTGTCCAAATCTTAAAACAACGTTTCCATCTAGAATTTCATTTTAAATTAGTTTAAAATTGGTTGCCCTATTCGGACATAGCCTTTATTTTATCGTCTGTCCTTTTTTTTATTTTTTACATTCAACGTTCTTAACTCTTTTCAGCACATGAAAGTTGTTTCTTTAGCTATGTTTCTGGATTGTAGAGTAAGTTTATCATTCACCAGCCTCATATTTTAGTACACTTAGGATGTGCGACTAATTATGTTTATTTTGTTGGACTTTTTCCCGTCACATGGGTGAGTTTTCGAATTGTAATAACTCTCTTTTTCTTTCCTGTTTCTATTTTTATAATACAGTTTATATCGTTAAACGAACATGCTAAATTAACATTGTTTGGATTTCTTTGCGAAACACAGTTGAACAAAAGAGATTGTTTTTAAGGATTTTAACTAAAGCTAAATTGGAATCTGATAACTTGGTATTAAATTAATGCTTATGGTAGTTATTTAGTTTTTGTGCTTTAGTTTCACGTAATCAACCAAAAAGTATGTGTCATTCTATGTAAAAAGCTGATTGTAATTGTACATAAATAGTTCAGATATAGTCTATCACATGTAATCCATTTTAACGTGAGCACAGATTATAGTCGATAATGCATATATTTTCATCTTTTGTGCTAATTGAAAATACTCATAACTTGTATCATTGATAGCTATGATTAACGTTAAAGAGATTTTTGACAAAAATAAGCTCTACTGGTGTTTTGCAAACCTTGCATTACGCGTATTTATTTACTCTTTAGCGCTTTAGAAACTGATGTCAGAGTAATGCAAAATCATCAATTGGACATCTCTTTCATTTTTTAAGTAGCCCGTGCAACGCCGGACACGCAGCAAGTGTTTCAAATAAAATTATATGAAGTAAAAATAAAAACTTGTTAAAAAGTTCACAATTTATTAATTTGCTTATTTAAAGACGTCTTTTCATCGGCATAAGCCAAAATTTTAGTTAATGTTTCTTAAATTGGTAACTCTTTCAAAGAAGTTATGTAATATATGTTGCCTGCGCATTTAATTACTTAGAGCTTTACTTCAAACTTCATTCGCCCAATATATATTAATTCACTCATCTATGAAGTGTGTTCAGATTTAATTTTTTTTTCCATGGATGTAATTATTTTCCTATTGCTAGGAATGTTTGTCCTGTTAGTGTCTCAGTCCTAGAGGGGTTTCACTGTATGTACTTTTTAAATCAAATGTATGGCCGAAGTGTAATGAAGTTGTTTTTTCCCTGTTCTTCTTCGAACTTCGTTAACAAATAAATCATATTTTGATAATGTTTATGCTATAGATGGGCTTTTTTTTTTTTTTTTAAATGTGTCTTTACCTTTACAAGTAAATGCCTTCCGTCACAAACTTCACAGTTGAACTTGGATAAACTTGGGTAACAAATGTCTGTTTCCGTATCCGTGGATCTATATTATTAACGATCCGGCACATCACTTACATAAATATATGTCAAAGAAGTTTTGAGAATAAACATTGACTACTTTTGTCAAGTATTGCCCCCTTTATACAATGAGGGAAAACTTTATAACTTGACCACCTGGCTATGCTTTCAGGGTATATGTCTTTTTAGTGTTTAAACTGTTTCGATTGAGGAAAAGTGAAACCCCAACATTTTTGAACGTCTATCACTGAAAGATAATTTTCGTCTTTGAAGGTATGCAAAACCTGTTATCGATACAACCATAAAAATTAGTAAAACGTGTAATCATAATATGCCATTCTGTAACATGTTGGGCAACATTAACGCAAAACTGTCTGTTAACTCTTAAAACAAAATGTTCTTAATGATGTTAAACATTATATGGCGGTAACTTACTTAATATACCACGCCTGGCGTGCAATCTTTCAGTTGAACCGTACCATGCTTCGGTCACTCGTCTGGTCAGTGCTGATTTTATATTAGCTATCAGTTTGTTTGGCACTCTTGGCTTCCTTAACCCAGTCACTTCCTCACAGTCACTTCCTCTGCCGGGCTGATGAGTGCTAATAAGCACGAAACTGCAGTCTTCGGCTGGAATGACTGAGCTGGCCATGTATTTCATGTATTTGTTGCAATGGTTTATTTTTACATCTCTTATCAAAACCAAACTCTGTATCTTGAAACCATCGTATCTCAAATTTTTCTTCTGTCCTGGAAAGTTCTAATTTGACAGATTTGACAAAACAACCAAATTTCAACAAGCTGATTGGTTTCACTTAACATTTTGATTATTGTTTTTAGGTTCAAAAGATTAGGACTAGCGCACCAATACAGAAACAATTTTGAAGTGCATCGATGTACTAAGTAAATAGCAACAGTGCCCCTTGTTCCTCAGGATGAGATAAGCAAAGCATTTCTCCTCATAGCTGAAAGAGTGACCAACACAGGGAAAGAGCTTGACATGATTGACTAGCTGGTTGATACCTGGATTAAGGAAAATGATTTTTTGTTTCCCATGTAAGTTTGAGACTTAAAATTTAATAACTGAAGTAACAAAATACACTGTTATCATAAAATAATATTCTGGTTTTAAAATTTTATATTTTATGAACTATTACACTTACTACTGTAAATGATACATTAAAATAAACATTCCAAGTTTTTTTTACACCCCCATTGCCTACAACACTGCAATCACTGACAGATTGCATATGTGTAGCACTACGAAAAATTAACAGTGCAACACTGTAAAATCCATGAAACAAACTAGAATACAAGTTAGAGGTGTGTCCCGTCACGAAAGTCTCACCCATCGAACATATGCAAGTGAAAAAAAAACTTTGAATAGCTATCTTTATTTTTATGTTATTTATAGTGGAAAGTGTAATAGTTTATAAAATGTAAATTTTTAAAACCGGGCCATTATTTTGTACTAACCCTGTATGTTCCAGAATTTAAGTTTTAAATTGAATAGGCGCTTATCTGGAATTATATTTAATCTGCAAAAGTAAATGCAAAAGAGGTTCGACACTATTCCTAAAATAACCAAAAGTTTTAGGTGAAAATAGGGTAGTTTTGGCTTTACCCTATGTTTCACTGATTTAGAATTTTTTTCTACAAAACATTTGAATGATCACAATTTAAAAATAACAGCTCAAGAGAGAGGTTAGCTTATTTTGCTTGAATTTACAATTACTTTTGTTTTAATTGTGTTAATTTCCTTTTTATTTTTAATTCTTCAAAATATGGTTGGTTGATTGGTTTACTTATTTTTAATGGCGGAAGAGCCCTTGAGGGCTATACTGCGCCAAACGATTTTTTAGTTTAAAATTTATACATAAATATAAATCAAGATATGATAAAAGTAAAATTTGTTTTGTGGAGAAAGGTATAAACATCAGAAGTTTAAAACAACTAATAAAAAACTTGTAAACATCAAAAACTTTTAAAAACGTATGAAACAATAGGTTGTCAAAGAACCTTGGTACTCAAGAAAACGAACAAAATTACATTTTGACGACATTAAATTAAAAAGGAGAAGCCAAACTCCTGGAGAAAGGGGTATATATTGCGATGGGGTGGGTCTCCCAGCAAGTCATTGAAAGATGGATTAAAATCTTTAAAATATTTAAAACGAATTTGATTAAAATTTGGGCAGTTGCATAAAATATGCAACACTGTCTGGTTGACGTTACATTTGATACAAGTTGGAGCTGGTTCACGGCATAAGAGGTATTTATGGGTGAATCTCGTATGACGATGCGGAGACGAGTTAATAAAACTTGTTCTCTCCTGGTAAGTTGTAATGATCCGAAACCTATAGTGGAGGGCTGGATCGAATGCAGTTCATTTTGGATTTCTGAATTCCACGTTCGCTGCCAATACGTATTAAGGCTTACAACAATGGCCTTTTTAATATCATCGAAAGGTACACTATTATCGACCAGGATACTTGCTGCTCTGGCAGCTGAGTCGGCTGCCTCATTGCCTGCAATGCCCACATGACCAGGTATCCAACAAAAGGTAACTTTAAAATTATTTTCCATAAGGTTTTTGTATAAAAGATATGACTGGATGACTATGGGATGGCTATTATTATTGCAGTGAGTGATGGCTTCCACTGAACTCTTTGAGTCGGTGTATATCACCCACTTTTTGTAAACGGATTGGGATATTGATTGTAGAGATGAAAATATAGCTTTTATTTCTGAAGTAAATATCGAACAAGATGTGTTTAATTTTTCCGCCGTAACTTGATTATTAATTATTGTAGAAAAGCCGACGTGATCGTTTGTTTTTGATCCGTCAGTGAAAATGTCTTTCTTCAAAATATGACAGATAAAATAAAGTTGATATATATTATTATCTCGTTTAATGTTTCTAGTATATGTTCAATTGCTTCTTTCAATTAAAAGTAATTATAGTATACAGCTAATATATTGTATATTTCTATTTTACAGTGAAATTTGGAATCATTTTCACAATATGCAGGAAAGGACAAACAACTATGCAGAAGCATGGCACTCAAAGATCAATGGAAAAACAACTTGCCACCACTGGAATATGTGTGCTATCATAGAATTGCTTCAAAGGGATGAAGTGGAGAACCCAGCGGATGTAATGGGGCAAGATGACTTTGACCTAGGGGCAAGATGACAACGTTGCAAAAGGTTGAACACATTTAATGTTTTGTATATGTTACCTAGTTTTACAAATGATAACAGTGTTTTTTCATCTTACTAAGTTTCAAATTTAGCGTAATGCATTGTAGCGTAATGTTCAAGTGTTAAGTTGTGCAGCTAACAATAGACACAAATAAAAATACCATTTTCATGATTGTAACATTCCTCATGCCACTACTCTTGGCTTTTCTTGATGCAACTGGATTTCTTGACATGAATTATATAGACTTGGGCCTACAGGAACTTGGTCTGAGTTTTTTTTTTTTTTTACTCCCGTTTTAGCTTTACGTGCTTACTTTTCTTGTTTTTTTTTTTTTTTTTAATAATCCCTTTTTTTCCCTCCACTTTGCTCCTTGTTCTGACATTTCTTTGATGGGTGTGCTCGTAAGAATGTTTGAGCTCCGTTTTCTACTTTTCCTTTTTGTTTTCTTGCACTGTGTTGCTTTAGGCAATGCACTGAAATCAGAAACATTAACAGGCTTCTTTGGTGTATCGGAATCAGCATTTGCCATAACTTCTGCTTCGTCTGGAGGGTTTATATGTTGGTTTTCTACTCCCAAGGTCTGAGGATTTAGCAGTTATTCTCAGTTTCACCGCCTACAATTTTCAAAGTCCGCTAAAAACAAGATAATTATGAGACTCGATCCCTCATTCTTTAAACCCTTTATCGGCATTTCCAACTGTAGCTGCTTTGAAGTAAGTGGTGCTCAAATGCTCACCAATATTTTTGTTTGTGATAGTTTGTTCTAGATGAATGACCATAAAGTTGTCACATGCTTGGCTATAGTAGGTTTTTAATGGACAGAAAAATGACGCTTCAGCAGCTAGAGACGATGCGATGGAAAGGCAACCCAACCATGATAATGTTTTTTCACTGCAATATAAGATAGCCTGCAAAGTTATGTGAGAGTTATGATTGTTAATAATCAACAGAACAGGATATTATTTGATTGGTTTAATTAATTCAACTAGTCAGTTGGTCAACTAGTTTATAAATAACCCCTGGTCAACCGCTTTCGAACGATACCTCCCTTGATTCAAAGCGTCCTTTAGCCCCAGAGGAGAAGCGCAAGGTCGCGTGGACCAACACACAGACAAATAAGCGTTTACAGGATTTAATCAAATGGACAACGTAGTTTAATAAATTCCAAAACACGGGCAATAGGAAAGCTCGTCATCTTGCCCCGCGTTGCTGCCCGTCATCTTGCCCCAGACTGCCTGTTTGAACGGTTTCTTCTCCATTGCCATAAGAGAAGGCGATTAATTGACATTTATTCATGGTAATAGATAGTATTTAAACTAAGTTACTCATAAATACTAAAGAGACACGATATAACTTATCTGTATCTATAGCAGAGCTTATTTACACATGCATAAAAGTTATACTGTGGCAACGGTAAATAATCAGAGCTGCAGAACTAAAACAAATATAGCGATTTCAGCGTCTCTATACTATTGCTGAATGAATAGCGAATAGGAGAGCCAGTAGCATGCAGTTGATGAAGTTACCTAGTTTAAAACGGAAAATTTATGGCATTCGTAATCTTGCCCCGGTCTCCCTTATTCCATAAGCAAATTTAAATCTTGAATAAAGTATACAAAGAATGATCAACAATGCTTAACAAACAAATGCGTATAAACTGATCTACTGTGATTACTATTACGACAATTGAATTCCATTAACTTTCCACTAAGAAATAGTAATGCATCTCTTTGATATCAACCTAATATTTATTTATTACTTGCTTTTATCATTTTGACCACGCTATATTTCAACAGCTCAAACAGAGGTCGCTTTGTAATACAGTATAAGGATAACATCAGCCAAGAATTTCGAAACTTCTACCATAACATAAAACCCAACCATACATTAAAAAGTTGCATTGTGCTCTACAAAACCACTTTTTAAAAGTTAAATTGGCTGATATCTCAAAACTACTTGCTTCATGGGCGGCGAAATACATCAACAGTAAGAGTGTCCGAGAAAGATCCGTACAACTTCAAAAATGTATTGGGGTGTTACAACGAAACTAATTAGTACATTAGATAAAATTACTCAAAAAGCTTTTTTCCTATAACTTAAGTTATTATCTTAGGAAATTTCTATATGAGACCCTTTTGCAGCACGAACAATATCAAGACGATAATCCAATACCATCCACGAGCGTTTCAGCATGCTAACATCAATAATGGCTACAGCTGTTTGAATGTTTTGCTTTAATTCTTCGAGACTTAACTTGCGTTCTGTATACAGTATACAAGGATGCGATCTGAAGCAATCCGCACCACACGTTCACCTTTTCACTGCTCTGTTGGAGTTCACGTACGGCATGTGGTTGTTCGGAGCCCCAAAATCGAACGTTATGTTTATTGACCATTCCGGACACATGAAACGTTGATTCATCGGAAAACAGTATTCGATTCAGAAAATGTTCATCGGCATCCAAACGATGCAGCATGTCAACTGCAAATCCGTAACGTTTTGCATAATTATCCGGTTATAACGCATGCAGAATCTGAACTTTGTAGGCTGTAGGTCGCAATTGTTTATGAAGCACAACGTGTATCGTGGATATTGGCATTTTAACTCCCGGGAAGCTTGTCGAACTGATTTTGTAGGGCTCCTACGAAATGTTTCACGTATTCGTTCCACGCTTTCTTCGCCAGTTCTAGGGCGACCATATCCTTTTTTATGTTCCACACTACCCGTTGTCATAAATTTGTGAAACCACTCACGAATGCTTGATAGAGATAGTGGCCATTCCCCATACGTCGTTTGATAACTCCGTTGTGTTTGCGTATTGGATTTTGTTTCGATAAACCACGCAACACTTAGAGCTTTCTTCACGCGATCGCCATTGAAATAACTAAAATGCTTTAATATTCCTTTGCGTGACATGTTGCGCCATCTATGGTCAGAAACATACTGCAGAAAAAAACTTTTTGAGTTATTCTATCTAAAGTACTAATTAGTTTCGCTGTAACCCTATTGTTTCTTTTTCAATAATTTTTTGAAGTTGCACGGATCTTTCTCGGACACCCTGTATTACCTTAGATTCGGCGGAGTGTACATACTAATACGAAGAGAGTTTGGTAATGGGCTTTTCCTGTTTGATGTAAGCAGAGTAACAAAAACATTCACACTCTATCGATTACTATTTATTTATCGTTGGAAGGCAAGGAGTCTTGTTCGCAAACTTTCGTTGATGATTTTCGTGGGGTCAGTGACCTCTGTGATAGTGATAGTTATTATTATTACTTTGGTTGTGTTCGAATAGAATTACCGGTCGACCGGTAATTAGAGATGCAAAAAACCCACATTTTTTAGGCTACGGTTTTTTTTTTTTTTTTTTGGCACAACATATTCTTTGATTGCTTTCTTTCTTACGAGTTAAAAAATATTCTACACACGTTTTTTTAAGTTTTTTGTTCTAAGGTAATAAAATAGTTTCATACTTGTATGATATTGAAGTACAAAAACTTTTACCAACATTTTAATAAGTAATAAAAGAACAGAAAACTTCAGTGAAATTACATAAAAAATAATAGAAGGATTAGTGCAGTTATTGCAAAATAATGCATTATTATTTTTATTTTTTAAAATTGCAGTATTTAAATTTCAAACTATTTTTTTTTAGCTGCAGCTAGTTAAAAATTGATTTTTAAGTAATTACATTAAAAATATCAGTTAATAATGTAATTAAAACACGGTATTGGGCAAAAATCAGCTAAATAAAATGTTGTTGGTTTAAGGTGACACAGGGCTTTCAAATTCGCGAAAATCGATCAAAATATCGTTTTTGGGATTTTTACATAATAAAATAAGAGAATTCTGTCTCAGCAATTTGGCAAAAAATGTTTGTCAATCGCTGCAAAATTGGCTGAGTTATGCGCATTTTTGTATATGACCACGCCTCTTTGTTTACATTTCGCGACCACTGGAGCAGCTGTCAAATTTAGTTTTGTTTGCTTCTTACTTGAGCTGTGAATGATTTTATGAATAACTTTATTTTGAGTTTGTTAGTTGGCAACATAAAGTAACGGTAACTGTTCTCAATCGTTTGTTTGTTTACATGCTATTCTTTCGAGCGCGATTTTGATATTTACTTCTGCTAGTTTTTCGTTATTAGTCAGCTTCGGTAGTTTTTGTTTGTTATTTTGTTTTGTTTCTGTTGAATTATTTTGTTACGTTTTATTCTTCATTACGTTTTGTTATTTCTTTCTGTGCCATGCTTAGCATTTGTTCTCGTTGGCACAAACCGAAAGGTCATATGACCAAGCGAAAGAAGACTTTGCTGAACAATTTGGAAAAAAAAAAAGTGTTAGTAAAGTAACACATGCTACTTCCACAAATTCGGAAGAAAATTTTGAAAGCACTTCATCCAGGGAAAACAGTTCGCCTGTTTCAAATCCGGATTATAAACTAATTGATTTGTGTTCTTTGAACAATCTACTGAAAACTGTATCATGTACTGTCTGCAAATCTCTTAGTTTAGAAATTTGTTCATCTTCCACATATGAATATTCTTCAAAATTAGAGCTGCACGGCACTACCTGTGGTAATGTTGCTGGCTCGTCTTTTTCTAGTCAACACTCTGACCCTAGTCGACGCTTCGACATCAATGAGAAAATTGTTCAAGCTTTCGCTGAAATTGGAAGGGGTCATGCAGCTTTAGAGACGTTTTCGATGGTGTTGGGGATGCCATCTATGGACACAAAGTGTTATAGAAACTGTTTCAATGCTCTTGCGAAACTGAAGTCTCAGTTTAGGGTTGATGTACTTCAAGCATCACGAGCAACAGTGAGGAATACGTACATCGAAACAAATCCACAACTCAACGATGAGAGTGTCACACTCTAAAAACAGTTTCAAAAATGACGAAAAAATGCTCAAGTTTGAGCATATCGCAGTTTTGAAATGGCTCCCACTACATGGTTTTCAAACTTGAACTTTTTAAATACTCATTTGTGAAACTGTAGCTTATTCTTATTCAGGAATGAAACAAGAAGGGTTTACTTTTGAGCTGTTTTTACTCGTTTTCGAGTATGTAATAATTTCGAAAATGTACTCAGTACTGTATGTACTGAGCTATTTGTACTCATTTTTGAGCATGTAGTAATTTCAAAACAGAGAACATATCGATTTGTATGTACTTATTTTTGAGTACCTTGTAGTTTCAGAAGTGAGTATATTCTGATATGCATGTTCTCATTTCTGAGTACACTTGAACTTCAAAAGTGAGTATACAGTATCATTTTTGAGTATGTTTGAGTTTCAAAAGTTAATATGTACTGATCTGCATGTACTTATTTTTGATCACGTTGCAGTTTAAAAAATGAGTACACATTCACTTTCCTGACATACTTCTCGTTTCAGAAGCATATCAAGTTCTCTGTGTACTATCTTTTAAACGATGAGCAGTGCATTTCACGAAGTTTAAAAATACGTTTCAAATTAAATGTTTTACATGGCCAAAGAATAGTGTACACTCATTTTTGGGCATGCAAGCTTTTAATTTGAAATGTAATTTTAAACTTTGTGAAATGCACTACTCATCGTTTAAAAGATAGTCTACAGAAAACATCAATACTTTACACCTACCAAGGAGAAAATGGTACAGTCGACTCGCGATAACTCAAACTTCGATAACTCGAAATTTTCGATATCTCGAAAAAAAAGTATTTTAATGCACCTTTATTGCGTTTTTAATGAAATTTTGTCTCTTTCACTCGAATTAAATTTACCTTCTTTTCGGTAACTCGAATTGTTTTCCCATTTACTTAAAAAAATTTCAATCAGTTAAAACTCGAATTTTCAAACAGCTATCACTCTTCTCCCTCATTTACGCGCTCTAGAGAAGAAAAACGTGTCCTCGGGCTCTTTTGTTAGTGATTTTCACAGTTGTGTTCACCACAGGTATGTGGGAGGGGAGACATGTTTCGGCTGCTGTTTTCTGTGGACAATGGTCGAGTTTCTAGAATAAGCTTTCTCTGAACTTGAATGACCAGTTCCTCGAACACAAACCCTTTCTCGTTCTAGTCATCCCTCGTCTTCTTACTTTACTCATTAGTGCTGTGAAAAAGCTCAGGCTTATTTGTCATCGAAATATGGCTATAAAACGAAAATGCACAACACTTTCTATTGCAGAGAAAAAAAAAGGTGATTGATGCGGTTGAAAAAGGGGGAAAGAAAACGATAGATATTGCGAAGGAATTTGGCATTCCGAACAGCACACTCTCAACCATTTTCAAAAATAAAGAGACTATTCTGAAAAACTCTGATGACAATCAAGGGGATCGGAAAAAAATGAAGATAGCGGAATACCCGGAAGTAGAAAAGTTTTTGATAAAATGGATTACCCAATGCCGTACCCAGAACATTCCACTGGGTGGAAACATATTGAGAGAAAAAGCGGAGAATTTTGGGAAGCAACTCGGTTTTACAGATTTTAAAGCAAGCAGTGGTTGGTTTGAAACTTTCAAGAAAAGAAACATTATCACTTTTTACAAAATTTGTGGAGGAAGTAGAAGTTAAGAAGTCTGCGAAGAATGGAAGGGATCAGTCTTCAATTCTAAAAGAGTATGACGACAAAGATGTATTCAATGCCGATGAAACAGGTCTATTTTTTAAATGTCTTCCTGACAAAACAATGGCTGTGAAAGGGTAAGCTTGCCAGGGTGGAAACAGAAGCAAGGTACGAGTAACTTTGTTACTGTGCACCAACATAGATGGATCAGAAAAAATGAAGCCAGTAATGATAGGAAAATAAAAAAGCCAAGATGTTTCGCTGGAGTTAAATCATTTCCTGTGCATTATGAAGCTAAAACAAAATCATGGATGACAGCCGAATTGTTCGAAAAATGGCTGAAAAATTTATACCGCAAAATGTCTAGTCAAAACCGCAAGATTGTCCTATTTGTTGACAACTGTACAGCCCATCTAAGATCAATTACAACGAAATTAAAATCTGGGCTGTGGGAACTATGATGCGGAGAATAAAATGCATCTGTTTTATTTTCCCACCGAAGATGGATTGAAAAGCAAATGGATTAAAGCTGTTCCAAGGAAAGATTTTCACGTAAAAAAGCATTCTAGGGTAAGTAGCATTCTTTGGGAAATTTTGTGTGTTAAGGTGGCTTTTTTTCTATATTATCATTAATACTGTTTGTGTTTCTTTCAGGTGTGCCACGAACATTTTCATGCCTCGGACATTGAATGGACCCAAGAAATATTCGACAGCAAGAAAGGAGTGAAAGTATGTTACACGCTCCAAAGACTTAAACGTAAAAGTCATGCTATACCATCAGTTTTTCCAGGCTGCCCATCATATTTATCCAAACCAGAGAGTATTTTACAATGAATAGATCAAGAGGAAAAGAGGCAGAAAGCTGAACAACAAGCTTTTGAACAAGCTATAAGTGAAAGTATGCAAACAAAATTGGAATGTGACAGAAGCGGAACATTCACAGAAATGAATGAACGTAAAGACTGCTTGTTACACCATCACACTGCAATGTCATCAACAAGACATTCTACACAGTGTATATTTGTCAGATTTATCAATAACTGAAGTGAAAACACTTTTTCAATTATTCTGTAATAACAGAAAAATATTAAATTTTTCGGTTTTTTATAGAGAAAACAAGTTGCCTTTTCTTGGCCGTTACAAATTTCCATTGATTATATGTATCAAATGTTAATGAGATTTGTAATGTCTTAGAGTTCACTGAAAATACTAACATAAATAATTGTGAAAACCAGAAAATTTTATGTAACTTAATTATATCTTTTTTAAGTATTTTGAAAGACTTTATAGACGAAAGTAAGAAAGCCAATATTATTTTATACTCGGCAGTTAAGTTTATTGATGAGCAAACCAGAAAAGTATAAATAATCTCCCACAATAATGATATTTTTTCCTTGTTTCACTTAATTTCACCTGCTGCATACAGATTCGTTAGAAATTCAGGTGAGTTTATACTACCTCATACAGCAAATGTTAACAAAATAAATGGAAAATTTAATACTAATCCTTTAAATGACAGTGTTGATTTTTTATCGCATGCTAAACAAAGAGCGCAAAATTTAGGTTCTCTGAGCTCAATTTAAAAACTGCTTTAAAACTATTTAAAACGTTGTCAGACCTGATTTGCGTTATCTTATGTGTTTATTTCTAGCTACGTAAATAAATATGTGAGTAGGGGGATAGGGGGATTCTGGAACACGGCGGCGCTGCCTGAGGTGCTGCGGTGCCCTCCGTAAGAATGCAGTTGCCGCACGAATCCCCCGTATCTTCGTTCGTGTGGTACTCTTGTTAGTGTCTTTTAATGTTTAGAGAAGGGTAATTGAGAACAATGAAAAGAACTAAAAATTAATTTATAAATAAAATAATGAGTGTTAATGAATACTACCCATCCTGATTAATTTATTGCAAAGTGGGAGTTAATTATATCTTCTTCAAGAACCATAAATGAATAGGAACGAAAAAGTTTTTTAATGGGGAATGGCAACAACGTAAAACTTCGGTAAGTCGAACTTCGATGAGTCGAAAACTTCGATTAGCCGAAGTGAATATTTATTCCCGTCTAACTGAATGGAGAACTAATATTATTTAGTTTTGATCAGACGAATTTCGTTGATTCGAAATATTCGATAAGTCAAATTTTATTTCTTGACTGTCGTCAAAGTTTCCTTGTCAACGTAACTTTATAAGTCGAAATCTTTTCTTTTTTTTTTTCTTCTTCCGAAAAAGTATGATCAAAAAGAAAAAAATCAGCGCCATTGCGTTGCATCGAAAAGCGTCTAGACATAGTGAATCAGATAAATCTCTGAAGTCGATTATTAGCACATAATTTGGAAAGTTCAATTTTTTTTTAATTTTTCGAATTATTGTTTGCTTTACTTCGTTCCGTAGAAAAGAAAAACCTACTCATGGGGGAAACCAAGGCTTAGATTAAGAACAGCCCGAAAATTAGACTTAAAACTGACAGAGAGGGGTGCATATATTTGTGATTATGGAATAATTCCACTTTTAGTGAAAACGTGAGAAGAAGGGTTATGGACTATTTTTGGGATTTTGCGGTATTCTACAAAGCGGCTGGTCTTGACTTTTTTCTTTCGTTTTAAACCTAATGTTCTTTTTTTCCGTTTCATTGATTCCTGAACGATTGAAATTAAAGTTTAAAATAGACTAATAGAATAATTATAATTTTAAGCTACCAAAAAAGTTGAATTTATTCGATTGTAGCGCAGCAAAGTAGAGGGAAATTTCATTAAGTTCGATGTGCCTCTAAATTTTCAACGATTTTAAAAAATCGAAAAAAAAAAGTTTTGATTGGCGGTGTTCTCTTATTGATGCTTTTCCTCCCGCTTTGATGCTCTAAAAAGTATCCAAGGAAAGAACAAATTTCTGCTGAAAGTAATGTTTGATAACAGATTTTTTTTTTTTTTTAAAATAGGTTTTTTTTCTGAGGAAAATATTTGTTATATCTAACAAAGTTTAAAATTTGTTTTTCAACGTATTCAAACTCTAGAATTCATAGCATCATATTATACATTGATTAGGTCAAGTATATATGGTCGCCTCAAACCAACACTATCTAATCCCAGGAATAACGGTAAAATATCCTACTGGTGCTTTGAGGCGACGATATATTATCTTTGATACATTATTCTATCACTTTTTTGCTCATATTATAAATTTAATGGTTGTCAGTGGTGGTATTTTATAGTAGTCTACAGTTTTGTTTTCGAATTCGATAAGACAAATTTTCGAGGACTCGATTTTTTCGCTTTTTCTGCAACTTCGACTTATCGAAGTTTCACTGTAAATTAGAAACTCCACACAAACTCCGTCGGACTCAGAAAATTACGCTTTTTCCACCGATACTACAGTGGACGCCGGTTAATTGAATCGGCCGTTTTAATGAATCAAATTGTCAAAAAGGGAATAAAATCCAGTTTTATTGAATCAGCCGCTTTATGGAATCAAAACTGTTAAGAACAAACGTGATTCGTAAAGGGGCAGCCACTGTAATATGTTGAACGTGAGAGTAAGATTTCACTGACAAAATCAAGAAGAAAAAAACTACCCAGTTTCAAACGTGAGCTTCCCCCACACTAAAAAACGAGTTCCCTATAGCACCGAAACACGTACCTACAATTCACTTGATCAATATTAAGAGGTTCCATTACCTTCTAAACTTTTTTTTTTTTTTTTTAATTTCAGTAAATTATAATATTCTTTGAAACGTTAACATGCACACTTAGTTAGCAATCAATAATTTATTTTCAAAAATTTCTAATATTGCCCACTTTTTTTTAAAAATTTAAGAAAATTTCATTTTTTTTTAAATCCCTCAGGCTTTTTTCTATTTGCACCTATTTAAAAAATGATCATCAAGCCTGTGGTCGCGTGCACAGGCCGGAAAGAAGGCCATCAGGGCGGACGGGGGACGCAGCAACCGCGCGGAGCGGAGGCCCCCAACGCGCAAATTTTAATGAAAAAACAAATACGCATCAGGTCTGTCACCGGTACAGAAAATTCAGTAGGGGGGGGTGGGGGAAACTACTTTAGTTTAACCTTGACACTTATTTTTCTTTCTATTCAATCCTCATCTAAAGAAAGTTTTCTACAATTCTATGTGGGCCGCTTACGGAGTTCTGAGAGCCAGAATTGA
The DNA here is from genome assembly GCF_026930045.1 of Uloborus diversus. NCBI lineage: Eukaryota > Metazoa > Arthropoda > Arachnida > Araneae > Uloboridae > Uloborus > Uloborus diversus. The sequence goes on from NC_072739.1 coordinate 28,003,438, forward strand.
CTTGTTGGGGGGGGGGGGGAGGTGAGGGTTTGGTCTTATGAGTCCTTACATGAATGGAGGATAAACTGCTATACTAGGATTTGTAATAGGCTTTAAAACCGAAAGTTATGGGGGGCAGTTGTCTCCCCCCCCCCAAAATGTTCCTTTCGGCGCATCTCTTGAATGCGTTTTCAGTTCTTAATAGTGGTCTGGTGGAAAAAGAGAGAGATTGAAAAGATTTGAGTCAGTTAAGAGGCGCTTATTTATTGGTTTGTTTATTTATTGCTCCCATTCCCCGATTCTCCCCCCCCCCTTAATACTTCATAAACATTCAATTATATATGGATTTCGGAATTATTGAAATATATGTTCGAAAAAAAACAATTCGGTCCGAACGGAGCACTTTCGACCAATCGGAGTGCTTGTTTCGTTCAGGGGGCGGGGCCAGCCGAGCCGGGGCCCCGCGTGACCGGAAGTGGATCGTCACTCGGCTGTTTGCTGCCGAGTGTTTTAGTTGTGTTTGTATTGATTTTTTGACTGTTTTTATTTCAAACATTGGATTGTTTGACATGGATTCAGTTATGCTGAATATTCGTCGTTTAGGCCATAACCCCCGTTACGCGGTGGCGTATGACAATTATGGGTGCACTTCTATAGAAATTGGGAGTCAGGATGCCTCCGGACGGAGCTCCTCTTCGGGTAGCGTGACACAGTCTGAGGCCGTTTCTCAGATTTCGGTGGAAGTGATTCCACCCTACCCGGAGTCCGACGTTCCCAAGGAATCTGCAGGCCACCCTAAAGTATCGGGGGTTTCGCCGAAGGTTCTGGGTGAGGCCGCTACTGAGGAGAAATCCTCTGTGATCAAGACTGTGCGGGAAACCACCTACAGTGCCCCCGACGGCGGATTTCGCCCATGGGCATCCATTTTTGCGTGCTTTTGGCTGCTGTTCTTTACCTCCGGAATGGGAAAAAGCTTCGGCGAGATAAAGTCGGCCATCACGGCGGAAATGAAATGTAGCCAAAGTATACTCATGATAATACCGGGCATCTTCTCGGCCACGACCCTCTTCTGGGCTCCTGCTGCGGCAGCTTTGATCAGATGTTTTGGCCCGCGTCTCATGCTGTCTGCTGGAAGCTTACTATGCTTTCTTGGCTTTACCATTGCCGGAAGCGCAGACTCGGGTGCGTATTTGGTGGTGTGCTTAGGGCTGATCGTCGGACCGGGGTTTTCTTTAGTAGCCAACTACACAGTCTACATCATAGGGAAACTCTTTAAGGAGTGGAAGCCTCTTGCTCTAGGCATTGCCCTCTGTGGTGGGTGTTTAGGGCATGAGCTCCTGCCCAGGATTTTCGGGCTAGCTATACAAGTGTTTGGCCCAAGAGGAGTTTTCACATTCCTGGCGGTCGGGTCTGCCGTCTGGATCCTAATTTTCCTTTTTGTCGTGGGGGATCTTGAACGCCAGCTGGTGTGCACGGTGACTTCAATTCCTGCTCCTGCAGAATTACAAGTCCCTGCCCCGGAGGCCCAGGGCTCTTCCCACAAGAGGAGGTTAATTCGGATCTCAGACGAGTTGGACCTGAAGCTCCTGGCAAACTACAGGTTTTGGCTGATTTCTGTCTCTACCTTCTTTTTCGGTTTGGGCAGCTCGGCGATCGGAACTGCGATGTCGATTTACACTGTGTACGACGGGTTCGACTACGGTAAGATTTTGTTTCGTGTGAAGTGTGGTAACTAGGCTATCCTTTGGGATAATTTCAGCTAAATTCACATTTGATAGGGCAGCGGAATATGCCATAGCCGTTTCTAGCGCTACACTTTTTTTCGGCATCATCCTTATCGTGTCTACCGACACTCGATGGATACCCTACTTGCTCGGTGCTCTCTGGGCTCTACTCTGGGAGCTACCAACATCGGCAAGGGTTTTCCCTTGGTGAAACTCTGCCGAGGCCTCATCATGGCCTGTTGGTTCGTTCCTCAGGGAGAGCTGAGAAGCTTGCTGGGCCTCGAAAACATGGTTAGGATGGACTTCGCTTTCTGCGTTGCCGCTGCCCTCTTAGCCATTCTCCTTTACCTCACGGAGAAAAGGCAGCGTGGGACGGAATCGACAAAACCGGCAAAATCCCAAGAGGACTCCCTCATTGGGGTTTTGTTCCTTTATTTCCTATAAACACAGTCTTTAATGTTTCGTGTTAGGTGTAGTCTTGTGCTCATGCTCTGTTAGATGTTGTGCAAAAAAGAATTAAAAAAAAAAAAAAAAAACGGCCGAGATGTTAGGCCGAAAAAAAAAATATGGCCCATAATGTGGTGTGCCTCCTCGCAGTGTGGGCTGGGTAACGCTAAATGCACCACACAAGTGTCAGTACAGCCAAACAGACTGTTTGGCGGTAAGAGACAAAATAAGTATGCATAAAGCCGCGACTCCACATCACCGGAAAGTCGTCGGAAACGGACAACGGAAACAGAAAAACCTCCCCACTTCCGGTTGTTTCCTTTTCCGAGCGGCAGAAACACGACGGAATCGAGAGTTGAAACATTTTTAACTTTTTCTGTTTCTGGCAGCGGAATCCGCTTCGCAACAGCCAATAGGAACTCTTCTTCACATTGTCAACAACGTTTTTCTTTTTAGCAATGGCGACGGCCAGTGGATCGAAAATAAACTTAGAAGTATTTTTAGAAGAGGTAAGGAAATATCCTTGCCTCTTCGACAAAAAAAGAAAAGACTACAAAGACAGTCAATTGAAGAAAAGTTTGTGGCACGTGATCGGCTCCAAATTCAATTTGAGTGGTAAGTCGAACATTTTTAGTCGCTGTATTTGAATGGTTTGAGCTATGCGTTTGCAATCAACAGTCAACTGTAACAAATTAAAATTTTTGCAGGTCCAGTAGCAGAAACAAAATGGAAAGTACAAAGAGACCGATTTACGAAAGAAAAAAGAAAAGTGAGGGACAGTTTAGGTACAGGGAAGGGAACCCTGGAAGTCTATGTTCCCAAATGGTTCCTGTACCAACAAATGGAATCGATTCTCAATGTATGTTCGTCAGAAAATACAAGGTTAGTTATTTTATGCAGAATTTGGAAATATATCTTTCATTCCTTTATTTAGCGTTATAAATACATTGATAGCTGTTTTTTCTGCATGTAAAATTAAATTTTGTTTCTCTTACCTAAATTTTCAATCAACTTGATCTGTAATTTTCGAATTTAACTATTTAAAAATTGAAAGTTACTATTGCAAGGTGCTAGATCTGGGGGAGAGCAAGCGAGGCAGCAAACACACCCCATTTTTTGTGTTGGAGGTTTTCATTCTCGTTAAAATTTCATATTAAGTCTTGTTGAGAAATGTGTACGTGCAGTGGTTTCAATATTTTGGCACACCTTGTAAAAATTATGGATTCAGTACTGCCACTCCGCTTGATCGTTACTACCTAAAAATTTGCTAATTTAGAAAGGTTAATTTGTATAACGCAGGCTAATCATTTAAGGGCACTTGAGAAGGTAATTGTCCCTAAATGACGGGCTTTGTGAAGTCAATGCATCTATATGAGTGGGTATGGTTTTTGTTTTTGGATATAATTTGCACTAACCATATATCCTTTGAGGGACCTGATTAGTGTTGTACCAAGTACTCGGTAAATACTCAGCACTCGGCCTGATTGGCCAATTTTCCAAGTAGTATGTTAATCGGCCAACGCCGAGTTGCTGTAAAATTAAGTATTACTCAAGATAATGAAATTTTAAAGGAATTTATAATTGCTTTATTTGTAAAATGCAACTGTGTTTCTATGTATAAGTTAGATAAAAAAAAATAACATAAAATCAATAAAAGTTATGGCCTATGTTACTTCTACTAGGCTAGAAGCATGAATGTGATTTGGTGTTCAACTACATTTCAGTATCGCATTTTAATCAGGGCCGCCGAGAACAGCTGTGTGACCCTTGTCAGTATGGTCTCTGAACCCCTTTCCCGCCTTAAAATCTTTTAATAAATTATACTACTCTCCATAATAGGAACCATGCCTTCCTAAGAGCCAGGCACCTTGGTTACAACTGAAATGTCCAAATGATTCTTAGGATGAATAGAGAACAAATAATCTTTAAATCATACTCCAATTGATTTGAAATAATTAGAAACTTAGATTCCGAATTTGTTAAACCATGGTTCTGTAAATTGAATTTGGGGTATGTAGTGGTTACAATACCTAGAAGTAAAATTGAAAGTCATTTATATTATAGTAAGAAAAAGATAGTAACTACTTTAGGGAAAAGAAAAATAAATAAATGTTATGAAATATTTTAATAATCAAAATCATTGTAATTTGAATTGTTTTGCAAAAAGTGTAATACCACATACTTGATACTCAATATGTTTCTAGACCTCATAGTCTGATTCATTATAAAATACTTGCTCTTTGAGAGCTTTTTATGTACAGTAAATTCCATTTTGCTGGAATCAAAAAATTTTTTAATAACCGCCGTTTTAAATTACTGCTGGTCCCAGACCAGTAAAAACTTACCTCGGACCATGATAAAAGAATAATGAGGGGGAACTGCCAATCATTTTTACAGTAAAAAAATGTGGTTAATTTATTTAGCATTGAATTTAATGCAGACCAGTGATTTTGTCTGTGAACCGATATATATTCATGCTCACTGGTCCAAAGGACCAGTAAGATTTTTTGAATGATTTCTAGCGCTGATAACTAATGCTGGAGTTTGAAATATGTGCTGTGTAAATGAGGTGACTTATTTTGAATGAGACAATCTAGTTTTCTATTAGTGTACTCAGTTGCAAGATGCTACGAGGTCCCTTCTACTAAAGCGACTAAATCGAGCATAGAATGTTTCAACCAAAAGGCCTTGAGTAGAATTTTGTAAACCAAGTTATTGTAACACAACTGTGTTAAGTCCATCAAGGGTTTCAATCATATAAACATTCAACATAATTATTGAATGAATTGTGTGTGCCCACACCAGGCGGAATAAGAGGTGGTGGAGTATTCAATACTTTACCAAAGGGCTGCTTGGTAAATGTTTGTTTCGATTTCTACTCATAAAATTTCACCCAAGCCCTGCCTTAGCTAGGATAAGCCTAATTTGTTGCTTGAAATCACTTGACAAATTTGTTTCTAAAGTTTTCTTGAGAATTTCACCTGAGATGTTCATCCAATTGTTGATCACTAAATTATAAAATTATGCGGATTCGCGTTAGAAGTTGATCCTTTGATTATTCACGCAATAACTTCTTCCCGGATTATGCGCACCATTACCCAGAAGTATGTGATTTATATATTTGCAATAGCAAATTTGAAGGTTTACAGTGAATCAATGAATTGAATATAATTTCTGAAAAGAAATATTTTTATACTTATTATTTGTACATTTTTAGAACCTTTGGAAACATAGACTCAGATGATATATCTGAAGGCTGCACAACCCAAGAGAGTATCCTGGGAAATAATATCTCCGCATCTCAAAAGTAAGTTGTAAGCAGTATTATCTTTTTTGATAAATGTCCACCTGTTGTAGGGGCAGTAGCGTAACTATAGGGTCTAGCGCCCCTGGCGAACTGAAGAAATTGTCCCCCCCCCCAGGGCACCCACATGAAAAGTCACTGGAGGATTTTTTTTGGAACATTTTGATTAATTGATTCAACAAATAGGAGGCAGCATTGTATTTTTTTGTCTTATTTTCTTTTTTAGAATTGTTTTCAATGATGCCCAATGCTCCTTCTCAGTACATGTTATGTGTGTGTACATATATTTCAGTGCCGGAGAATCAGGGGGGGGGGCACTGCCCCGCACTTTTTTCATCATTGAAGATTTCCTCAACGTTAAGATTTCAATTTCAAAACATTCTGGGTGAGGTTACCCAAACATTAACGTCACTAAATACTGCTTAAAGTTTCAGTTTTAAAATCTTTTGAAATTTTTCCAGGAGAAAATTCCTGAGCGCACTCCTTCCTTTCTTTAAATTAAAAGATGACCTGAATTTGCGTTATAAAGATTTCCAGTTTGAAGGAAAAAATTCAGGAAGAGAACCCCAATAGATAGCGTAAAACTGCGTTTTTAACTCCAATTTAGAGAAAAAAAAAAGAAATATGGAGATCTTTTTCTGATGTTCCCAAAGGAAGTTCAAGACTGTTCTTAGGATGTCATCCGTTCAAAAAAAAAAAATACTGGGAAAACTTCCGAACCCTATCGTTCCACCTTCTGAAATAACGTTTCAACGGACGTTCAAATAATGTTTTAAACTTTGCCAATTTTCTGGCAGAGAACGCCAAACTCCTTGCTCTTAAATTTTTCTTTTTAATCAGTCAAAATTCCGCTCCCTTGGCTGCTGCGCCCCTGGCGACAGCCACTCCTGCCAACCCCTAGTTACGCTACTGGGTAGGGGGGGGGGGGGGGTTCTTTCTCTTTTATGATAACAGAATAGAACATGAAACATTGAAAATACTTTTACATTTCAGTATATGCAGCATCACTGAATACAATGATGATTCACTGGATGGAGAGATTGATTCAGACGACGAACTGGTGCATTCCAGGGTAGGACCCAGTTCACCCAGCACCCCCGCTCCAAAGTAATTTTTTCATTTATACTATATTTCTGACAGCTATAGCCAGAAAACGTCTAGAATATGTGACCAGACATGAGTCCATATTCTTTCACCATCAGAATACTCTGCCTCGTTTTACTGTTCCGGTCAAAAACAATTTAGGAAATAACGGATGGGAAATTCCGGCTCACCCGCCTTCTAGCCCATGTTTTGATCAATGCAGAACGTTTTGACTGGAATACGCTTTACTTCAAAGCAGGGTATTGGTATTGAAAATTGGCTTGATTCATTGTTGGTTTCAAAAGATGAATGCTTCTTCCATGACGAAATCCTTTTAAGTCCCCGAAAGATGGGAAAAAGTAGTGGCTAGCAATAGACAAGACTTAGAATGATGTATCAATTTATTTTCTCATTAAAATAAGTGTGTTTTTTTAGTACAGCAGTACAGATCATTTATTAGCATTATCAAGTGCTTCAATTTTGTAAAAATGTTAATAAATTAAAGCAAAATAATGCATCATCAAATTACAACAATATTTTTCATCTCAGAGACGTGAAATTTATTAGTTTGTTTTTGAAAAGAGGTTACTTTGGAAATTTAATGTAAGTTTTCCTTCCAGTGGTTTACTTTGCGGTTGAAACTGAGGGAGGGTAATTTATTTTTATTTTGTTGCAAAAGGAACCTTTAATCTGGCATGGCTTGATAATTTGAATTTCCCAGCATGCTGGTCAACCTGTTTTTTTTTTCTTCTGGCATGCCATGCCAGCTAGTATAGTATTTAAATTTTGTCTAACAATGAAAGGCTCTGATGCAATCCTGTTGTGAAACATGATCTGCAATCGACTCAACTTATGCAGTTATCTGCTTTGCTAGTTAACAAATATATTTACATTTCAGGTCCAGTAAGCAAATTAAAAGAAAGGCCGAGGAGATGAATCTAGTGACCAATGAAGTTAGAGAGACGAATAAGGTCATAGCAAGTTATTTTTCAAAAAAAGACGACGAAGTAAAGGATGACATGGTCCACAGATTCTGTCTCCTATTAGAGTCACGCTTCCGAAATTTTGACAAGAAAAAGCAATTAAGAGGGATGCATAAGATGGAATTTATTATGCAGGAACTGGAACTGGAAGAAATGTAAAAATAAATTAAAATTTAAATAAAATAATTTTATTTTATGCTCTTTTTGGTAATTAAAAAATATTTAAAACTATATTCCCTAGACATGTGATGTTTACTTTCATTCTTCTATGAGGAATAAATTATAATTCTTTAACAGTATGGTATTTTACAGCATTTTTAGGATATGAAACTAGTTTTAGGACAATAAACTAATATATTTATTTTATTATTTTTTGTTAAAACCCAGCTTTAAAATGTGTTTTTTTTTTTTTTTTTTTAAATAGACCAACTCACATAAAATTATGATTTCTTTGAAATTTTTTTCCATGGCTGAAAAGAATATTTAAATGTTTTATAGGAATAAAAAAAATGAAATCAAGTTTCTGAAGTTGAACTTTATTTGCAATAAAAATATTTTATATCAATATAAATATAATGTGAGATAGTAAACTGTTGTAAGTTAAACAAGAAACAAAATTTCTTATATGCTCAATCCATTAATATCAAAATGAATAAAAATTTGATGTCACAGTTTAAGATTTCTTGAATACAGTACTAATGTGAGTAAAAAAGATGCATATCAACAGAAATAAATTAAACTTATGCCAATAATCAATTTACAATCATTTTATATGCAATCCAAATTTTTTAGTCAATAATAATAATAATAGTAATAAGGGAGCAAATCTGCTAGTGACAAATTCAGCTTAGCATTAATCCTACTCAACTGATTTTCTTTAAAATATAAATACTTTCTCAAATATTGTTGAGAATACAAATTTGTTTGACTTACGATTTCATTACAGTTTTGACAATATTGAAACTGGTCTCACAGCTCTCCTGGAAAACAAAACTCTGGTTTGCCTTAATTATAAAATATCATTAAACCAAGAATAAAAGGATCATTCTCCAAAAAAAATAATAAATAAATAAATATAATTAAAAATGAAAATATGGTCGATAACTGCCTAAAAATGCCTTCTCGGGTACATGTGTGTACCCACCAGTTAGGTGTGGTAGAAAGACCAAAAAAGTGTAATAATGCAACAAAAGTGCACTGTATCTGAACAATTTTCATATCCATGAAACAGCACCTTCGTTGCACAAGTAACTTTTATATTGGTCCCTTAAGCACTTTGCCTCTTTTTTGTAATTATTGCTACTAAGCTTTTGGTTCAATTTTTCAAACTTTGATTCCTTACGCATTTTTTTAAGTTTTTTTTTCCCTACAGGGCAATAAGCAGGCGACTTTTCAACTAACATATTGTGTAAAGCACAAGATGCCAAAACCATGTATTTTACACTATTGTCACTGTAGTTCAATGCACGTCTGAAAATTCGAAATCTTGCTGCCAAAATGCCGAAGACATTTTCAACTACTCTTCTGCCTCTGCAGATTCTTTTATTATACCTGATTTCATCACTGAGGACTGAGCTTCTTGGGAATGTGCGAAGCAAATTGCATCTCAATGGAAATGCTTCATCTCCAACAATGAAGTATGGAAATATTATGTTCGAATTTGGAAGTAAATCCGGTGATGGAAATTTCAGTTCATTGTGGATCAATAATTGACCAAATGTGGTTTTGCTGAATATTCCACCATCAGATTCACTACCAAAATGACCATAATCTATCATTATAAATTTGTAATTGGCATCCGCCACTGCCAATAAAACAGTGCTGTATGTTTTTTTGTAGTTGAAATTGAGGGTGCCAGTGTTCGATGGGCAATCTCTCAGCACATGTTTTCCGTCGATGGCTCCACAACAGTGTGGCAGCTGCCACTTTCCTTCGAAATTTGAGGCAATATTTTGCCATTAATCAGCTGTTTTGGGGAATGGAAGGCACTGCTTTTTGTAGCATTTCCATATAGCTTGACAGGTCTCGGGTATAATTTTCCGTACTGTGTCCCTCCCAATCCGGAATGCGAAACTCAAACTTCTGAAACTTTCTCCTGTGGCTAAAAATCTGAAAACATGATGAGAAAATTAATTTGTTGTTTATAATACTAAAAAACAATAGTCACAGTATTTAGTACATATAACCAAAAGAAACATTAACCTTCTAAGACTTTTTGCAATTGCTTTATTGAAAATCATAATTACTTATTACCATAAAATATTTATATACTATCAAGGTCGTAACCAGGCTTATCTTTCGAGGAGGGTTTTACAATGTAGTACATTTCTCGTAAAATCTACATGATCAATAAAATTAGATTTCATTTTTATTTTCTATTGATTTATGTTGCAATACGTAATTTAAATTATATTGGGTTGCTTTAAGGGCATAACATGAACCGAGGGTGCCCATATGTAAAATTTCAAGGGGGGGAGGCTCAGATATTTACCCATGGTTTAGCAGGATATTTCCCACATAGAAACCGATTTCAGTACAGATTAGAGTTATTAAAATTTGACATTTTCAATAACTTATTCATTAATTGCTGGAGAAAAAATGTTTTTACATTTGTGCAAAGAACAAAGTACTAAAAGCAAGGAAGTTCTAATTTCAAAGGGGGGGGGGGGGGCTTGAGCCCCCCTCCCCCTCCATACGGGCGCCCTTGACATGAACTACTGTCAAAGATGAGACATCAATTGAATCAAGAAAAAAAATCTGAAGTGTACACCACATAATTTACCTCCTGTTGAAAATTTGTTTTAATTATAATATGGTTAACATAATTCCTACTAGACAAAACATTTGATTACATTCATATACATACAGTGGAACTTCAGAAACTTAAATCACAGAGTTTCGTTGTTCCGAATCATCCAAAAAACTTGTGAAGTGAAGGCTTAAAATTAGTTTTCAGAAATAGAAAAATCAATCATCCAAATTCAAAAGATAAAGTAAGTGTTTTAGTGATGAATTTTTATTTTGGACTTCTGTTGTTTCACCATAAATATAAGGTTCATTCATATGAAACCAGGTCAGTGCGTCTAACTTCACATTAGACAATGCCATGTAACTGCATGTAGGGAGACAACATCTATTGGTAGAGAGAGTAACACAGTCACAACGTTTCATGTTGCATTGGGACTGGTTTAACATGGAAGAGAAGGTTGTCACACAAGTTATCGTTCACTACAAAACATGTCCTTTTTTGACCATAAGGGCCCGCTGAGGAAAAGGGGGCCCACTGCTAGTCGAGCTCCTGAAATGGGGAATCACCATCAATGTCCAGCGTTATTAAGCTACTTTACAGAGCATTAGACGAGCCATTAAGTTGAAACGGCCAGGCATGTTGCCCAAAGTCATCCACATACGGCCAATGCGGTGAAGACGACATTGCAATAGTTTTGGTGGGAACGCTGGAGCTGAAACATCCACCGTGCACCTTTTCACTGAGTGACTTTCATGTTTTTGGGACCCCTAAAACAAGCTATTCGCAGACAACACACCGGACATCTCGGATGTCACAATGGACAAGGAAGGTGTGACTGGGTTCCGATAGCAACCTACTAGCTTCTCTAATGATGGAATTGAATGCTTAGTTTAGCAATGGGATAAATATGCCAACAGTTTTGGCGACTATTTTTTAAGTTAATAAAATCACTGGCATTAATTAACACTAGTGACATGGTTTCATTTGAATGCCCCTTATATATAACACATAAATAAACACAGCGTCACATATAATGTGGCCAAAAATTATACTATTAAGTAGTAATTGTGCTTCGTTGGTTTCAAATTACGTGCTCAATAAAAAAGGCAAGTAATTTCGGATAAAAAATTTGGAATTTTTCTACAAATCTATGCATATAATTAATAAAGGTCATTACAGACCAACTAATATTTGTATGTGTTGTTTTATTATTTGGTGCGATGCTTCTCTGAAGTTATGCATTAAAAAATCCTAAATAACACTTATATTTCTCTTTTACCATATCATTTTGCCAATATATAAACTAATTCGAGTGAAACTGAAAAAAGAATTTCAATTTATGTAACTGCTTGTACATAACTAAAAACCGGGGTTCAAAAATATCAGATATTTCTATATATATATCGGATATTTTGATATATATCTAATATTTTAAATCAGTTCAAACTAAAGCCTTCAAAAAAGTAAATGCATCCTCAAATCACTATTTACTTATATTATTGTTACAATATGCAGACTTAAAATTAAGGGTTCTTTCCTTCTTCATATCTAATATTTCATTTTACATTTTAATCAATTTTAATGGAGTTAATTTAGCATTAGCTGTTATACTGAATTTTCTTCTGTTAGCTACTTTATTACTGTTCTATGATTCAGTAATAAAAAATATGCATTAATGGGTGCAGTCATTGGATATTTTCTTTTTTTTTTTCTAACCAACATTTAATATTTACCTAGGCACTTTTAATATGACTTGAAACTGTTACATTACTAATAATTTTATGAATAAAAAATAAAAAGGAATATTATATTACTTTGTGATTATGATGTATCAATACATTATAAAGATATAGTACATAACCTTTTGGTTATTTTTAATAATAAATGGAAAATACTGTGGTTGAAAAAATAAATATCGAAAATATCATGATATTTTCATAATAAATATCGGATATATATCATGATATATATCGACGAACCTTGCTAAAAACAAACAAATTCTAAAAATTATATCAAAATAAAAAAGGCAGTTATTATGTAGCTCTATTTAGTTGTTTATTTCATTACCAAATTCTATTAAAGGATTAAATGCATTTAGTAAAATTATGAAGTTTACCTTAATGTTAATGATAGTCTCTCATCCGCAGGTATGCTTTTTCTCCAAAATGTATTTTTCTTCTCTATTAGCGGAGTTACAACGTGCAGAATTTCATCAAATACATCAGGTGTCATCCTCATGAAACTGTAAAAATATTCATTAAGTATGCAAATTCACATGTGTAAAAAAAGTATTCGGGGAAAAAATAGAGAGTTTATTTTTTTTTTTAAATTTACTTACTCGAAATAGTATGCTTGCTCATTTGCTCTCAGCTCTTTTATTAACGTAGAATGAAATCCATATTTCTCACGTTGTTGAAAAATTGATCTCACCCAAACTGAGTGCTTTCGTTTGGAGATCTGTTGCTTATCTAAGAGCAGAGCTGTTATATTAAGAAAATGCAAACTCATCATTGCAATATCTTTTTTATTTCTTCCATCCATCTTTCCCGCTAAATACACAAAAACAAAGTGAATGTCTAGAACCCCTCACCAGATGGCGCTTCAAGATTCCGCGTAAGAATTTCCGGCCAGTTGAACGGAAATACAACGGAACGGAAAACCGTACGTTTTCCGTTTCAGTTTCCGTTTTCGTTTTTCCGGTGACGTGGAGTCGCGGCTTAAGAGCGGTCGGTTTTCCGAATTCGCCCTGTCTTGTGCGTACATAGGAATAAGTAGCATATGGCCAGGTACACAAACAGACACCAACTTATTTTCCCTTTTTATAACAATCATTATCAACAGGAAACAAACCTTCTTCACCTAATATACTATACATCACAACAACTTATAGTTACACTCTACATTTAACCGTTATTGCTGAAGAAAAGTAATAAAATTTAACATTTATCTAAAATGTAAAAAAAAAAAAAAACAATCTACCCTCATTCCCGAGCTCATATTCAGACGAACTCTCTGGTCAAAACACATATAAAATGCTATTTCTCCCCCATATGACATGGGAAACACGGTTAAAGAAATATATTCACGCATTTGCTAGTCGCAAAATCAAAATTAGGAGGGAAAAATCGAAAATCCTTTGAAAATAAGCCTTTCTAATACGCTTAAATAAATTACTAATACATTATTTGTTAACCAATATACAGTGAAACTTCGGTAAGTCGAACTTCGATGAGTCGAAAACTTCGATTAGCCGAAGTGAATATTTATTCCCGTCTAACTGAATGGAGAACTCATGTCATTTAGTTTTGATAAGACGAATTTCGTTGATTCGAAATATTCGATAAGTCGAATTTTATTTCTTGACTGTCGTCAAAGTTTCCTTGTCAACGAAACTTTATATGTCGAAATCTTTTCTTTTTTTTTTCTTCTTCCGAAAAAGTATGATCAAAAAGAAAAAAAATCAGCGCCATTGCGTTGCATCGAAAAGCGTCTAGACAAAGTGAATCAGATAAATCTCTGAAGTCGATTATTAGCACATAATTTGGAAAGTTCAATTTTTTTTAAATTTTTCGAATTATTGTTTGCTTTACTTCGTTCCGTAGAAAAGAAAAACCTACTCATGGGGGAAACCAAGGCTTAGATTAAGAACAGCCCGAAAATTAGACTTAGTTTGGTTTGGTTTGGTTTACTTATTTTTAATGGCGCAAAAGCCCTTGAGGGCTATACTGCGCCAAACGATTTTTTAGTTTAAAATTTATACATAAATTAAAAATCAGGGTATGATAAAAGTAAAAATGTTTTGGGGAGAAAGGTATAAACAACAGTAGTTTAAAACAAGTAATAAAAAACCTGTAAACATTAAAAACTTAATGAAAGGGTTTGAAACAATAGGTTGTCAAAGAACCTTCAGTAACAAGAAAAACGGATAAAATTACATTTTGACGGCACAACCACTAAATTAAAAAGGAGAAGCCAATCTCCCGGAGGAAGGAGTATATATTGGGATGGGGTGGGTCCCCCAGCAACTCTTTCAGAGATGGATTAAAATTATTAAAATATTTAAAACGTATTTGGTTAAAATTTGGGCAGTTGCATAAGATATGCAACACTGTCTGGTTGACTTTACATCTAATACAAATCGGAGCTGGTTCTCGGCATAAGAGGTATTTATGGGTGAACCTGGTATGGCCGATGCGCAGACGAGTTAACGAAACTTGTTCTCTCCTGGTAAGTTGTAATGATTTGAAACCTTTAGTCGATGGCTGGATCGAATGTAATTTGTTTTGTGTTTCGAGATTCCAGGTCCGTTGGTTGGTTGGTTGGTTAGTTGATTTTTTATGGCGCAAGAGCCCTTAAGGGCTATACTGCGCCAAACGATTTTTTGTTATATTTTTTTTAGTTTTCATTTAAAAATGAATCAAAAAAGTAAAACAAAGTATTTTTTGAAGTAAAAGCATAAACCTTCAAGTTGTAGTATTAAAAAAGGAACACCTTAAAAACATATAAATGCTAAAAACATATTAAGAAAAAATGGATAAAACAATATCTTGAAAAATATAAAAAGGACGAAATCACATAATGACAACACAAACACTAAATTAAAAGGGAGAAACCAATCTCCCGGAGGAAGGGGTGTAAATTGCGATGGGGTTGGTCCCCAAGCAACTCCTTCAAAGTAGGGTTAAAATCATTAAAATATTTGAAACGTATTTGATTAAAATTTGGGCAGTTACTTAAAATATGTAACACTGTCTGAATGACATTACAAGTTATGCACATTGGAGCTGGTTCACGGCATAAAAGGTATTTATGTGTGAACCTAGTGTGACGAATGCGAAGTCGATCCAATAAAACTTGTTCTCTCCTGGTGAGAGGCAATGATCTAAAGCCTTTAGTTGAGGGCTGAATTGAACGCAGTTTGTTTTGGGTTTCTGAATGCCAAGACCGCTGCCAATGCGTATTAAGAGATTCAGAAATGGGGTTTTTGATGTCAGCGTAAGGAACACGGTCGTCAACCAGAATACTTGCAGTTCTGGCAGCCGAATCGGCTGCCTCATTGCCTACAATGCCTACATGACCAGGGATCCAACAAAAGAGGACTTTAAAATTGTTTTGCATAAGATTTTTTAACACATGATAGGATTGAATGGCTATAGGGTGGCTATTATTATTGCAGTGAGTGATTGCTTCCACTGAACTCTTTGAGTCAGTGTATATCACCCACTTTTGTAGTTGGATTGAGCTATTGACTGAAGAGATATAAATATGGCTTTTATTTCTGAAGTAAATACAGAGCAAGAGGGGTTTAATTTTTCTGCCATAACGTGACCATCAACTATTGTAGAAAAGCCGACGCGATCGTTTGCTTTTGATCCATCGGTAAAAATATCTTTATATTCCGAATATTTGCATTTTGTATCATAAAATATTTGCTGGTAAGCTGTATTTGGTGTCGTCTCTTTAGGGAATTTAGCGAGGTCATTGATAGTAGATGTATTTACTTCACACCATGGTTCAATTGGTTTTGATGTGTTGAAGGTTTTGAAATCTAATAGCTGCAGGTCTGACAGCATCCGACGCATTCGGAGCCATTTTCTTCCGCCCATTGTGATACTTTATTGATGGCTATTTGAAGTTGTCTTTCAATGATACTCATGCTCGATGAAGAAAAAGAAATTTGAAAATCATCAACGAACATGGTACCTTTTACAGAAGGAGGCAGTTGATCAATTTAGCTATTGATTGCGATTATGAAAAGAGTTACGCTTAGCACACTTCCCTGGTGAACTCCTTCTTCTTGGATGAAGGTATCCGACAAAACAGACTTGACACGTACGCGAAAAGTTCGATCTCTTAGAAAATTAGAAAGAAAGATTGGTAGGTTACCTCGCAACCCATACTCGTGCAGGGTTTTGAGGATCCCATACCTCCAGGTACGGTCATATGTCTTTTCAATGTCAAAAAATACGCTCACAAGATGTTTTCGTTTAAGAAATGCTTCCCTTATCGATGTCTCAAGAAGCAGCAGGTTGTCGACTGTGCATCTGCCGCGCCTGAATCCACTTTGATGGGAAGATAGCAGATGGTCTGACTCAAGAATGTACATGAGTCTCGCGTTGACCATCCGCTCCATTAGTTTACATAGGCAGCTCGTTAGAGCTATAGGTCTATAGCTCTCGGGTTTATCAGTTTGTTTATTTGGTTTAAGGATAGGAATTACTATTGCTTGGCTCCAAAATTTTGGAAATCTGTGTTCAGAATAAATTTTATTGAAAAACTGCAGAATATTTTCTAAAGAGGACCTGCTGAGATTTTTTAACATGCTATTGTGAATTTCGTCAGGGCCAGGTGATGTGTTTTTTGATTTTTGTAAAGCATTATGTAGTTCTTGAATGGTAAATTTTGTGTTGTATTGGTTAAAAATGTTCGAATTAAAATCTAGAACTTTTTGTTCTTTATGTGATTTGATAGCTAAAAACTTAGAACAGTAGTTATTTGAGCTGGAGACGTCAGCCAAATGAGTCGCCAGGCAGTTAGCCACCTCTTTGTGATCTGATAAAATATTGCCGTTTTCTTCTAGAATGGGAGCACAAGAAGTATTGTAGTTGCCAGAAATTTTTTTAATTTTACCCCATACGGTCTTTGATGGGGTGGACGTCGTGATTGTGCTGACATAGGCCTGCCACGAGTCCCGCTGGCTTTTCCGTCGAATCCTACGAGCTTCAGCACGAGCTCGTTTAAGTGTCACAAGATTTTGTGTGGTCGGGTATCGACGAAATGTGTTCCATGCCTTTTTTTTGTTTCTTCTGAGCTTCTTGGCAAGCAGAGTTCCACCATGGCTTAGGATATTTGATCCTGCCTTTAGAGGTTCTTGGTATAGCAGCGTTCGCTGCGTTTAAGATGATGTCGGTTACTCGCTTTACCGCTACATCAATATCAATGTCAGTCACGTCTTCCGATGTTATTTCTGCCAAATGGGTAAATGCTGCCCAATCAGCTCGATCAATGCGAAGACGGCCTTGCTGATGCTGCTGATAGCTGCAGCGTCCAGTATATGTTATTTTGATAGGAAAGTGGCCACTAGTGTAGAGACCACCCTGCACCTGGAAATCCCAAAGTGGCAGAAAGGAAGGTGAGGATATTGCTAGATCGATGGCATGGTAGGTTTGTGTAGGAAGGTGGAAATATGTATTTTCACCGTCGTTAAGAACACATAGATCGTTGTCTTCAATAAAGTTTTCAATAATTAGACCTCTGCTGTTAGAGTCTGAGCTCCCCCAGAGAGGATTATGGCCATTAAAATCCCCCAAGATGACAAATGGGGGAGGAAGTTGATCAACCAATGTCTGCAACTCCACGCTTCTCAAGTCGTAAGAAGGTGGAATATATATAGAGCAAACTGTGAACAGCGAGTGAAGGTGAACGCGCGCAGCTACTGCTTGCAGGGATGTGTTGGTATTGAGCTGGCTAGATGCATAATCATTGTTGATTAGCAATGCCACTCCTCCACAACGACGGTCGCCTGACAAGCAGTCCTTGCGGTATATGTCAAAACCTTTCAACCTCGGTCTATCAACAGGGGACAGAAATGTTTCTTGCAGACAGAATATGGCCGGTTGGTGATATTCGACAAGATCTTTGATGTCCGTGACATTATGCGAGTAACTCTGACAATTCCAAGAGAGAATGCTCAGGGCCATGGAGAAAAAAGGAAGGAGAAACGGCCGGAAGGAGAGGGAGCAGCTCATGAGGGAGGATGGTCCGTCCACCCTTCATCGTCGGATGGCGGAAGATCTTCAAAGTCAACATCCTCGTCCTCCTCCTGGGGAGGAGGTTGTTGGAGTGTTTCTATTTGTGATTTGGTCAATTTTACTTTCTTGCTAGAAAGCAAAAAGTCCTCCTTTCTAAAGTTATAAAATTTTTGGGGCCTCTGTTTAGAGGCTACCCCAATTTTTGTGCGCGTTTGTAAAAGTTTCTTTTTTTCAATTAGTTTTTTCGTGTTCTGACTGGATGGTTTGTTTTGATTAACAATAACAGATACATTATCTGTATTTTTTAATTGTTGTTGATTTTGATTAGTTTTCTGAAAAGAAGATTTGGGGCTATTATTTTGTTTATTTGATTTGGTTGTGTTTACAGTTATAGCATTAGGTGAGTTCGGTATTTTATTGCTGTTTACTTTGTTTACTGGAGGTTCAGTTTGTGTGCTTATGGAGTTGAATACTTTTTTTACAGCAGCAGAATATGAAAGTCCAGTTGTAGGTGTACGAGATTGGACAATTTTTCTCGCGTCTGGATATGATATTTTTTGAATGGTTTTGATGACCTGTATTTCCTTTTCGGTTAGCCATTTAGGGCACTTTCTAGAGTATGAGGGGTGGTCTCCTTTGCAGTTGACGCATTTTAATTCCTTTGAGCATTCATTGCTCTCGTGGCCGGGCTCAGCACATCTGGCACAGGTTCCTGTACCACGGCATGACAGCTTGGAGTGTCCAAAACGCTGGCAATTAAAACATCGTAGTGGATTTGGGATGTAAGGTCTCACTGGACAAGAGAGATAACCAGCTTTGACATGTGAAGGGAGGATAGGCGTACTAAAAGTCAGAATGATGTGCTTCGTATTCTGCATTTCGCCGTTGCGTTTGATAGTTATCCTCTTCACTCCACTTACGTGTTGATCTTGCATTTCCTCTAGAATTTCCTTCTCTGATGTAAATAGAAGGTCTGGCTCCGAAATGATTCCCCGAGAAAAGTTTAATGTTGAGTGTGCTGAAACTGTACAAAGGTATGGGCCTAGTTGTTTGATTGCAAGAATAGGTTGAACTTGTTTAGGATGTTTTATTTCGACTAATAATTCACCTGTACGTAATTTTTTAACCGATTGGAACTCACCGTTGAGATTTATTAAGGCTTTGTTAATTAAGAATGGGGAGACAGCAGTAAATGTAAGGTTTTCATTTCTTTTGATTATAAAAAATTTTGCGGAGGTATACGATTCATTCTGACGCTCCCCACAAGGGGGAGAAGTGTTCTTTGAGTTTTCATCCATTAACGAACCAGAGAACTAGGGGGAAAATATGGGGTCTAGCCCCTGTGTAGCCCCCCACACAGAGGTAAGGCTGCGTACGACAGGGTTCGCCTGCTATCCCTGAAGTCTCCCGTTTGAGGCACCGACTACCCCCGGTACCACGCAGCCATCGGCACGGTTAACACACCTTGGCTTAGGGGTTTTCGTCCGCATTTGGTAAGTGTGATGAGGGAAGGAAGGGAGAAAAATCCCCTTCCGCCGAATTTCTGTTTGAGCAACTGGGGGTTCACGACTCCTCCCAAGAGCTCGCCCCGAACTCACCACACCGCAAGCCCCCCCCACCACGACAAGGTAAACGGACACGGGGGGGGGGGGTAAATGCGTCTTGAATTAAATGTTGTAAAAGTTCCGTGAATAAAATGTAAGTGTTTGATAACCTTACATAATAGGATCATGTGCACTAAAATCGTATGTATATGTTGTTAGAAATTTTATTTTAGAACATGGTGATACGAAGCGGGTAAGAAATGTAGATTGTAAGTACATGTTACATTTTAAAAGACTGTAGAAGTGAAGTCGCGACATTCGACTTGGAATTTTAACTTTTCTAGGAATCTTCTTTGATTTTTAATGTGATGTGCTTTATTTTAGGAATTTTTTTGGCAAATTAGTAGTATTCCGAATTAATTACATTGGTTTGCAAATTGCATCGGGAGATGAAAAAAATGTTGTTTTAATACACCGGGCTGGATGGTGGTACTGTGAACTTAAAACAATTTTTTTTTTTATCTTGAAAAACGACTTAGTCTTAAAGACCGGGAAAAACCGCCGTAAAAGTCCAAAAACGCGGGAAAAAACGACAACGTTCGAAAACTTATTCCGGAACGAAACCAAACCCCCGTCATCTTCTACGAGTCCTCGCGGCGGCCATGGGAGGCGGAGGAGGGAGGCGCAGGGGAGGTCACAGGCGCAGCAGGCGACGTTCCCTCCGGCCCTCCGCTGCTGTCGGTAAACTGTCCTTGATCCCCTACTGACCACCATGATTCTCATGTGTTTATTCAAGTTTTCCAGCTGCTTGGGACTTTAACTGATCCAGCTAAAGGAAGCAACATAACTGGAGCTGATGTAATCGAGTCGATTTTGAATTCTGAAGATGTTTCCAACTCAAATGAACTTTCAAAAAAAGAAAACTTGTTAAATAAACTAGATAATATTATTACTAGCGGAGCAGGTTTAGAGAGTTTACCAGACATTTTGGAGACTACATCAACATTAAGCCAAAGTTATCACCCGCTAGATGATCATTTGTATTGTGTAGACAAATCAACAGATTTAGCAATTGCCTACCTAGCTGGATATGTTGCAAGGATGTCAAAACGATTTACTAAGTGGCACTCTTGTTCTGCAAACTGAACAGAAACTAATCCAGATATGCAACATAGAAACAAATTTATATGGTTAAAAAGCAAGGGCTACTTGTTGTATCCTTCTGAAGCTTTGTACCAACTAATTTATGAAAGAGAAGATGCAGTAATGATTCGAAATATCTATGCAGCGAAAATTATATTTTTCTAAACTGTTAATTTAAATGAACACACAAGTAAAATTTCACAATCGGTTTGGATATACGATAGTATGATACAAGAAATCGATTTTAAATATTTTAAAAGTCTAAACACCTATCTGTAAGTATTTTCATTATTATTAGCAATGTGTATCTTTAAATAAATGTACTTTAATTTAATTATTATTAGCAATGTGTATGTTTAAATAAATGTATTTTATTTTAATTTCTGTTTTTATTTGTATGTATTTTCAACTACAACAATTTATTTAATACTTTTTTTTTAAATGTTTTGAGAAAAAATATTATATGAATAAAACTATTTAAAGGTTTAGAAGAAACATTAGAATGAAAACATTTGAGAAATGTTTTCCTTCCATTGTGTGTGTGTGTGAGAAAGAGCAAAGTTCTTATCTTCCTCCCCTTTGACCATTTGTGGTTTTCGCGAGTTCACTGAGGGGTGAACTCGTTGATGCATAGCATACGGAGAAAGACTAACGTTTCAAAAGGAGGGGAACATTTCATTTCAGCACATTTTAAAGGGCTGTAGAAGTAAAAGTCGCTTCGCTGGACTTGTGATTTTTAGCACTTCTAGGGCCCTTCTTTGATTTTTTTGAGAAAATTTTATTTCAGGAAATGATTTGACATATTCCAAATTAGCTGCATTGGTATGCATCGGCTGATGAATTTAAAAAAAAAAATGTTGATGGGGTGTATTTGATACACCGGGTTGCTTGGTGGGACCATCAACTTAAAACAAAAAATTTATTAGTTCCTATTTCACTCGGAAAAAAAAAGAATTAATTGTAATGAATAGCTAAAGTTAATTGCTAAATTGATGAATTGAATGAAACTCATGAAAAGTATAAATCATATTGAATATTAAAGCTGATTGGTACTATGAAAAAAAAAATATATTCTAACTTGTGAAAAATATATAAAGTTTGAAAATGCTCCAAAATAATCAAAAGAACGAAAGACGTCGAATTAGTCTAAGACCTGAATGTAAAAAATATTCGAACTCTAAAATGCATGAAAATAATCAAATTTATGAAAATAATCCAAGTCTACAAAGCATTGAAATAATCAAATTCGCGAAAAATATTCAAAGTTCAACTATGAAAAGTAGTGACGTCACTTTCTTCCAATGATTTTATTGATTGATTACTAATAAAGAAGGGCGTGATTAATCATTAAGATAAGTGCTTATGTAGCTGTTCAAAGTGCCTAATTAAAAAGCATATGACACTTAATCATCAAGATCACATTCGAACATTCTCACATGGAATGGGAAAGGCCAAGTTATTTATAAGAATCAAATCATTGAACATTCGATCATTACCGACTTATTAAATTTAATTTTTAGTCATAAGAAGAAAAAACAATATGTTGCACGGGCAGATGAGTTTTTAAATTCAATGCACAAAATGAATGTATCCAAACATTTTCTGAAAAATAAATATTTGTCAGATGTTACTCCAACTTTTCGAACACTTTAATTGTTCAATTGAAAATGACATCATGTAGTAAATTTTATCGAATCTTTCGCAATAATGATTCACTTCGCTCATGAGTTTCTGTATGAATTGGTCACGTCTTTCGCGCTCCTAACAGTTTTTACAATTTTCTTTAAATTGCGATATTTAACACCAGCTCTTTGTAAAAATATCGACACCATGGAAAACAGCACAGATTATTCGTAAGTATTTTGTACTTGATTTAGCATTTAATTTCAAATTCCCAATTTAAATTAAAGTTTTTTCTAACATGTGTTATTTGATGAAAATTTTAGTTAATGTATAACAATTCACACTATAATTATTTTTATATGCATTAACTACAAATAGCGTTTAGAATGATCTTTAACATTTCTGATTTTTGGAATGAGTGCGAAGTAAAATTTTTGGAATTAATTGTGCTAAAATATTTATTTTTGGAATGCTGTGTATAATATGTTGGTTTTCTTTGAAAAAAAAAAATATTACAAGATGAAAAAGAAATTTCTCATCCCGCTTCTTTGACGCGTCCCATTTGTTCCTTTATCAAAACACAAATTCGCTGAAGCATGAACTGCTATGTAAATGAAGAACGAGGGTGAATTTTTCGAAGGGGGACGGGGGTTTTTGCTTGCGATGCGTGTGGAGATGAGTCATGAGTATCACCTGTTTCTTATCGATGCGATCTGCGATCCTAAGATAAGATTTTTAACCCCCGTGCTTTCTCGAAGAAGATTTTATGTTAGGAGCAATCAAGGTGTTGTAGCGAGACAAAATTTTTACATCCACGATGGAGAGTCTATATCAATGTTTTATCGACGTTTGTGTTGAAGCGATAAATATTACAGATCGCGCAAATTTCGATAGAATCACTAATGTCCTAAATAAGATGGATTATATTATTATGAAAATTGATGCTATTCAGGATGAGTTCGAAGCTGGGAGGTATTGCGAGAATCATACGAGGTATGTGTGCAACGATGAGGACGATTGCTGTAGCATATGTCTGGAGTATGACGAATGCTCATACATTAAGTTAAATTGCGGGCGTATCGCCCATGATTCCTGCATACTACTTTGGGGCATAGCGAATCCCACATGTCCGATTTGTCCGCTCGAATTTAGTGAGGATTATCTTCACTATATTGACTATATGAAAAAATATGTAAATGTTACATAATTTCATTCAGCATATATCGAATGACGCATACAATTAAACGTTTTGAACTTGGTGAGTGCGAGTATGAACTGGCATACAATGTATATTATACATCGTATTTACACTTTATGAATCGAATTGTAAAGGGTAATTGCAATTATCGCGACATTCTAAAAATATTGTTGCTGTAAGATATTGTGTATTATTATTATATATTATTTTTTCCATATTGTAAATAGTTTTTAATGAGTATTAATTAATATAATGTATAAACAACAAATTTTTAATATTATTTTTAATAAAATTAATTTGAGAACTTGTGAAGGTTAATTTTATTTTTAATTATCAAATTTAATATTTGTGATGGAAATGTGGACACAATTATAATCAAAAATAAAAAAACATGAACACGAGAGTGTTTTATTTAGTGTTGGAGGAAAAAAAATTCCCTTCATAAATTTGAGAAAGATACATTTTAAATTTGAAATGGGGATATTGGCTCAAAGAGTTTTCTTTTTTACAGCAGAAAAAAAGGTTTGATATGGTTATTATTTATTTTGATGAATACATTGTTAGGATTTTTTAGTTAAATTGCATGTAATCTTCCATTTCAGGGAAAAAAAAAAGGTTGATATGCCAATTATTTATTTTTGATGAACATTTTGTTAGGATTTACAGATAAATTGCATAAAGTGACCTTTTATTTCAGCAGGAAAAAAGAATAATGATTAAAACATGAACACATGATTGATTTCTTTATTTCAGGACAATTTTGTGGAATGAACAAATTTGCTTTATTTCAGATGGAAACACAAAATAATGATCAAAACATGAACACACGATTGATTTCTTTATTTTAGCAGGAAAAATATTATGTGGTGCTATTCTAATATTTTATTTGTTTTAGGAATAATAAAACCTTAGCAGATTGTGAAAGCAACAATTTCGGTTAGTTAAAAAATATTTTTAAGTATAAAAACGCGGGAAAATATTCAAAAAACGCGCCAAAATAACCTCGTAACCTTTCATGGAAAATTCGACAAAGTCCAAAAGCGGGGGGGAAATGCGCGCGAAAAACCTCCGTAACCTTTCATGACAATGTGCGAAAACACGGGTGGGCGAAAACGTGGTGGCCCTCCGGGAGGCGCTGGTTAGAGGCGGAGTGAGAGGCGCAATCGGCGAGTTGAGAGGCGGAGGAGGAAGATCGGGGAGTAGGGAGGCGGAGTTACCTCCGCCTCCCGCCGGTGAAGTCTCCTTTTTAAACTACTCATGAGCCACCTGCTGTCGGTGAACTGTCCTTTTTCCCCTACTTAGATATGTGTATTTACTTAGAGATTATTTTGCAGCAACGTTTGCCAAAGAATTTTTGGACATGGGTGACGGCAAACTTCCTGTTGATCCTGCAACACAGGAGATATCCTTCCCACCGAACTTCTGCCAATTTCAGTCATCAATAGAAAGTCTTGAGAAGAACGTTTCCCCGAACATTACCAACAATATCAGGAATTACGATTGGCTTTACGAACGTGCTATCTTAGTCCCAAAGAATGACGACGTCAATCGAATCAATAACATGATTCAGTTGAAAACTCCTGGTGCTATTACGGAATACAAATGCATCGGTACAGTTGTAGAAGATGATCACGCTGTAAATTATCCAGTGGAATTTCTCAATTCATTGGAACCACCTGTAGTCCCACTCCACAAACTAAGGCTGAAAACTGGTTCAACTACATTGCTCCCACAGAATCTCAACGCGCCAAAGTAATGCAATGGAACTATACTTTCCATGAAAAAACTAATGTCGAACGTGATTGAAGCAGCTCTAATCGATGGCAAATGTAAGGGAGAAGATGTGATGATTCCGCGCATTCCAATGATTCCTACTGATTTTCCCCCCACATTCAAACGACTGCAATTTCCTGTGCGCCTTGCTTTCGCAATAACAATCCACAAAGCTCAGGGACCGTCGCTGCGCGTTGCCGGATTGCATTTAGCGAATCCAGGTTTTTCGCATGAACTGTAATGATATTGAAATAAGATCTTATAGCATCCATGTAGAAGCCGCACACATAGAACAAATTATTGAGTATGTAAAACTAAAGATAATAAAACTAAAGATAATGTACCCGATACCAAATGAAAATAATTTCGAACAATTCAAGTTAAAACACAAGAGTGCTAAATTGGCAAAACTTGAAACTTATATGAAAGCACTTTATGAACAAAGCAAAGAAAACACCCAAACTTTATTTTTGAATTTGTCACATAAAAATCCTCACACACATATATATCTGTGAATACAACTTTAAGAGAAAATAAGATGATAAAAAATGTTTAAAGATCTCAAGCTCCTGGTTTGGCTAGTGCTTTTAATGGAACATTTAATACAATAGTCTCAAGCAGTTATTCATATTATGGTCACTCTCATACATACACGTACCAAATTATAACTACCGTTTCACAGATCAAATCTTTTCACAAATTTTATCCCAACATGGAAAAAAAACAAAACTTGGAAAATCATTTTATGTTTAAGACGTAATTTATTAATAAACTGTCTCCCCCCCCCCCCAGGTCAGTATTCGAGATATTCAATATGACGAAATCTGCTACCAGATATACCTGACATTGAGAAATCTTTCACCCCAGAAAATTCGATGGCTCACAGGAAATTAGATGCGGAGCACATAATTAGGGTCCTGGCAGTTATCCTCCTTTCCAGGTGCCATAGGAGAAATGAATGGTACCCTTGTGCTAATAAAAGAGGCCAAAGTCTTCAAATGTTTTTTAAAATGAAATTTGCAGATTTTTGGCACCAATGCAATTTTGAATGTTTAAATCTTGTAGCTAACTGAAATCTTATACCATCTCGAAGAAAGAAAATGTCATTTTATAAGATTTGTCTGTTATCTCCGAATACGTACTTATTTTGTGTTTAGATTTTCTCAGAATTTCAGAAATTAGTATTTTTTTTTTTTTTAGCCCATTGTCATTTTATCTACCGTAACTCAGTTACGGTTACAAATTGGACAAAATGATGGGTAGTTCTATGCTCTACCTGAGTTCTGCTATCACCACCTTTCGTTTGGCAGATTGGGACAAATTCATCCTGTATATATACTAGTCGCGTTTGAAAAAAAAAAAATAAGTAGATAATAATTTTTAATCTGTATCACGCAAAAGTTGAAATGTATGCGAAAATATTGTGCTCGACTTGATTTTGAGTTGCATCTCGCCAATTTCAAAGATCTAAAACCATTTATACTAACTTAATCAAAAATAGTTATAAATATTTTGGAATGGGCTCTGAAAATTTTGGGAACCTGTAAGTCCTCCCCCCTCCCTCCACATTAATAAAGGAGAACTCCACACATCACCGTGGCATACTCTTCCTACGTTAGAAGATCTACAACCTTGTGCCCTGACACGAGAGCAATGATAGAAGCCTATCTCGCCCACGCCGAGCAGATGGAGCTCCACATGTCATCTAAGAATCTTCTGGATGACTGGACGATGACGAGAAACCGACTGCTCCTTCATCTCCTCGCTCGTGGTAAGCATGGCTTTCTTGTTCCCGTGGCAGAGCACGAAATAATACATACTTATGTCGTTAACAACGACAATCTTGAAGCTTACTACCCCCCCCCCCCCCCACCTAATGGGTCGGTAAATCCTCCCACGGACGCTCAGTCCAAACCCAAGAAAAAAACGCCTAAAAGGCCATCTGACAATGACGGCTTTAAAAAGCCAACTAAGCACTCAAAGCAACCAGTACTGATCGCTCCTAAAGAGACCACCATACATAATTAATTTGATGCCTTAAAGCAAACTGAAACTGATGATAACAACAT
The DNA here is from genome assembly GCF_026930045.1 of Uloborus diversus. NCBI lineage: Eukaryota > Metazoa > Arthropoda > Arachnida > Araneae > Uloboridae > Uloborus > Uloborus diversus. Next base: position 28,030,808 of record NC_072739.1, read on the forward strand.
GGAGCTTGAGCAAGCGGAGGCGATACCTACTGTCCCCACAGCTGCAAGACCCCCCCCCCCCCCCATTAGAGTTATGCTACCCTCTTCGGATTAAAAAATTTGGATCCAAAAATTAAAGGAAGCTTCGCAAGTTGACTTTCGAATCAAAATTTCCAACGAATTTGCTAATTTCTATGTTGATACTAGTGATCAACATAGATAACTTAGCAAATTCCTCTTGGTTGGTTGATTTACTTATTTTTAATGGCGCAGGAGCCCTTGAGGGCTATACTGCGCCAAACGATTTTTTAGTTTAAAATTTTTACATAAATAAAAAATCAGGGTATGATAAAAGTAAAAATGTTTCAAATTCCTCTTGGACCAAAAAATTCCGCACTACGTCACTCCGTATCGGGCCGAGGTTCCACTCAAAGTGGTGATTAAAGGCCTCCCCATCTTCACGGAGCGGGCGGACATCTCAACCGATATTGAAGCCCTTGGCTTTCAGGTGGTGCGAGTCTCGCAACTCACCAAGCGAAGAAACATCCCCATACCCATCTTCCAACTCCTTCTTAAGAAGACTGAAGGAGTGGAAGGAATTTATAAGGTGGAGAGACTCTTGCACACAATCGTCAAGATTGAGACATTCAAGAGGAAGAAGGGGCCTCCTCAGTGCCACACCTGCCAACGGCTGCACCACTCTTCCTACAATTGTAGGCTTCCCCCAAGGTTCGTTAAATGCGCCGGGGAACACCTCTCGTCTGAGTGTCTCCAAGGGAAGGAGAAGCTTCCAACCCCCCTTTGTTGCAACTGTGGAGGAAAGCACCCGGCCAATTATAGAGGTTGCAAAATCTTCCAAATTAAACGCACTCAAAAACCAGTCGAGAATCCTAGTGGTAATAAAAGAGACCCGAAATTCCAAACTAAATTTAACAAGGCCAAGCCGGGCCTTAGCTTTGCCTATGCGGTCACGGGCAAACAGCCTGAAATCGTCGCCTCTACTAGTTCGACCAATGAGGGAGCTCCTGTGGTTCCTAAAGCCCCCCCCCCCCCCGGTGTCGGATAATGCATTCTCTTTTTTTGATCTTATCAAAGAGGTCAAAAATATATTTGCAAATCCTGACATCTTGCAATACATCAATATCATCAGGAATATTATTCCTGAAATTAAGAAGGCACCCACCGGGTGGGATAAGATCTTTATCATTTTTGAAGCCCTAACTCAGGCCAATAATGCTAGTTTTTTTGCCTGATGGGTTTTCGTCTTGTCTGCTGGAACTCAAATGGTCTCCGTACCAGGGTCCCCGACCTCAATTACTTCCTTGTAGATCAATATCCTGACGTTTTAGCCATTTCTGAAACCAAATTTGGCCAGGGGATGGCTGACCCCGTCTTTGACGGTTACGACTTCTATCGTAACGATAGGCAGGTGTTGCTCCCACGCACTGTTAGGGGTAACCCTTATGCTGCAGGAACAGCCATTTTAATTAAAAATAATATCCCCCATCACTACATTAACACACCGACTCTGAGAGCCGTTGAAGCCACAATTATTAAAATAAACTCAGATGTCATTTGCCCAGTTACAATAGTCTCCATTTACATACCCCCCAATAAGCGAAACACTGAAACAAGCGTTGGAAGAAGAGACATTGAGAGGGATCTGCGGAAACTTCTCTCGCTCGATTCTAATGTTATCATATGTGGAGACTAACGCTAAACATACCCTTTGGAACTGCTATGTTAACAACTCCATTGGCAACGTAATACACAGATTGGCGAATCGCCTGGATATAACGATAGCAGCTCCCCCTACACCTACACGGACAGGTATCTATGGGACTAGTGTAATTGGTTGGTTGGTTGGTTAGTTGATTTTTTATGGCGCAAGAGCCCTTAAGGGCTATACTGCGCCAAACAATTTTTTGTTATATTTTATTTAGTTTTCATTTAAGAATAAATCAAAAAAGTAAAACAAAGTATTTTTTGAAGTAAAAGCATAAACCTTCAAGATGTAGTATTAAAAAAGGAACACCTTAAAAACATACAAATGCTAAAAACATATTACGAAAAAATGGATAAAACAATATCTTGAAAAATATAAAAAGGACGAAGTCACATAATGACGACACAAACACTAAATTAAAAGGGAGAAACCAATCTCCCGGAGGAAGGGGTGTAAATTGCGATGGGGTTGGTCCCCAAGCAACTCCTTCAAAGTAGGGTTAAAATCATTAAAATATTTGAAACGTATTTGATTAAAATTTGGGCAGTTACTTAAAATATGTAACACTGTCTGAATGACATTACAAGTTATGCACATTGGAGCTGGTTCACGGCATAAAAGGTATTTATGTGTGAACCTAGTATGACCAATGCGAAGTCGATCTAATAAAACTTGTTCTCTCCTGGTGAGAGGCAATGATGTAAAGCCTTTAGTTGAGGGCTGAATTGAACGCAGTTTGTTTTGGGTTTCTGAATGCCAAGACCGCTGCCAATGCGTATTAAGAGATTCAGAAATGGCGTTTTTGATGTCAGCGTAAGGAACACGGTCGTCAACCAGAATACTTGCAGTTCTGGCAGCCGAATCGGCTGCCTCATTGCCTACAATGCCTACATGACCAGGGATCCAACAAAAGAGGACTTTAAAATTGTTTTGCATAAGATTTTTTAACAAATGATAGGACTGAATGGCTATAGGGTGGCTATTATTATTGCAGTGAGTGATTGCTTCCACTGAACTCTTTGAGTCAGTGTATATCACCCACTTTTTGTAGTTGGATTGGGCTATTGAATGAAGAGATATAAATATGGCTTTTATTTCTGAAGTAAATACAGAGCAAGATGGGTTTAATTTTTCTGCTATAACGTGACCATCAACTATTGTAGAAAAGCCGACGTGATCGTTTGCTTTTGATCCATCGGTAAAAATATCTTTATATTCCGAATATTTGCATTTTGTGTCATAAAATATTTGCTGGTAGGCTGTATTTGGTGTAGTCTCTTTAGGGAATTTAGCGAGGTCATTGATAGTAGATGTATTTACTTCACACCATGGTTCAATTGGTTTTAATGTGTTGAAGGTTTTGAAATCTAATAGCTGCAGGTCTGACAGCATCCGACGCATTCGGATCCCACATGTTGGGATCATCGAAGGACGGTGTAGAAATAACAGAACATTTGATGGATTAAAAATATGAAGGTGTAGTGGGTGATTAGTGTAAGGTTTTGTTTTGAAGTAATAATTTAAAGAAAGTTTGAGACGTCTATTGTTAAGAGACTGTTCATGTGCTAGAATATGAAGACTGTTGATAGGTGAGGTTCGGAAGGCTCCTGTGCAAATGCGCAGTGCCTGATTATGTATTGGATCCAAGGCTTTCAGATAGCTCTTCGCTGCAGAGCCATAAATTTGACATCCATAATCAAGTTTTGAGCGTATAAGAGCCCTGTAAATTCTCAACAGAGACTCTTTATCAGCACCCCAAGATGTGTTTGCTAAGACTTTCAGGATATTTAGTTTCAATAAACATTTTTTCCTCAGTTCTTGTATGTGCGGTACAAATTTAAGTTTTTTATCAAATATGAGACCCAGGAATTTTCCCTGATCCTTTACAACTATTGGTTGATTATTAAGATTAAGGTTTGGATCAGGATGGAGACCTCTTTTACGGCAGAAATGAATGCAAAAGGTTTTTTGAGCAGAGAAAGAGAAGCCATTTTCTTCCGCCCATTGTGATACTTTATTGATGGCTATTTGAAGTTGTCTTTCAATGATACTCATGCTCGATGAAGAAAAAGAAATTTGAAAATCATCAACGAACATGGTACCTTTTACAGAAGGAGGCAGTTGATCAATTAAGCTATTGATTGCGATTATGAAAAGAGTTACGCTTAGCACACTTCCCTGGGGAACTCCTTCTTCTTGGATGAAGGTATCCGATAAAACAGACTTGACACGTACGCGAAAAGTTCGATCTCTTAGAAAATTAGAAAGAAAGATTGGTAGGTTACCTCGCAACCCATACTCGTGCAGGGTTTTGAGGGTCCCATACCTCCAGGTACGGTCATATGCCTTTTCAATGTCGAAAAATACGCTCACAAGATGTTTTCGTTTGAGAAATGCTTCTCTTATTGATGTTTCGAGAAGCAGTAGGTTGTCTATGGTACATCTGCCGCGCCTGAATCCACTTTGATATGAAGATAGCAGATGGCAAGACTCCAAAATGTGCATGAGCCTGGCGTTTACCATCCGCTCCATTACTTTGCAAAGGCAGCTTGTGAGAGCTATAGGTCTGTAACTCTCGGGTTTGTCAGATTGTTTGTTTGGTTTAAGAATAGGAATTACTATTGCTTGGCTCCAGAATTTGGGGAATTTGTGCTCAGAATAAATTCTATTAAATAGTCTCAGAATATTTTCTAATGAAGACCTGCTTAGGTTTTTTAACATACTATTGTGTATTTCGTCAGGGCCAGGTGATGTGTTTTTTGATTTTTGTAAAGCAATATCTAATTCTTGAAATGTAAATTTTGTGTTGTATTGATGAAAAATGTTTGAATTAAAATCTAGAACTCTTTGTTCTTTGCGTGATTTGATAGTTAAAAATTTTTTGCAGTAGTTATTTGCACTGGAGACTTCTGCTAAATGAGTCGCCAAGCAGTTAGCCACCTCTTTGTTATCCAACAAAAGTTGACCATTTTTCTCCAGAATGGGAGCACAAGACGTATTGTAGTTGCCAGAAATTTTTTTGATTTTACCCCACACCGTCTTAGATGGGGTGGACGTCGTGATTGTGCTGACATAGGCCTGCCACGAGTCCCGCTGGCTTTTTCGTCGAATCCTCCGAGCTTCAGCACGAGCTCGTTTAAGTGCCACAAGATTTTGTGTGGTCGGATACCGACGAAAAGTGCTCCATGCTTTTCTTTGTGCCTTATGAGCCTCCTGACAATCGATGTTCCACCAAGGCTTAGGGAATTTGATCCTACCTTTAGTGGTTCTTGGAATTGCAACGTTCGCTGCCGTCAATATTATGTCGGTTACTCGGCTTACGGCTACATCGATATCAATATCAATCACGTCTTCAGATTTAATTTCTGCCAACTGGGTAAATGCTGCCCAATCAGCTCGATCAATGCGAAGTCGGGCTTGCTGATGCTGCTGATGGCCGCAGCGTACAGTAGAGGTTATCTTGATCGGAAAATGGCCACTGGTGTAGAGACCACCCTCCACCTGGAAATCCCAAAGTGGCAGAAAAGAAGGTGAACATATAACGAGATCGATGGCGTGGTAAGTCTGGGTAGGAAGATGAAAATAAGTGTTTTCACCGTTGTTAAGAATGCAAAGATCATTGTCTTCGATAAAATTCTCTATTGTTAAACCTCTACTGTTGGAGTCGGGACTCCCCCAGAGAGGATTATGGCCATTGAAATCCCCCAAGATGATGTATGGGGGAGGAAGTTGATCTACAATTGTTTGCAATTCCACGCCTCTCAAGTCGTAAGAAGGTGGAATATATACAGTACAAATTGTAAACAGCGAGTGAAGGTGAGCGCGCGCAGCTACTGCTTGCAGGGATGTGTTGATATTGAGCTGGCTAGATGCATAATCATTAGCGATTAGCAAAGCCACTCCTCCACAACGACGGTCACCTGACAAGCAGTCCTTGCGGTATATGTCGAAACCTTTCAACCTCGGTTTATCAGTGGGCGATAGGAATGTTTCTTGCAGACAGAATATGGCCGGTTGGTGAAATTCGACAAGATCTTTTATATCCGTGACATTATGCGAGTAACTCTGACAATTCCAAGAAAGAATGCTCAGGGCCATGGAGAAAAAAGGAAGGAGGAACGGCCGGAAGAAAAGGAAGCGGTTCATGAAGGAGGATGGTCCGTCCACCCTTCATCGTCGGATGGCGGAAGATCTTCAAATTCAACATCCTCGTCTTCCTCTTGGGGAGGAAGTAGTTGGGATTTAGTCAATTTGACTTTTTTGCTGGAAAGCAAAAAGTCCTCCTTTTTAAAATTATAATATTTTGGGGGCCTCTGTTTAGTGGCCACCCCAATTTTAGCACGTGTTTGCATAATTTTCTTTTTTTCAATTAGTTTTTTCGAATTTTGTGCGATTGGAATGTTTTCATTAACAGCAACAGATACAGTATTTGTTTTTTGTTTTTGTTGTTGATTTTGGTTAGTTTTCTTAAAAGAAGATTTTGGACTATTAGTTTGTTTATTTGATTTGGTTGTGTTTACGGTTTTGGGATTAGTTGAGGTTTCAGTTTCTGCATCTGTTTGTGTGCTTGCAGATTTAAATACCTTTTTGATGGCTGCTGCATATGAAAGGCCTGTTGTAGGTGTGCGAGATTCAACCAGTTTTCTTGCGTCTGGATAGGATATTTTTTGTGTTGTTTTAATCACCTGAATTTCTTTTTCTGAGATCCATTTTAGGCATGATCTGGAGTATGAAGGATGTTCCCCCTTGCAGTTTACGCATTTATAGGTCTTAGAACATGTATTACTATCGTGACCGGGCTCTGCACACCTGGCACAGGTGTCAGTACCACGGCACGCAATTTTCGAATGTCCAAACCGCTGGCATTTGAAACACCGGAGCGGATTTGGAATATAGGGGCGAACTGGGCAAGAGAGATAGCCAGCTTTAACACGTGGAGGGAGGACGGGTGTTTTAAATGTTAGAATGATATGTTTAGTATTGATCATTTCGCCATTGCGTTTTATTGTAATCCTTTTTACTGCACTTACGTTTTGGTCCTTCATTTCCTCCAAGATTTCCTCCTCGGGTGTAAAGAGAAGGTCAGGTTTTGATATTATTCCTCGGGAAAAATTAAGGGTTTTATGTTCGGTAACAGTAACTAGATAGGATCCTATTTGTTTGACAGACATAATGGATGTGGTTTGTTTTTGATGTTTTATTTCGACGAGGAGCTCACCATTACGCAATTTTTTAACTGATTGAAATTCCCCTATTTGATTAACGAGGGCTTTGTTGATGAGAAAAGGAGATACTTTTGTTAAATTTAAATTAGGATCAGAACGTTTTATAATAAAAAATTTTGCGGTGCTATTCGATTCAGTCTGACGCTCCCCACAAGGGGGAGAAGTGTTCTTTGTGTTTATATCCATAAAAAAACCAGAGAACTAGGGGGAAAAGTGGGGTCTAGCCCCTGTGTAGCCCCCCTACACAGAGGTAAGGCTGCGTACGACAGGGTTCGCCTGCTATCCCTGAAGCCGCCCGTTTGAGGCACCGACTACCCCCGGTACCACGCAGCCATAGGCACGGTTGACACACCTTGGCTTAGGGGTTTTCGTCCGCATTTGGTAAGTGTGATGAGGGAAGGAAGGGAAAAAAATCCCCTCCCGCCGATATTCTGTTTGAGCAACTGGGGGTTCACTACTCCTCCCAAGAGCTCGCCCCGAACTCACCACACCGCAAGCCCCCCCACCACGACAAGGTAAACGGACACGGGGGGGCTAGTGTAATTGATTTCGGATTAATTAAGGGTTTCCCTTATAGGTTCGAGGTAACGTCGCTTGCGATGTTAAATTCGGACCACAATCCGGTTAAATTCATTTTTTTCATCGATCGCCTTGTCTCACCACAAACACGCAGACTCATTCCTGATTGGAGGAAATTCACCTCCGATCTAATCTCCACACATCTTGACTACGCAAACATAACCTCGGGGATACAACTTGACAATGCTGTTTCCCACCTTAATAATACCATTACTGCTGCCCTTGAAAGAAACTCAAGGCATATTACAACTGAAAATTGTCGACATCGACTACCTGACAATATTGTAAAACTCATAAAAACTCGCAACCATGCGAGAAAAATATTCCAAAGGACTAGAGATCCTGTTGATAAAAATATTTACAATAATGCTTGCAGCCAACTCCGAACTCAATTTCGCAAACATAAAAACGAATCTTGGAACACATATCTATCCTCTTTATCTCCATCTGGAAAGCTGTCGAAAGGTTAAGAGAGAATAGAACATACATTCCGCCCATTGAAGGCCGGGCAGGGATTGCATACTCAGATGCTGAAAAAGCTGAGATCTTTGCAGATCATTTTCAGCGTCAATTCACCAATAATGACATACATCACAGATCAACAGAACAAGCAGTTGACTCTACGATACATAAATTCCTCACAAGCCCATTCGCAAACACACACAAGGTATACCCCTCTGATACCTTAGAATATGTTAAAAAAGCCAAAGTAAGCCCGGGCATCGACGGCATTACAAACACTATTTTCAAGAAACTACCCATACGCACAATCTTCTCACTCACAACTTTAATCAATCACTCACTCAATCTAGGATATTTCCCAGCTCCTTGGAAAATCGCAGTGATCACAACTATACACAAACCAAAGAAACCGGTCGAAAAAGCTGAAAGCTACCGACCGATCAGTCTTCTGCCTGTGTTTTCTAAGGTTGCTGAGTATTGCATCTCTATGCACCTACACAAGTGGATTAGCCTCCACAACATACCACCAGAACAATTTGGTTTCCGAGCCAAACAGTCCACCACCCATCAACTACTACGGCTCGTAGAATCCATAAAAACAGCACAAAACAATCACAAACGCTCAATTACGCTTATTTAGGGAAAAAAGCAATTTTATCGAAATGCTTTTAATATGGGTATTCTGTAGAAATTGAAATTTGTCTTGGAACTACAAGGAAAAAGAAAGAAAGAAATGAATACGTTTATGTAGCGTCGTAACTCAAGGTTGCAGTTCGCAGAAACTGGGATTTTTTCGTAGTAATTGGTTGTTCTGATTGTACATATCAAGTGTGATTTAATGTGCTGATTGTTACGGTTCAGAGTATGATCAGTCAAATATCAGTTGAAATGATAATGCTTTCTCTTTATTTATAGTTGGAATATGATTTTTAAACCATGTCTTTACAAGATTGCCTTTTTCTTGTATGTAGTTAAAAATAACAAGATTACTTTTGTCAAAAAGTGAACAGACTTCACATATAAATGGCAGAGAATAAGAAATTAAATTTTAGCAGTTTCCACATTTATTTGTTCTTTTTAAATATATATTGGACACTTATTCAAATTAAAAGGAAAATAAATAAAGTTAGTCTCAAAAAACTAGAGCAACTATGATCTGCTCTTCAAATCAGATAGGTGTGAATCCACGTTGGGAACAGCATTTTGTGTAGCTGAAGACAATTCTGCTTGTCCAGGTGATCACGTGTATGTATCATGCTGATGAGGTATGTTTATTCGTCAAAGTATGTGTAGGCATATTTTGAAATTAATACTATTTAAAGTAATACCAAACTATTTTAGATATTATATTCCTTCTTCGTCGACTACTTTGCAGCTTGTTTTTCATTTAAGAGGCTACTAAAACGACTATTTTTAGGACCATAAGTCAGTGGGCGCCCTGTCTGTTATGATTCTTTTTTTGCTAGGAGGGAGGGGGAGGTCAAAGCTAATTTTCACGAGACGACGATAATCTGATATTATTTAACTATTTTTAATTGTATCTAGATATGCAGAAAGAAATTTTCGAAGAATCCGCCATAATCAGCGATAAAATCAAGTATGTCTGGCTGATCAGAAATTTTTACAGTGAATTTTTAATAATGAACAATTTGAAAAGTCCACCTTTTGAATGCCGTGGAAGCATATTCGAATTAAATTTCACACTGCAAGGAAAAACAAACAATAGAACTATCCTTAATTGAAATTAATAAGAAAGAAGAAATAGTACTTAAAAATTGTAAAGTTGGCTATTATATCGCATCGCCAAAGCCATCAAGAAAGTGGTACGCTAAAAAACTTTTGAACATTGATTTGGGACAGCACGAAACATAAATCGCCATTTTAGTGTCTATGAACACAAAGAACTCTGAATACCTAGTTAATTACACTCTCAGATTTCAGTGTATGCTAGAAGCAACAAAACTGGTTCACATGCTGAAAAAAGAAATTCCAGTTGAGTATTTCAACTTTTTTTCTTTACTTCCTTTCACATAGTAAAGGAAGTATTGTAAAATTCTACTCAAAATATCCGCCTAAATTTCTCTTTTGCAAACCATCGAATGAATGTTGAGTTATTTTTTCGTCCCGACCGCATTTGCATCTATACTAGGGTGGTTTGAAAGGATCGATTCTTTATTTCGGAATCGCTCGCGTTACCTCTCAAAAGTTTTAGTTTAGTATCCTCACTTGGGGGAAAATAATTAAAAAACAACTGAGCTTACATCTTAAGTTCGCGCAAGAGACGGAAATTTTGAAAAAATCAAGTTGATTGGGCACATGAATATGAAAGAACGTTTCTTGAAAGAACGTGCCATCTTCGTTAGTTAAAACTTTAGAAGAAACATCAAGTGTGAGAAGGGATGTGGTGAGAATTGTCACCGATGATATTCAGAAAATCGCACAAAAAACCTGGAAGAATAGCTCTAACTATTATAGCCAGATTGATGTTTAAAAAATATTAGTTGCTTTCGGATAGCCTATGTGATAAAATTGTTTGTGAAAGATATTTATCGCAGGCTAAACAAATGGAAGTCAGGTTTGACAACATTAATCGAATGATTCAGTATAATGTGTTGAAACGAAGCCTGAAGGACAAAAGTGAGAATGCCGAAAAATTAAAAGTAGCAGATGCGTATGGTTGTATCAACTGGCAGCCACTTCATTTGCCAGTGTACGAAAATGAAGTATTCTAAAAATACAAAAGAAAGGACACGATTACTATGCCTTCTGGGACCCAAAAAGGAACTTTTATAAGTGATACTTATCGTACACAGAGGAGGGAAATCAATAGAAAAGCCACCATCATGGCAATGAAATCAAGATGGCCTCTTTTGTTTTCAAAGACAGGCTTGCTGCAGCATTTTAAAATGCTTACTGAAATAGATATTTGTAGCAAGATGAGTGCCTCTTTATCTCAAAACGGTGATCGTATCTTCAATTTTCTAAAATAGTTTCCATGCAGCAAGAAAAATAAATATAAGATGCAGCAGGTGTAGTATGTTTACATTGATTTGGATGATGAAGATTTTGAAAAATTGTTGCAACTACTATGACTATATTTCGATGAAAATATGGTTGGTTGGTTTTATTGGGTTTTTTGGCGAAGGAGCCTTAGCAGGTTATGCTGCCCTAAACGATTGTAGAATAGTGGAACAAAGAGCCAAAAAAGTGATTTTTAGTACAGAGCAAAGGACATAAAACCTCTAGAATTTCCGAAGAAAACACATAAACGATATTTTAAATTTTGAATAACGAGCCCAAAGAAATAAGCAGTTCCTTCAAAGATGGATGTAGCTGACTGAAAAATCTGAAACGAGTATGATTAAAATTTGGTCTGATTAACATTAAATGTGCCGATAATTGGAGCTGGTTCGTGGCAAAAGAGATGTCTATGCGTAAATCTGGTATGATCAATACGAAGACGATCGACTACAATTTGGTCTCTTTTGGTGATCTTTGGTTGGTTGGTTGGTTGGTTTGATCAAGTTTTTTGGCCCAAGAGCCTTAGTTGATGATGTCATTTTAGAAAAAGATGGCATCAAAACCGATTACCTTCTAAAAGTTGTAGACATATGTGTGAAACTTCACTTCCTAATGAATATTGAATGTTCAAGTGCCTGTGTAAATATTTATTCTTTCCTAAATTCTTCCTTTTACTACAAGATTGGAAATCGTTCAAATACATCTTGGTTGGTTGATTCTATTGAGTTTACTGGCGCAAGGGTCTTTATAGGCGCCGAACAATTGCCGTGAATAAAAGAAAGAGCCAAAAAAGAAAATTGTATCGACAGTAATAGACATAAAACTTCCAGAACTTTTAAGGGTTTTGCCAAAATGATCACATAAGCGAAGTTTTAAATTTTTAATAAAAGGCTGAAATATTCATATTACCGTCAAGACATTAAGCTAAACAAGGGACAAGGACATAAGGGCACACACAATTAAAATAAAAAAATCCACTTTCTTGAAGAAAGGGGAACAATTTTTGATGGAGTGTATCCCGTAATAACTCCTTCAAGGACGGATTTAAATGATTACAGAATTAAAAACGAACATGATTGAAATGTGGACAGTCGGGGAGGATATGCATCACTGTCTGTTTAACAACTGCCACCTTGTGTCAAAGAGTAGAGATCCAGAATATTTGTTGTATAATTTTATATTTTAAAACATTATTGTCATTGTTTTTAAATCAAAAATTACCATCCTGTGTGTATTTTTGTAATTATTATATTTGGGTAATTATTTTGTTATTTGAAATTATTGTGATAAATGCTTATAATCAAAACATTCTAAAAGTGCCATGAAATGTTTCAAGTGTGACGCATCTCATAATTATTCAAACGTTCATGCGCTTGCTAACATTTAAATCTGTTCATAATGTACATAAGGGAAAAATTATTATATGTGTTAGCTAATGGATGTGGTCAGTATTTCAGTAAATTGTACAATCTTATTCGTCACTATGAAAGTTTCCATGATGATGATACACCTACTAGAATAATGATATAAAAATTAATAATAGTAATGCATCTTCATCGAGCTCTTTATCGATAGAAAATCCAAAAAAAAAATCCAAGATGACCTATACTGCGGCTTTTAGTTTTGTAAAGCTAACGTCAGATTTGTTAAAAAATACAACACATTTTCTTCAGCCGAGTCTTCAAAATTCAGGCATTAACCTACCGTTAGATAAATTCTTTTCGTATTTCTAGAATTCTCATAAACTATTTGGTTTGGCAAGTAGCTTTACAGCTAATTATTATTGCCGGTTTTGCTTTCAGTTTAAAAGCAAGTGCCAAGTAGATTGCATTGAGAAGCGTGATAATTTAAAGAATAAGAATTTGTATAAACAACATATTGCACAGTTTCTTTTTCCAAGAACACCACCACTTAACACGACCTTTCATCTGAACTTGCTCGAACCATACTCGAAAAAAGAGGATCCCATTCCATTCAAACAAAAGGGCCTTGAAACCATAGAAAAGCTTTCGCAAGAGAACTTAGCTATTGCCTTTACGGCTCTCCTCTGATATGCCCCCCTCTTGGCGAGATTTTAATTTTTCGCTCGATACGAAAATCGCCAATAAGGCGATAACTTGGCAACCCTGGTTTTGCAACTTGAACGCTGGAAAGTAGTTTCTCGAAGTCTGTCTTTTTGCACGTGTCTGTGTGGTAGGAGGTAGGTGCTCATATGTTCCGCTTTTAGAGTATTCCTTTTCTTGTTGTTTTTTAATGTTAATTTAGTTGAATTTTCTATTTTAATTATGAGTTCGGTTTGTGATGTTGTCCAAAAGTATCAATTGAAATTTTTGAATGAATCTTCTTTTTCTTTTTCGTCAGGTCGTCCAACGTTTGGACGTACCGGAGTCCTAAATAGATTTTTTATATTTAAACTAATTGAAAATAAAGAGGTTTTTTTTAGAATTTTTAAGGGAAATTGGTTTACTTAAGAATGAAATGTTATGTTCTAGATGTAATTCTGTTATGAAAATTAAAAAAACTAAAAAATGTTCAGATGGGTTAATTTTTTTTTGTAGAAAGGTTATTGGGGGTGTTGTTTGTGGAAAAGAAGCAACGATCAGGAGTGGGTCATGGTTTAGTTCTAGCAAGTTGAAAATAGAGGAGATTTTTTTGATAACATATGAGATTTTAATTGGGACCAAAACTGCTGATATTGAAAGTCAATATTTTTTTTCATCACAAACTTTAGCCGATTGGCGAAATTATATTAATGAAGAAATATTAAATTACATTGAATTAAAATCCGAACAAATAGGGGGGGTTGGGAAAGTTATTGAAGTTGATGAATCTAAATTTGGGAAAAGAAAATATAATCGGGGACATGCAGTTGAGGGACAATGGGTTTTTGGGGGGGGTTGAACGGGGTTCGGGGAAAACTTTTTTGGTTGCTGTTGGGGATAGGGGTAGGGAAACTATTTTTGGCAATTAAGCAGTGGATACTACCAGGCACGACGGTGCACTCCGATTGTTGGAGGGCATATGATACATTGGGGGAGGAGGGGTATGAGCATTTAACAGTCAACCATAAACTTAATTTTGTAGATCCAGAAACTAAATGTCACACTAACACAATTGAATCCACATGGAGACACGTTAAAAGTACTCTACCAACATATAATAGATTAGGGGATTTTAAATTTTATTTAGCTTATTATTTATACAAAAAAAATTGTGAATACAAAAATGAGGATATGTTTGTAAAGTTTTTGGAAATAATTCGCGAAATTAATTGGGTGGAGTACAAAATACAAGTAAAATAAGGTTGTTTTTTTTGGAATTTTTTTTGTCAAAACAAACATAATTTAAATATTTTTGTAAAGTAATGATAATAAAAAATGGGATAATTTCCCTAAGAGCGGAACATATGTGCACTGCCTCACGTGAGGAAGTAAAAGAAAAGTAAAAAAGGTAAGTGAACATATTTTGAATTATTGTGTTTTTAGTGTGTTTCTGGTAGTTTGTATTTTGGTCTGGTTGGCATTTTTGTAGCACAAAAATGGTGTTAATTTCACATAAAATCTGTGACTTTATTGTATACTGAACGGAGGAGATCTGTGACTTATATCCGACTGTGATGTATATTAAAAGTTGGAGGGATAACGGACCGAGCGGCAGCGAGGTCCTGGCGAGCCCGAGGTCTCATAGTACTTTCGTAATGAGACCGAGGCAGGGCCGGCGAGCCGAGGTCTCATTACGAAAGTACTATGAGACCGAGGGCTCGTATCCCGGAGAAACAACGGAAAAAAATTAATGCATTAATTTCATTAAATAATTAATGACATAATTTGAATTTTTCCTGTTGGCGCTAAAAAAGCATCGCTAAGAACGATGTATGACATATAACGTCATACATAGTTTTCTTGGCGACGCTTTTTTGGCGCCAACAGCAAAAAGTCGCCAAGAGGGGGTATATCAGATTTGTTCCGCCTTTACTGATGGTTCTTCAGACAAATTCCTCAATGGAGGTAGAGCAGTCATCCTTTTCACTCTTCCAAGCGGAGAAAAATTCAATCTTAAAATTAACACAAGATTAAGTTCCTCTAATTTCACCAGCGAACTCGAGGCGATCAAAGAAGCTATTAACTTTTTACGTAACTAATTCTCAAGCTAAGGATCTTGCTGAGGGACTAGTTGTCTTTTCAGACTCTAAATCGCCCTAGAGGCCATCCGAAATGGAGAGACAAACATCACCTCAAACATAAACAACTTGCTCGATCGAATGCATTGCAAAGGTAAATCTTGCGTGTCGCAGTGGATACCCGCACATGTAGGTGTTAAGGCTCATATGGAAATTTGACCATCAAAAGAGGGCGCTGCGAACGCCACGAAATGCTTATCAAAAAGCGAAGTGCTTTATGTAGTGATCGAGTGTGGGAGTCGGCAAGAGATGTCCGATCTCCAAGTAAATAAAGAGCTTCGAGAAGTGTTACAGTCCACTTTGTGAAGATTTTGAGTTTGTGTGGTCAATGTGAAAAGCGCCAAAACAGTAGGCATCGAGGAGAATAAGTGCCTACGCTGTGGCCAAAGAAAGCACGTAATCTTGACCTATCTCTCCTCACCATCACACTAGCAGATGTGAACGCATTGTCCAGATGCACACTTCTAAACCAGCCCTTAAAGAAACCTTTGATAACCGACGTCGACCGAACCGACCGTAGAGACATGACGATCACACTCGCCCGACTCAGAACAGAGCATTACAAGGGAATAAAAATACTTCCCTCACGAGACAAGAACTTATCCTTACTGCAAAAACTACCTAGAAACCCAACTCACATCTTTGATTTCCAAGCATTACTGCAGTGATCTTGAAACTCGGCTTGCTATCAGACAGAGATCTGCTACAGAAGACCCTCTACAGTCCTAAGCCACGGAAGCTGGCGGCTGCGGTCCTTCGACAATATTTAGCAATCTAATGGACACGACATCACTGCACAGTTAGAAGTGGTGAGATAACCGTATCAGAGTGGGGAATATTAAAAAAAAAAGCTGCTTAAATTTACTTGATTATAAGCATGTTGCAGAAAATCTTACTGAAGATTGTATGCATGATATTTTGAAAGGTGGGGGTCACTAGGATTAAGGTGCATTATTAAGCAATTTATTTGCGACAGTTTACTTTAGAATTATTCAGTGCCAGAATGCAAAGTTTTAACTATGGCGTGCATGACATTAAAAATAGACCATCTCCTATAAACAAAGACCGACTAAATAATCCAAATGGGCCAACTGGGCAACAAGAAACTCAGATGTGGTGTCTTATGAGATTTCTACCTTTATAAATAGGGGATAAAAATGATATTTATAATATTTACTGGATATTTTATGTACTAATATTAGACATACTTGATATTATACTAGCACCTCAAGTTACCATTTCAGAAACCTTCACGATTAACAGAAAAAATAACGTATCATCATAAAATATTTATTCACCCTTTTCCAATTTCTGAAGACCCATTGATTCCACCAAAGCAAACTCCCAACAACATCATCTAGTTCATTATCCTCGAGTCATACTACAATTACGCCCACCCATTTGTTACTGGAGCACAGATATGAAAGCGATCATTAGCGATTATTAAAACGATCCATTGTTAAAAAGAACAGTTGTAGTAAGCTCAAATTTTAGAAATATTGCAGAAACGTTGGCAAATAGAAATCAATTTGTTCTTTCCCAGCAACTTTAGAGAAAAAAAAACTGGTTTAGTGCAGATATCAGCAGTGCAAATGAAGATGTAACTCAATTTTCTGATGTACCTTATGCAAGATAATTTACTAAGTAAGGGAAACTTAGGGAGGTTTGACCCATAGAGAAACTTGACGCATGAGGATTTTTTCCATGAAAAGGATATTTAGAGAAAATTTTAGTCATATTATTGGTTGACCGGTCCCAACAGTATTTTGCAGACAAGCCATTTCAGAGTTTTTAGTGGTTTTCAAAAAAATCAGTGTTAAATGATACTACACCTGAAAAGTAAAGTTAAAAGTTCCATAATTTGGTATGTTTCAGGTACGCAAATGTACTAAGCCGATACTTTGTTTTGTGCATTTTCTACTGACTGTCGTATCGAATATGATCCTGAAATGTTAAACGTCGTCCATCAAATCACAAAATATTTGCTTATGAGTGATAGGAGAAAAAGCAAGTAGAAATGATCCAGAATTAAGAATAGTTCTTAAACTAATAAAAGAAGGTTGGCCAGAATCCACGAGGAAAATTCCACAGAATATCAAATATTATTACAAGTGAAGAAGCGATTTAAATATTAACAATGGATTACTTTTTCTTAGGGACAAAATTGTAGTTCCTAAAGTTCTGAGAAAAGAAGTGTTACAGCTTATTCATGAAGCACATTTTGAAATGGAGAAGTGCAAAAAGGAGCCAGAGAGATTATGCACCTAGAATGAAAATTTTATTTCTCAATGCATGATTTCTGAAAAATTTAAACGAGTTAATAGCAAAGAGCCACTTTATCCTCGCAATACTCCTTACAGACTATTTGGTTGAGAATCTACAGAGCACTGGTACGCTTAAAAATCCATTGCGGATGCCGAATTTATGGCTCCGCAGTCAAAAGTGCTCTCAAAATCCTGGATCCAATAATCAGGCCCTGCGCATCTCCTCCTTCAGAACCTCAGCTTCATATATTAGCTCACAAACTCTCACTTTACAATAGACGACTTGAACTTTCTCTGAATTTTTATTTCAAAAATAAACACAATCCAAATCATACTTTACACCTTAACATTTTTAATCCTTCACATACAGATTTATTTCTGCGTCGTCCATCGGTCATCCCAACATTTGAGATCCGAATGCGACAACGGCTTACTGAACTTTCGCTCACAGATTTCAATATGTACAATATAATAGAACTTCTCGAACCATGGAACGAAGTTAAGATTTCCGTTTTCCATGAGTTCGAGAAATTACAAAAAGACAACACGACGGTTTCAAATCAAACGATCACATCGGCTTCGCGGCAATAATTGATGACCTAACTATATCACAAGAATTAAATACTTCTTGTTCAGTTTTTACTTCTGAAATAAACGCGATTTTTCTATCGTTGCAAACAGTATCTTCAACAAATCATAAGCAGTGGTTGATCCACACTGACTCAGTTCGTAAAGAAGCCATTACTCCCTGCCACAACAATAGCCATCCTTTAGTAATACATTAATACCTTTTATACGATAGTCTCAAACAAAATAATTTCCAAGTTCTCTTTTGTTGGATCCCTGACCACGTGTGCATAGCCGGAAATGAGGCGGCTGACTCAGCTGATAGTGCCCATATCGTTGATCTTTTTCCTTTCGATGACATCAAAAATACAACACCCTTCATCCAAAATCGTGCCCTTTCCTTCAGGAGATTGGCTTTTTGTCTTTAATTTAGTGCTCCTCCTAGTGTCTTTGTTTTTAGTTTTGTCATTGTTTTGTTTACATTTTTTATATTACGCAAAATTATTTCCGAGATTTTTCTTTCGGCTCGTTATTCAAAATTTAAAACTTCGCTTATGCGTTTATTTTGTTTAATTTTTCAAAATTCTAGAAGAGTTATGTCTTTTAGCTCCTAAACAAACCTGTCTTTTTCGGCTCTTTCCACAGTTTAACAATCGTTTGGCACAGTATAGCCTATTAAGGCTCTTGCGCCAAAACACCCAATCAAACCAACCAATCATAACAAAACTATCCGAAAACCTCGCACGGACTCAAGGAAAAAGTTTTGCACTAACATGAATACTGCATATGCAAAACCGTACAAAAGAGGTTTTAAGACAGTCGTTCTACTATCAATTCTGTAAAAGAGAATAGGATTTCATGATTCTGAAGAAATGTTTTCGAAGTCTCTCTTATATTATCTGATGACAGAGAGAAGAAATGATTTAAGAGTCAATGACCGTTCAATCACTTTACCAGAATTACCAGCAGTCACATCGCAAGAAGTAGATTTTGCTATGAAACAACTCCCGAAAAGTACAGTACTGTGCAAATTAATTGGGACAAGTTCAAAAATTATCACAAATGTTGTTCAATGGGTATAGGTTTACTTACATGGACGGTACAGCAATCTAATACGAAATATGTCCTCTTCTAGCTTAAATGAGATCGTGTCCATGGTTTGTCATGGGTTTCACTAAATTAGAACATAAATTTTGGATCTTCTTCTCACCTAGCTAAGCTTTTATAACATTATCAATCTTTGTTTTCTTTGTTGGTCAGTCTATTTTACCCACATGTCTCTTTGCAATGCTTCAGAAATTTTTGATAGAGTTCACAGCAGGAGAATTATCAGAGCAATCCAAAACCATTAATTTCTGCTCTTGGAAAATATTTTGGGAAGATTTTGGTTGTAAGATACCAACCACCAACGAACCGTTGCATCCTATGCACAATGAACCCCTGAATACAACTTTCTTCTAGTCTTGTCAAGGATTGATATTTTCTGACCCAGTCAAAACGTTTTCTCTTTATTGCAGGTGTTAATAATTGTTTTTTCATTGGTGTTCTTGCAAATCTCTCAGATTCAGTAAGCATTCGTCGAATTGTCTATGAATCCATGCTCACACCAGTAGCTAATTATTCTCTTTGAAGATCTGTAATTGTTTTTCAAGGATGCATTTTACTATTTCGTACTACAAATTTGTCTGTTTGAGGTGTGGTCATGCATTTGAGTCCACATTTAACCTTCTATTTTGGAGACGCTGTCCCAAAATTGCTTTGCTGATTAATAATCCTAGAAATGTTGAATTTTCCATCTCCAACTGGCTGCAGTAGTATCCTTCAGACATAGAAGTATATGCTGACTAAGGGTAACAATTCTGGTCCTTTTCCTTAAAGTGATATTTATTTTTTAAATACATGACAGAAACAAACAATTCCCACAATCGACCAGTTCTTTCAGCAAATGGAGGGAAATTTTTCAACATGTCATGATCATGTATTCAAATCGGTTTAGATTAGCCAAGGGCAGTCGCATGCTCTAGGGAAATGCAGTTGAAACTGGTTTGAGGCAAAACATTCCCGAGAAAGGAACAGTTTTCTTAAAAAATATGTTTGTCCCAATTAATTTGCACAGTACTGTAAAGCCCCAGGTTATGACGGTGTTGATTGTTATATTTGGAGCTGTGACTCCTCTGGCTCAACTCGCAACATTTCTGCGACCAATCAGGACACTTCTCCCCTAGTGGGAAAATCAACCACTTACAGCACACCTGAGGATAAGAGGCGGAGTCCCCAGGCGCCTCGAACACACAATTTATATTTCCGTGGCATTCCTTGTCTTACCTCGCTACGCGTTGTCAACAAAGTGCTTTTCTCTTCTCTGACGATAATGTCTTTGATATCTCAAAATAAACGGCCCTTTTCAGGGTCAAACCCAACTGAAATTATTGCGGAAAGGGAATCTTCTGAGCAAGATTTCTCGGAAATAAAATATAAGAAATGTAATATTACCTTTGGTGCGAGGAAAAACTTGTATTCCCACAATAGAAAATTTCATCCTGGGGACGATTTACCGATCGTAGGAAATCAAATATGTGGGATGTGTGAGCACACATTTCGTACAATTGCTCAACTGCAAGAACATGCGCAAAATGTTCGTGACATTAAATTAAATTTCATTAATGAAACCTTTTACAGTGAAGAAGTCTTGCAACGGAAATTAAATACTGAAACGGAGAGCATATCATCTTTCATCTCTCGAAATACTTCGGTTAGCAAGGAATCCGGAATAAAAATGAAGTATTATGACTAACATCAAAGTGGAAATCCCGATGAAAAAGTTAAAAGAGCGCGCTACATGAAAGCATCCGGATCAATAAAAACTGGTTTCACTTGCCCAGCTGTCATGAACACTTCAACTCAAGTGGTTGGGGATGCTTGTGTAATAAAGTACAATATCAGTCTGTTCACGTTGGTAATGCCATAGAAGTGAAGAAAATACCCCTTTCTAAGGAGGAAAGTGTTGATCTGCAATGTTAAACCCCATCTATCCTAATTAATATGGACTGTTCCTATAACCGTGATTGACTCGCATGTGACATCATCTCTTGATTAAATACGCTGTAGCGTAGTGAATGTTCAGTAGTACCAAGTTGCAGTCTAGCAATGTATCTGTTTGTGTGATGTCCGTGTTCTGTTAAATAAATATGTTCTGCATTCCAAGCCCACTGCCTCTGCATCCTTATTTTAGGATTTCCAACAGAAAGAACCTTCTTGGTTTCATCGATAAATCAAGGTGTTTCACTTTCTCGAATACTAGACCATACAAGGCAAAACTATTCCCATACAAAACGATTTGGCCTCACTATCGTAGCCTAGGCAACATTTATACAACATATCTCCGGACTTTAAAATACAAAGTATTGGCCTGTATGAAGATGATTTTCACGTGGATATTATGAATAAAAAAATGCAAAATGATATTGATAACCCTGTCATAATATATAAACCAATTGGTGAAAATTTGACTTTCCTGCTCTGGGTCCTGATGAATTAAAAATAGGAATAATGTATGATGCCCAAGCTAAAATCTTAGAATTATACGAGAGCACATGTGTAATGCTTGATTCAACCCATGGAACAAATCAATACAATTTTCATTTAACAACGTTGATGGTGCACGAAAAAATCACGAGGGCTTGCCTGTTGCCATATTATTTTCCTCAAGAACGGCTGCTGATGCATTCATTCTTTTTTTTCTCAGCAATAAAAGAACGCATCCCATCTTTATCAACTAAAATTATTATGACTGATGACACAAATTCTTACTGTAATGCATGGCAGATGACATTTCAAGAAGGAGCCCAGCATTTACTATGTAGTTGGTATGTAAATAAAAATTGGGTTTTACAAACATAAACACAAAAATAAAGAAAACAATGAAAGCATTAAACTAGAATTGAAAGTCTTACAAACCGAAGTTGACGTAACTACCTTTGAAAGAAAACTGGGGGAATTTATACTAAAATATCAAGATACAGAGAGAGACTTTATCACTTATTTTATCCAAACTTACGCTACAAGAGCAGAGAAATGGGCTTATATTATCCGTCTGGACTGGGAGTCAACACCAATATGAAATTAGAAAGATGGCATCGGCAGTTGAAATATGAAGAGGCAGGAAAAACAGTACACAAGCGATTAGATAAAACTATCACCATTGTTCTCAATGCTGTAGAAAAAAACTTCTGAGCCTAATTATTAATCTTGAAAGAGGCAAGCTGACTGCTGAAGTGTCACTTATAAGTCAAAGCCACAAAACCAGTTTGAAAATGGGAAATGAATATAGCATCTTTGAAGTGGAAAATAAGTTTATCATCTCAAAATCTGCAGAATCAAACAAATTTTTATGAAATGTGTCCATGCTCCATAGATGTGATGACTAACTTTTTCATTCATTCTCTCTCATGCTCATGTGTCGACTTCTCCATCCGGTTCGTAATCTGCAAGCGTCTTCATTTATTCTACCAAAACAACAACCCAACTTCTACAAAACTTCCCCGAACTTCTCATTAAAGTGACACAATAATAAATGAAGACATTGCTCCTCGCTCGAGCGAGAGGCAAGTGTTCCAACATTGCAGCAAAATTCCACCCAAACTGCTGAAAGCAGGAAAGTCAGAGTAATAAATAAATTATTGGCCCTACAGCAAAGATTGCAAGGAGTTGATTCTGCGAACGCATTAAAATATGTAACAGATAACATCAACAATATTAATTCATATCTTGATCATACTTTTGCATCAGGCAGCCAAGCATCCTATTTTCCAGTTTGCAACGAAACATTTAAAACTCCTGCCAATAAATATATCAAGCAGCATAGACAATTTATAATAAAGAAAAAGAAGCTAAGAAAAAATTAAATAGGGGAATGAATTCATCTGCTCTTTCATATAGTAAAAAAAATAAACAGCTTGCTCTCATCATATCAACCCTCAATGAGTAACTAGCATCCTCTTGAAGATGTTCTCCAATTACTCTGCCCACAAACAAGTCTTCAGCTGTTTAGAACTTTTTTAAAAGTTATCTTCCTTCCAAATCTCCTTCGACAGGCCATGGCCATCTCAAGAAGTTTTTGCCATCTTACCCTGTTAAAGACATCATTGTTCTCTCTCTTCCTGCACTAATCGCTTTGACCTCTTTTTAACATTGTCTAGCCACGTAATTGTTGCCCAGCTTTCCTTTTGGATTTCATCTTATTTAAGAAAAGTCTCTTTCCTGGTCGGCTTGTGCCACCTGTTCTGATTGACCTTACCTCTTCATCATTTTCCATTCAAATACTACCAATTTGTTCTCTTCTGATTTAGAATTTGATTCAAATTTCGCTCCCTTTTGCTTAAATTATCTGAGGCATACAAACGCAATGGCAATCTCTGATGAAGCGACTTTAAGTACCTAAATGGTTTCAAACCTAAATGGTTTGAAAAATAGGCCACTAGAGGGCAAAAACATCGCCATGGCAAGCTTTTTCACGGCAAGAAATGATCATATAATGCAAAAATTTATTGTACTCAATATATCAGATGCTCAAAAAATCAGTAATCCAACGTCAGAGAAGAATGAAACAAATATTTATGTTCTACATTGTTTACTTTTAATGAGCATTGTACAAATGCATACTTATCAATTAAATGAACATACTCTTTGATAATCTTGCCTATCGCACTCGAGTTTATATTGATGATCAAGATGTAACACAAAACTAAAATAATTCACATTAATGTACAAAATCTTAATTTTTAGTAAAGGAGGTAGACTACATGAACTGAGCTCTCTTAAAAGGAAGCAATATATTATATGGAATGAGCAGGTTAAAACATGATAAATTTCTAACTCATTGCTAACAAAACAGGGAAGAACAAAAACGTGTTCTCAAATTCATAAAATGGAATGTGCAACAATAACAGTTACAATTTATGAAGGAATAACAAATAAACATTTTGAAAACATAACAAATAAACAACACGAGAATGCAACGAAAATTACGTCTCCCAGACTCAGATCATACATTAATCACAATCCGGTTTTGTTTATTTTTAATTAGCCAGTGAATGATTATATCATGTTATAAACTATAGCATTGGTGTGTTTTTACAAGCTCCTTATACACTTATTTTGCTTTTTACTAAAAAATTCATTAGATATTTTTGTAAAAGATTATTTTAGTGTTAGTTTCAGTTTAGTTATGTTTTACATTGTGATTATCCAATTCAAACTGTTATGTGGGTGTTCTCAATGGTGAGCAATGTCATATAAAAGATTACCAAAGAATGACTAAGTTACTGAATTGTCAGAAGTTTCTGAAACTTAGAATATCCAATGATAGTTGTTTTGCAAAATTTGTCTAAGCCTACAAATCTGCTGCTGAAGCGCTCAAAATGGGGGCAAAACAGAAGCACTTATCTGGAAAAGTAGAGCTGCTAGAGAAAAAATTAGTTCATATTTCGCTTCAGAGCTCCAAACCTATCTAAAATCAGTTCTCTAACTCTGGGCACCATAGAAAAAACATTACTTTGTTCCTCCATGTAATAACATGTTTTGGAGGGCTTGGAGTTTGACAGAAGTCAGGACATCATCGCGGAGTAACAGTCGCATAATTTTAAAAAGAGCTCCAAGCAACTCGAAAATTAAAAAATCCTTTT
Organism: Uloborus diversus; assembly: GCF_026930045.1. NCBI lineage: Eukaryota > Metazoa > Arthropoda > Arachnida > Araneae > Uloboridae > Uloborus > Uloborus diversus. Next base: position 28,055,494 of record NC_072739.1, read on the forward strand.
AGTTGCTAAATTAATATTTTTCCCAGATACATCTACAGACAAGTTGTTTAATATTACTTCTGGGAAAGCTGCTTCGACTGAAGTTGAAAAATTTCTCCTAAATGTTGAGCATACTGGTAATCGTCAACGACAAATATTCATATCTGACTGCACATCAGACTTCACTTTATTTCAAAAGTCTATATAAAAACAAAAATATTTAATTTTTCTAGTAAGTAGAGAAGAAAAACTCTTGGTGGAAAAGATCAAGAACACGATTATAAAGGGATTTATAAAAATGTAGCCGCCTTAATCCCCCTATGCTTGCGTAAGTTATTGTAGGAAAACATAATTATTGTGGTTTCTAGGTGCGATTTAAAATGTTACCTTTGCGGTAATCGAATTGAGATACCTTTAATATTTAGTAATTTTTCCAAAAGCTTCAAAACTTCTTCTTTATTGGGCCCGATATACCACCACCGAAATACCATAGCTGCTTGCCTCTTCCCTTCTAACCTAAAATCACATTATAACTTTTTTTTTTAATATAGGCAAACTAGTAACTATTTAATTACGAGTAAAATAACTTATGTTAATTCTTTTAAGAAGAAAACATCTACCGATGATGTGAACCGAAGGCGGTAACTTACTGAAAATACCATGCCTTGCCTTCAATCTTCGAGTTGAAACGAACCATTGCTTCGGTCACTCGTCTGGTCAGTGCTAATTCTATATTAGCTAACAATTTGTTTGGCACTCTTGGCTTCCTTAAGAGGTTTTCCACCTTCAGCTCAGTCACTTCCTAAGCCAGGCTGATGAATGCTATAAGCACGAAACTGCAGCCCTCGGCTGGAATGACTGAGCTGGCGGTGTATTTCACGTATTTGTTCCAATGGTTTATTTTTTTTATTTCTCATCAAAACCAACCTCTGTATCTTGAAACCTCCATACCTCAAATTTTTCTTCTGTCCCGGGAAATTCGAGTTTGACAGATTTGACAGAATAACCAAATTTCAACAAGATGATTGGCTGCACTTCACATTTTGGTTATTGTTTTTCAGGTTCAAAGATTGGGACTAGCGCACCAGTACAGAAATAATGTTGAAGTGCGTCGATGGATTAGGCGAATAGCAGCACTGTCCCTTGTTCCTCCAGATGAGATAAGTGAAGCATTTCTCTTAATAGCTGAAAGTGTGACCAACACAGGGAAAGAGCTTGACATGATTGACTATATGGTTGATACCTGTATTGAGGAAAATGATTCTTTGTTTCCTATGTAAGATTGAGATGAAACATACTTTGAGATTAAATTTAATAACTGAAGTATCAAAATACAGGGTTAGCTTAAAATAAAATTCTTGTTTTAATATGTTATATTTTATGAACTATTACACTTACCACTATAAATGATATATTAAAATAAACATTTCAAGTTTTTTTACACCCGAATTGCCTACAAACCTGCAAGCACTGAAAAATCGCATATGTGTAGCATTACGAAAAATTAACAGTGCAACACCATAAATCTATGGAGCAAACTTAAGAGAATGGTGGAAATACAAACGCAACCAAATGTAAGCAGACTTTAACAGGTATAGAAATAGAACCTGAAGAATATGACATAAGAAATTTTGTTAAAGTTGAAAAAATGAATGAAGAATTAAAATACCGTATTCTGAAAAATATATCGGTACCTCCAACGACATATTAATTTCCGATCGTTATGCAACCAGGAAGTAAAAGACTATTTCAACGGTCGTGGCTAACTGAATTTTCTTGGATGAGCGTGTTAAGCATAACGGAGCCTATTGCAAAACATGCGTTCTATTTGGAACATAGCAAGAATGCATGCATCTTGGAAAAAGCAAGATAACACTTGGTAGTTTCGGACTGAATCCACTTCAGAAATACTTAAAAGGCAAAGAATGTCTTCGAGGACATGCTTCCAATGAATAACCCAAACTAGCAATCATCAATTTAGCAGACTTGATCAGGACACTTGAACATCCAGAAGAATCGATTGGCGTGAAAATGAATACCGAAGTTCAAAGGAGAACTGAAGAATATCGTTTGCTTTTAAAAACCATGATAACAACGATTATATTAAGAGGCAAGCAAAATGTTCCATTGCGAGGTCACCGAGATGATGGGAACCTAACGGAAGAATGATGGCTCCACATTAACAGTGCAAGTAAAGGACACTTTAGTTCATAATTGAAGTTTCGCATTGACACAGGTGATGCTGTCTCCGAGATCACTTATAAAAGTATAATTTCTAGTTTTGATTAAAAAATCCCAAAATGAATTGAAGTGAAATAGCGTCGCTTTTTTAGCATTTTAGCTGACGAAACCACCGATGAGGCACTATGGTTGGTTAGATTGGAGTTTTGGGCACAAGAGCTTTAGTAGGCTATACTGCGCCAAACGATTGTTTTTATTTGAAAAAGCTGCCGAAGAGGAGAAATTGCTCAAAGAGAAAAGCTCACAAAACTCCTAGAATTTCGAAAAATTAGCCGAAAAAAGGCACATAAACCAAGTTTTAAATTTTCAGTAACAAGCCAAATGAAGTAATTTTAAAGAATAATTTCGAGTTATATAAAATCGGTTGCAATAGCAAAAAGACAAGACGAAGACAAGGACAAATACTAAATAAGAGACAAAAATCCAATCTCTTCAAGGTAGGGGAACAATTTAGGATAAGGTGTATCCTGCTTCGAAGATGGATTAAAATTATTGAAGAATTTAAAACAAACATGCATGATTGAAATTTGGACAATTACGAAGGATATGCAACACTGTCTGATTGACATTACATGTGTTACATATTGCAGCTTGTTCTCGGGAGAAAAGATGTTCATGAGTATATCTGGCATGACCAGTATGAAGTTGGGCTGGAACTTCTTTTCTTCTGGTGATCTTTAATGACTTGAAAACTTTCGTTGACGGCTGGATAGAGTGAAGTTTATTTTGCGTTTCTCTATTCCAGGCTCTCTGCCAATAGCTGTCAAGGCAATATAAAACAGAATTTTTAATGTCGTCGAAAGGAACAAGATCATCGACACAGACACTTGCAGCCTTAACAGCTGCCTCATTGCCTCCGAAGTCGACCTGTCCCAGGATCCAACAAAAGAGAATTTCAAAAAAAAACTCTTTGAAACGATTGTGTAATGAATATGATTCGATTACCAAAGGATGGCTATTGTTGTTGCAGTGAGTGATAGCCTCCACTAAACTTACACTGAGTCAGTGCATGTCACCCACTTCTTGTGGTTGGATTGGGCTATTGATTGTAGAGATGTAAATATAGCTTTTATTTCTAAGATAAATATTGAGTAAGATGGGTTCAATTTTTCTGCGGTAAAATATGAGGGAAGGAAAGACAGAGTCATACTTATGAAAGACAGAGCATATGCCACTCAATGTGTTCACAAAATTAACTTAGACATTTGTATCATAATATAGCGAGACAAACCTGAAGATATACATGAATTTACATCAGAATTCTTATACCGTCATCATTCCAGACCCTTCAATATACGAATTCAAATCGAAAACAAAAAAAATATCAATGTTTTCGTGCATTTTGGAAGGGTCTTAAGTCTATGTAATAACGCAAGATTCCCTGTGTCAAGTCTAAATAAAAACAGTTATATACTGGTGAATAATTCGGCAAATAAGTAGATTGTAAAATCACTTGTAAACTGATCAAAAAGTCAACTGTGATGCATTAACATCACTTTTCAATATGATCCGCTTTTGCCATAACAGTGCACAAGCCTGTTTTAGATAGATTACCAACGAAACCCAAGTTGCAAGAAAGCTACCAAGATCAATTACTGGTATAACAGCTTCCCCAAAGGCGAAAATAAACTACTATGTGATGCTTACAGTGCCAGAATGGCAAATCGCTACCGCAAAATTAAAGGTGAAGTGAGAACAGTCATTGAAACCCTTTTTCAGGAAGCAGAAACAAAGTTTTTTTTTTTTTTTTTTTCAGTTTATCATTTTAAAATCCTACTTACTCAAAATATTTAGTTTTGGCTGAGAACTTTGTTTAGAAATAGCATCTATGCTAAGGAGTTTTCACTCGGAAAAACAACGATAAGACTAAAGATTTTTCTAATGAGCAAGCACTTAAAGCTCTTTATTTTTGTCTTGTGCGCTCCAAACCTGAGTACTGCAGTCTTTATTTGGGATCTCTACTACAATAATAAAGCTAAAACTCTTGAGCAGATTCAATCCAAATTTGTTTATTACTTATGTCACAGCACTAATAATCAAGATTTTTTATCTTATTCTTACCTCTCATGTATGAAATATTTATAATGTTCCCACTCTTAAATCACGCAGTGAACTATTGTTTCTTCTTTTTCTCTATAAGGTTCTACATTATTTAATTGACTGCTCAAATATCGTTAATTCGATACAACTTGCTGTCCGAAGTAGGACTCTTAGGAGTTATTCCCTTTTAAAAAAAAAATTACCAGACGGAACTATGTTAATAATTTTCGTCTTTTTAAATTTTACGAACTTTTTTAGCATTCATTGTCGTGATTTAGATATTTTTAACTTGTCATTTTACATCTTTAAGTCTTTATGTTTTAAAATTTAATAGTATAATTTGTTTTATTTTTATATTATTGTTGCCACTGTAAATGGACTTTCTGTAGTGTGCGATACTTTTAATAAGTAAGCCTTATTGCAGGGGTGTGAGAATCAAATTTTTTTCCTCGCTTCAGAATCATATTTTATGCATTGTTTTTATGACTGATTTTTTGAAGGAACTGTTATTTAACCCCATGTTTGATTCAACCTCGTACTTCCTTATATTTTGTTGTTTAATTGCTAGGTTCATTAACTTATCAGCAAGGAAACAATCTAAAAGGAGATAATATAACCTTTATTACTCACAACACATAAAATAGAAAAATGCATGGCATAAAATATGATTTTTATCTATAGTTTAGCTTTGCCTACGGTATTTCAAATTATCGCAGTGAAAATTCCTAATCATTTATGATCATGCGATTCAAGTCTACATCTCCTTTAATACCTACGCAACGTCCTGTGCTGGAATACTGCCATATTTTCCATTCTTTCCAACCAGATGGTAGTTCACTTGGTGAAGGCTCTTTATCCCTCCACCTAGCAATCCACAGAGGACATGCCTTGATTATTTCAGGAGTATTAGGCACATATTTATTCCAGAAGCTTTGAGTCGTGTATATGTATGGTGTGATGTTTCTGTTTTTAAGGTAATGAACACAATTTTGTAATGTATTAGTCACTATGTCAGCGGTACCCTCTTCCTTCTCTACATCTAATGCTATAATATTGTTGGTCGTTATTTCACCAACTTTATTTAGTTGAGCCAAGAAGTTCTCCATCTGTGCTTCAGGTTCACTAGTACCAAACCTTAAAAAATGGTAGCCTCCACACTGAAATCCTGCTGCGGACGCAGCCTGCCAATTTTGAACGAACTTAGGATCCTGATAAGTACTACCCTCTGTAGCTTTATGTATGATAAAACTGATACCACTCTTATCAGGGGTGAGTTGTACCCAATCTATGTCTCCGTTATGGCGTGATATATCTATACCAAGCTTGTAAGATTCCATAATGACATATGATAAAATAAACCTAGAAAAAATTTTGGCTAAGTTTGATTAGCATTCATATGGGATTCGGTGTATCAGGAATGAATCAATATCGCACTACAAAACAAAAAGTTGATACAATCAAACCAAGAGGGAAAAGAAGCCACTTTTCTTTACTGTTCCATAAATATTTTTATTAAGTTTCGATGGAACTAGGTTGCAGTGTATCACTGAAGCACTAATGAGCCTTCTAATTAGGAGTGACCTATTAATAGAAAATAATTTCAATTAATGAACAAAAATTAGACTAGTTAAACACATTCTTTTTCACCTTTAACTGGTGAGATGCCATAAACAACAGAACTTGATTTTATTTTTAAACGGTTTATAGTGTTTGACATATATTCAGTGAAAAAAATAATAAGACACTACCAAGTTTCGAGATTTTTATCATAATACTTTACTTACTTTTTTGGAAAAATATCCAGAATAATTACGCAAAACATAAAATACTAAAAAGAGAAAAGTTTTTTCTCCAATTTGAGGTCGAGATTCAGTTTTTATCAATTTTTAGAAACTAAAATCTATTAACATATATTGTATGTTTTTAGCATCCAAAGCACTTCTTTGCACTTCAAGCTGGCTGCAGAATGTTTTAGCACGGTCATCGCAACGCGGGTACAGCTAGTATCAATATATAGCAAGAAGTGTCTAAAACATGTATACTTTAACGATTTATTTCACTGAAAACTGAAGGCTAAAATTAAACAAGTTTCAAAAACTTCAAACTTTACTTGAAAAATGCAGTATCATTTTACACTGAATTTCTTAAAAACAACAATAGTCCTACAATGGCGCAAAATACTGTTGTGTGATCTGAACCAATTATATGACTTAAAAATTTTCTGTTAATATCCTTCTCATGGAAAAAATCCACATGGTTGTAACCTTCCTAGCTTCCACCTATGAATTAGGTCATTATCATGGTAGAATTTAAAATGTCTCGAAAATGTTAAGAAAGATATTCATTTTTTTGTGCTAATGCTTTCAAAGTGATGAACATACAACACAATATAGGAAGAAGACAAATTTTTCTCTCCTAACTTATTTCACCACTCTGTTGGGATTTGAAAATACAATCCTCAACTATACATTAGTTTCTTCTGGTGGAAACTGGGCGTCCAAATTGTCCGGGCCATTGACATCCGCGCCTTAATGGTGGCACATGAAAGACGGATGCAGTATCAGGAGATCACACTAGGTCTGCTGACGATTTCTGCCCCACGCCTACTTATTACAGCTTCCAAGAATGAATTAGAAGCTGATGATGTGATTTCTTGCGAGTTGGCATCTATCTGCTACCCAAAAAGCAGGAAAAAAACCTTGGAAAGGGGGGTTAAGATGACCCCCCCCCCCCAGTTCTGCAATGCCAGCAGATAAATGCTAGTCAAGTTCAATGCCATTACGCTCAAAACTCGATAAGACAATTTTGCGTACAGATTATACACAAGAGTCGAAAATGTACGACGAAAACCAAGCAGCTGTCAAGATTCCTTACCCATAAAAGAAAAAAATAGTGTAAATTAAGTTATGGGTGCGCAGTATTCGAGCCTCTTTGGCCAGAGGATGCATTTGTAGATGACTTTATCACCAAAAAGAGGATTCTGCAGAGATTAAGCATCATTAATGAAGCAGATCAAGCTATTCAACTCCTGCAGGAAACTTATTATCTGCAGAGGACAGCAATAAACAGCAATACAGTTATGGAAGAACTGATGAAGGATTGGCCAATCCTGTTTACTGAAAGGGGCACTGAAGCCCACTTTCGCCTTCTTACTGACATCAAATTGACTGACGTATTGCAGAATACGTTGCTGTCCTTTTTTCGATCGAACAGTGGGAAGGAAGTAAAAGCATTCATGGCTGAGACAGACATGGACATCTATAGCCCTAATGAACTTCTGTTACTGGTTCTTGAACTGCCCAAGCATTTTAATGAATCGACAGAAGAAGTCTTTTATTAATAAGGTAAGAGAACTTAAACTTTTGCTTTGATTGTACAACAAATTGTACTTCCCTCTTCCAATGTTAGGATCAAAGTATCTGTATGTAATATGTTCGGCTAAGGGGTATGTTACTTACTTCTGCAGGGCTGCCGACATGTTTACATTTTTGATTTTTTTTTTTAAATAGAAACGTCGCAAAAGTCATAGCCTCCAGAATAAAAGCCCTCTTTATGTACCACACAAAAAGATGAAGCTTTGAATGCTATGAACAAAAGTTTGATAGCTTTAAGTGAATTACCTCTTCGGAAAAGAAAAAATGTTAGGTGAGAAGAAATATCTCCAAGAAAAGTTTTAAACAAAAATACCCTCTGCTGAAAATAGGATTTTCAACGTTTTGTGAACCCAGGCCGAATTACTTCTTGAAGGTCAAATGGAACTCACAGTGTGTGTACAACACACCAAAATGCAAAACTGATGATTAGTCAATGCAGAATTTAAGAACTGATGAAAGGTAATAAACCAATGACCTCTTACAAAGGGATTATGAAATACGCAGTGTGTGAAAATCCTACCTACTGAAGCTTGTTACTTTGGAAATTGTATAAATTGTTCTGGGTTGTAAAGAGTCAAAGAAGCTTTTGAGTTCAACTGCATTAAAAACGTCATATAAACAGTGGATACAAGATTTTAAAAAAAGGAGAGACTCAAGAAAGGAGGCTCATTTCAACTCATTTGACTCATGATTCATTTCTTGCAAGTAACACTCTAGCTATCTCACCCATCTAAAACAAATGCTAAAAGAAATAGAATAACTTGTAATCTACGACTTTGCAGAGAATTATTCTTTTATCCTCCAGGATGCTGCTCAAGGTTTCCATTGGAACAATGCTCACAAGCTACAGTTCACCCCTTCACCATTTATTTTCAGGATGTTTCCACAAAAACAGTAATGAATACATCTCTAGTAATGATTTCTGATTGACTTGTACATGACACAACAGGGGTCCATCTTCAAAATCCATTTAATTTCTTTCATGCAATCTCATTACACCGCAAAATCAAACTTAATTTATTACTATGATGGTGCTACTTCTCAGTATATAAATCAATGTAATTTTCCGAATCTCTCCTATCATGAGTCAGACTTTGGTATCAAGGCACAATGGCACTTTTTTGCAACATCTCACGGCAAAAAAGCATGAATGAACCAAATTATGACTCCTCGACAGCTGTACGAATGCGCAAAAGATCTTATTAAAACAATACATTTTCAGTATAGTACAACAGAAGAACATAAAGAAGAGACTTTGAAAAGCAGGTTAAATGACTGCAAGAAGAAGACCAAGTACTCAGAAACTCCATTCTTTCATTCCGCTGAACATGAAATCACATGGAAGTCAAAATATTTTCATTTTCAAAAAAAAAAAAAAATCAAGAATAGAATACGTACGAGCTGCTCGGTATAATATTGAATTCGCAGAAATGGTCGGGTTTTTAATCTGCAGGTTTGATGGACATTGGTGGTTAGGTTGTGTTTTAGACTCTGATGAAGAAAATCAAACGCTTAAGATAAAATTCTCGCACCCATATGGACCTTCACCTTCTTTTTACTATCCAGACATAGAGGATATTCTGAATGTACCTGTAGATGATGTAATATCAAAAGTTGATCCCATCATAAATCTCACAGGAAGAATTTATAACTTGTCGAAGGAAGAAATGGACAATGCTAACCAGAAGTTGTAAAAATAACTTGCGTCCTGTAAATATTTTTGGAAACGTTACAATTTGCATTTAAGAAATCAGTAGATATATGTTCACTATTTTGTTTTACTATGATCCCATTGCAATCCCATTATGAAATTTTTTTTCCACGTATACAGTGCATGAGTATTTTTTTTTAATCCAGATTTTTAAAAGGTAACTTTTTGAAATATTCGAGGTCAAATTATATTTTTCGTGATCTTTAAATATTAATGACCACAAACCTTAACATGTGGCACATCCTATAAAAGCCCATTTCAAAAGCTTTGTAATAAAACCAAAATGAGCTCCCTAACTCTTATAGAAGCTGAGAAAATTAACTTTTTGTAATAACTAAAACCTCGTTTATTGCATTTTTGTCCCTCTTTTTAGAACCCTACACAAAAAAAACGGGCAACTTAAAAATCTGAAAAAAAAAAAACTTTTCTGTATCATTTTATACATATAGCTCATGGGCTGCAATAGCGGCACAACTCAAAAAAATCGTGTTTTGAAAAAATCGTTTAGATAAGAGCGTTTAAAGTTTTCATTGCTAAGGAAATTGCATGAGAAATGCATTTTACTTGTGCCATCTTACGGCGTAATACTAAATTATGAGTTGCGCTAGTATTGCTGCTGAAAATAATGTATTTTCATATTTACACTTTGTTCTTAATTCAAAACCACTGTTTTCTGAGTTATTCCACTACTGCAGCCCATGAGCGATATATAATCAATCCTGTGAAATTTGTTGGAATCCATAATGATGAAGTTGTGAAGCTCGTTGATTTAACATGGAATGACCCTTATTTTACACCAAGTATAAACATAATTATTAAGTTTTAATTAACTTTTAATTATTTTTTATTTATTTATTTATTTTTTTTTTTTTTTTCAATATTTTAGTTAGGAAAATATTGGTAATTTATTTAGATGTTTATGTTTTATTGCAGATAATACATTTTATCTTTTTTATTACAGTTTGACAACACCTGGACATTATGTGAAAAAACTGATGGTCCAAAGTACACTCAAGATGACCTGCAAAATGCTTTGTTAGAAGTTGAAAAAGGATCTTCACTGCTTCAAAAAAAACATTTAGTTCCAGAGCCAACTGTAAGAAGATGAGAGATTAAACAAAACTCTCGCATGCAGGACCAGGAAGGAAATGTTTCTTGACTACTGAAGAAGAAAAGTGCATAGTTGTAGGTTAGCAATTTTTGGGCAAGTGTGGTTTTCCATTCGACAGAAAAGATGTTTTAAATTTAGTTGAAAGTTACTTAACTGAAAACAAAAGCACTCAAAAACAGTTTCCCAATGGAAAACCTGGTATTGAAAGGATTCGAGGGTTTGAAAAAAGATTGAAACATGAGCTTGAGGAAAGAAAAGCAGAGATTTTGACAAAGCCCAGAGCATTGAATGACGAAACAGGTTTTTTTTTTTAATCATTATGAAAAATTACTAATAGAAAATGATTTGATAAATGAGCCTGATTAATTTTAAACTAGATGAAGCAGGTTTGTCAACTGATTCTAGGTCATCCAAAGTATTTTTGAAAAAAAAAAATGCACAGCGTATTTACAATCCGCCGATTGTGGGAAATCAATGTATACAGTTCTATTTCGTGTTTCCACAAAGGAATATACTGGCCACTATTTGTTGTGTACAAAGGCCAGCAGAAAGAACCTTGAATTATTTTCTACAGAAAATGACGGCGAATTTGAGGTTGCACAGCCAAAAGGGGAATTTTTATTATTAATACCTTCCTAGTTATCATGGACCAATTTGTAAATGAATTTTAAAAAAAGATACAAGGCTAACACTGTATGCCAAGAACAGTTCAATGTTCTTTGCGAAATCCTAAAATGCATAGGAAATTTACAAGAAAGTGCTTTGAAGACCAAAACTCAAAATCTCATCAAGCACCCTAATAATTTAGCAGATTACCTTATTGACGAATGTTGTCACTTTCAAGCACACTGTGTAGCAACAGTTCAAAACTTTAAAGATAACTCATTGACAGGCACTTTAAATTACATGAGAATCCTTTCTCTTCAAAATGTGTATCCGAATATTGGCATTATGTTACAGATTGGTTTTCCCGATTCCAATTACTAACTGCTCTGGTGAAAAGAAATTTCTTCTGCTTAAAAAGATAGAAAATTATCCAAGAAGTGCCATGAGTGATGACAAACTGAATATTCGCAATCTCATGTATAAAATCTCAAGTTGCCGCAAATATTGATTACAGCTCTGTTATCTAGGATTTTGCTCGAAAGAGGGAACGCAGGAAAGCTATTTGGAACTAAGTAAGTGAAAAGCTAAAATGATATAAAAATCATTGTATTATCAAAACATTTAAAAATTCTTTACAAATATCTAAGGATCAAAATAAAAATGTTACACTACTGCTTTAGATTTCTGAGGACTGATTACTTTTTCGCTCATCACATTGTAATATAGTACACAATCCACCCGTTATTACTTTGTCCACTTCCGAATGAATCAAATTTATAGTTTTAATATATGTAGGGGAAGGTGTTGTATCTTGGGCCATGTTGTACCTTGGGCCAGCATGCATTTCTCTTTTCAGACAACAAATGGCAGGCCAAAACCCATCCCACTTTGTCAATTTGACACTAGAGGGCATTGTATTCTTTGTTTTGTTCTTATATCTTATGTGCATGCTGACAAAAGTTGGAATAGAAAGTTTTGCCTATGCTAAAGTAAATTTTTTGTGCTTTATGTTTTTTGTTTTGTTGAAAACAGCTTTTACAAAACAGATGAAGTAAAATAGCAAGTAAGAAGTATAACTCTTTATCTTTATTTCTGTAGTAATTATGTTTTTAAAACTTAACTTGCAAACTCAGTAGCCATTTTTTCTTCTAAAAAACCAAGTGGTTGTACCTTAGGCCACTTAATTATGCTGTGTTTTGTGTCATAAACTGTGTTGTATCTTGGACTCTGTAGTTAAGCCCGATTTAAAAATTAAATAAAAATATTTAACATTATCAATAAAATAATATAATATTACTTTAAAAATACCTAAAATATAGTAATAATGGCCAAATAGCTAAACAAGAATTTAAATAGTACTAGTGTAAGATTAATGCTGTATAATTTGGCGATAGATTATAACACTATATTATTTTATTATCTATAGTAATAATAATAATCAAAGAATAACTTAATCCATAATAATTAAATCAAAAGAATAACTTAATCCTATTGTGATTTATTTTTTTTAAAGAAAATTTTACACATGATTTTTTATCTTTTTTTTTTTCTAGTCATGCCAAGAAGCAAGACTGGAATCACTAGACCACAAGTTGACGCAGCTGCTCTTAAACAAGCTGCTAATGATGTTTTAGAAAATGGAACTAAAGTAAGAACAGCTGCAAAGAACTTTGGTGTTCCCAGAACCACACTAGATAGACATTTCAAAAAGTTTAAAAATTCATCTGGTCAATCAAAAACATTTGAATATATTGCTCAAAATGATGGTAAGAAGGTTTTTACAAGAGATAAAGAACATGAGCTTGTAAATTATGTGAAGCAGGCAGCTAAACTCCACTATGGACTAACCAAAAAAGATGTTCTTAAGTTAACATATCAATATGGAAAGATGAATACCATAATTATGCCTCAAAATTGGGAAAATAGAAAATCTGCTGGTATTATGTGGTTGAGAGGTTTACGGAAACGTCATCCATCACTAACACTTAGAAAACCTGAAGCTACAAGTCTCTCCCGTGCAACAAGCTTTAATAAAGAAAAAGTTTCTTTATTTTTCAAAAATCTTAAAGATGTGATGCTACGGTATAAGTTCACACCAGATAGAATTTATAATTTAGACGAAACAGGAAATTCAAATGTTCATGTTCCTCCTAGAATTATGTGTGAAAAGGGTGAAAAACAAGTTGGGAGCATGACATCAGGCGAGCGTGGTGTGAATGTGACTATGATTGCAGCAATTAATGCGATCGGAAATCATGTCCCTCCAATGCTAATTTTTCCACGTGTACATTTTAAAGAACATATGATAAGAGGTGCACCAACAGGTTCAATTGGAGGTCATCTGGATGGTCTAACGAGCGTTTATTCATCGATTATCTCAAACATTTTGTGAATTTTGTCAAGGCTTCTATTACTGATCCTGTTCTACTAATTATTGACAATCATGAATCGCAAATATCAATTGAAGCTATTAATTTAGCTAAGCAAAATGAGGTGGTTATCCTCACTCTGCCACCCCATACTTCACATAAACTGCAGCCACTAGACCGAGCTGTATTTGGCCCTTATAAAACTTATTACAATGTGTCTCTTAATGAGTGGATAATGGAAAATGCAGGAAAACCTGTAACAATTTATGATATTGCTGCATTAATTGGAAAAATTTTCAACAAGGCATTTACTAAAAGCAATATAGAAAAAGGTTTCAAGAGTAAAGGAATATATCCCCTTAATGAAAATATTTTTGAAGCGGATGAATTCCTATCTTCTTATGTGACGGATCGTCCTTATACCATCAATAGAGCAACAGATGCCACTGGATCTCAATCAAGTACACTTGCATCAACATCCATTTTATCATCTCCTGTTGCATTCTCTCCTGAAATGATTAGACCCTTTCCAAAAGCAGGACCAAGGAAAACAATTTCTCGTGGAAGGAAACGTGGAAAAACTAGAATTTTAACAGACACTCCTGAGAAAGAACAAATTGAACAAAAGAAACATCAAACTGTATCAAAAAGAATTGCGCCAAAAGAAATAACAGAATCAAGTTCTGAAAGTGATTTTGAGATACCATATGCAGATTCCAGTGAGGATGATGCAACGCAAGAGGAAATTACTCAATACAAACAAAATAAAATTATTAAAGACTTAACAGAAGGGAGCTTTGTGCTAACCAGATTTGCAGGAAAGAAGAAAATTTCTCATTTTATAGCAGAAGTCATAAAAGATTTAGGTGGAGGCGACTTAGAAGTAAAGTTTTACAAGCATTGTGGCAATACAGATAAATTTATCATAGAAAAAGACGATCTTTATATCATTAACATTGATGACATTGAGATAGTGTTACCGCCACCAATTACAGCTGGACAGTCTGAGTGCCAACTTTGCCAAATTTCTTTTGCGGTAGATTTTAAAAAATATAACATTTGTTATATTAGTTTATAGTTTCATTTAATGATGTAATTTTGATTGTATAAAGTGTAACATAAAAAACTTTTTTTGCATTTAAATTCACTTTTTTTAATGTGGCCCAAGGTACAACACCATGTGGCCCAAAGTACAGAACCATGTTGTACCTTGGGCCATTTTGCATTTTCTTACTTCATTACTTTTGACAACTTTATTTTAAATATTTTCTTCAAAGCAAATATATTTTTAAGAAGTTAAATGTATTAGTGTTCTTTCCCATTAAAAAAATTGAATCTACAGGTTAAATTTGTCTCAAGAAATAACTCCAAAAAAAAAGTGGCCCAAGGTACAACACCTTCCCCTATTTAAATATTGAAAAAAAATAAGTAAACTGAATGATTTTAAAAGTAGTTGTACTTTTTATTGCTCAGTTAGTTTTCTTTGGTTACTTTGTGAACAAACAAATTAACTTAATTCTGTTTCTGTAAATTTAAATGTTGTTGTCAGTCTTATGAAAGTGTTTAAAATCAAATGCAAAATTTCAGACACAGAAATACTAAAAAAAAGATAACACTTATAATAAATAGCTATTGAATTCATCACACTTTTGAAACAAACTGAAAAGAATTGAAAAAACTCCAAGCCTTCTGTAGATTTAAAGCCCTATTGGGATTCAACATGCGTTACAGATTGTTTGAAAAGTTAGTGATTGTGAACTTTAATTTAGCAATCAATGCACCACAAAACTATACCCCCCCCCCCCCCAACCCAGTGGCACGATAGCCCATAGGGGCCAAGGCCTACTGTGCCCATTCAGTCTTCCTGACCAAGGGTTCTGGGATGCCAGGCAGATGTTCCGGTTAGGCAGCCAGCCTAACGTGGAACCCCCAGGGTTTAATTCCTAAGCAAGCTCGGTATTGATTTTATCGACCCACTGAAGGGATGAACTGCTGAGTCGACCATGCCCCGTGAAGCGCTACTTCTGAGCCACTGGGCTTCAATATTTAAATAAGTTAGAGAAAAAAAACAGAAGCGCAGAATATTCAGCGTCAATTTTTGATATGCTGAATCTTGTGGGCCCTGAAGTCATGTTCACAATATTTTCTACTTCATGCCTTTCACATAACACCGGTGGCTCTGAATTCCACTCAACTTAATCATTCTTTGCTAACAAGACTTGTCGTCCGACTCGTCGATTTGTCACATTCGTCGTCTGAGTCACCATTGGATAATAGTTCGCTTTCTGAAACATACCACAAGTAAGCAACATTTCCTCAATTTCATCTTTACTAAGTCCGAGACTATGATAGTCATATCCTAAACTTCGACGAGTTTCTAACCGAATACGTAAAAACACAAACGTGAAAACCAAGGTATGCAGTCCATGAAAACAAAACAAAACTTGCAAGAAGTCTATTCAATTCGGTTACCAAAACGAACGAGAGTGAGAACAGCAAAATATCCCTAGCGCCATTTAGTATGGAGCTAGGGACACTAAAAATGCACAAAAGACTAGCACACAAACATGAATGTGTTGCCAGAGCCGTCAATGGGTGAGAGGGGGAGGAGAGCGAGGCAATTGCCATGGACGCCATAAAATGGGGCATCACTCATGTATTATAGACACACACTGTCCCAGAATTATAGACATATGGTGTCCCACAAGGGGTACCCCTCATTTCATGTATCATAGATACACTGTCCCTGCGTGGGCTTACACATAAGGGGAGGGGGGGGATAATGCTTCGGAACTAAACAGGAGAAGGATTTCAGTTGACCCATGACATCAAGAAGAAAATACTTTCAGTTCACCCCAGTAATCTCACTAGACCGTAGCCAAGAAATTAAAATTTAAATAGTAATTGCAAGAAAGAAAATGTTTCACACATATCAAGAGGGATCTATGATTTTTGCCTGTTGATGTTAAGATTGTATAGTGCAGTGTAGTTAAATTTAGAGCTACACATTCTAAAAATGCAGAATTTATAAAAATATAATGAACTGATAAGGATTTTGACTTAAAAAAAACCACTTGAATCAAATCAACTGATTTAAATCAATGATTTTTTTTAAAAAATCAATTGATTTAAATCGTGATTTTAATCAAGCTGCTTTAAATCAACGAACCCTGTTGAAAAAGTGAAAATTTTGGTACAATATCTTCCTAAAAACTGAAATTTGACATGGGCCAAAAATGAGTCGATTAACTCCGTGCTAAAAAAATTTCTGGAAAAAACCTATCAGTTTTTTGAAAAACTGCACACAAAGTAATATTTACAATGGCTATAAAAACAAAGCCACAAAATATTTTTGAAAATTCCGAAAAACACATTAGATACATAAGAAACAAATTTGAAATGGGTCAAAAAGACCTGAACACCGTAGGAAGGCTAATTCAAATTACGTTGCTCTTAATGTGAATTTTCTCTTCATAAATACATATAGTGTTACTTTTAAAAGCTAGGATTACCCCCGGTCCCACCCCTCCCGCCAAACGCTAAATTTGGATAGTTTAAAAATCTCTTAATTTTAAATGGGTCTTATCGAGGCCGAACAACTTTCAATTCGTATACGGGTCATTCCATGTCAGTTCAACCACACCCCAACACCCACCATCTCAGATTTCAATGAAACTTTGTATACTTCTATGTTTCATAGTCCTATGTAACCTCCTAAAGTATTTCTTCTCTATTTTAAATTGTTTTTATTTTATGACCCTTCAAAGTTTTGAGATTTTGCCTTAGTTGTCATTCACAGTTCTCTCAGAATTAACTGCAGCCGTTTGCAAAAAAAATTATTTCTCAACAACTAAAGATAAAAAGTTTTTGAAAATTTTCACATTATACATTAAGACTTCAAGCATTTTAGAAAAAAATATATCAAAGATCTGAATTTATATTCAGCAATTGAAAAAAATTAACAAACTGAAAATTTTAAAATTTTTTCAATAAAAAAATGATTTTCAAAATTTTAATTTTTTGGCATGAGGGTCTAAATTAAAATAATTTATATATTTTTTTAAATGATCAGTAACATGTGTGCTAACATATAAAATGAGAATCTTTAGGGGACTTTGAGGGATTCTGCCCCCTTGCCCCCCTTATTTTGATAAAAGAAAAAAAATCGATCACAATCTTACAAACTTAGCTAATTACTAATAGCATCAAAAAAAAATTTGAATAATGACATACATTGGTGTGTGAACCCAAATTTAAACATTTTAATACTCAAGATTTTTTTGAATTGAAAGTAGTTAATTAAATAAATTAATAATAAACAATAAAAACAGGTTATCGCGAAATTCGAAATTTTCCTACAACAATTTATGCATACTAAAAATTATTGTTTAGTATGCATTAAGACAACATAGAAATTAAAAGAGAAATCATCTAATTCTAATTTATAACCAGACAATTAATACAAAGTATCACAAATCCTATAAATACCAGCTCATAGTTCTTAAATTCCTTCTACCTTATGTCTGTTTTCCTACTAAGAAGATTAGAAAATATGTATGTCATTCTAATTATTGTGTTGTATGTAATCAGATCTAGGCCAAATACAAGTAAAAATTTGATATCTGTCCAGTAATGATTTCTCTTAACCAACTGGGCAAAGAACAGACTAAAAGACAAATTCGAAGCTAGACACTTCTAGTTCGCAGAGCTTTTAACTTGTTTCATTAATCAAGTGCAATATCAAACTGAAACATGGATTTGTTTTCCGCTTATCAAACAGATTAGCCCAGAAAAGTTCAATTTCCCGTGCCCCCTCCAAAAGATTTTTCTGTATCCGCCCCTGAATTGCGATATGTTGTTTAAAGTCACTTTTTATTTTATACAAATGATTTATAAACATTCTACTCTAAATATTCCTGTTTAAATACAGTGAAACTTCAGTAACTGGACACACTGATAACCCCTATAACTGGACATTTATTTTTCTTAGGGTTGGCCCAATGCCAAATTCAATGACTGAAAATCTATCTAGCTTGACACACATTTGCGAGAACCCCCTATCAGTCCACACCCAATTGCTATTCTAGTTCAATTTTTGCTACCAACATTCTTTCATATTAACTTTTTCTCAGAGTTTTAGGAAATCTCTTTTAGAGAATTCTATCTTTTATCCAGGGGAGTACGCAACCACTCTGTGCTGTTAGTGCAATTCTAAAAGGATAGGATAAAATATACCAAACTGTAGAGAAAGAAGGCACCATTATACCTGTATTCTAAATAAGTGTGAGCAGGACTTTTTATCTTTAACAGACATGACTAACAAGAAGCTTTTATCTCTTTTCAACAATTAGGTATTTATGCTTCACAACATATTCAAATATATTATTGATTTTACTATATACTTTTCAAAGAAAGAAAACGAAAAGAATAGAAAATTCCTTTACTGGAATTAGTTTTCATAATGTGAATATTAAGCATCAGTAAGTAAGTTGTACACACAGAAACTCTTTAGGAATTAAAATTTTAGAACCCCAGTAAGTTGACGTCCACTTAAGTCGAAATTTTTTCATGTTTCCTTGGTTTGTTGAGTTATGGAGGTTCCGTTGTAGTTTGAATTAGCACATTTTATATTAATTTCTTTTCTCTATTCTATTTATTGCACTTAATTGCATTGCACTAGTGTACACTCCCAAAAGCAGTTGAGGAAAAGATGCAAGCTATGTTGGGGGGGGGGGGGGGATCCGGACAAATATTGTTTTTTTCCCTTGCAAATACTAATTTAGTTTCTTATTCTCATTAAAAAATATACAAAAATCCATTGAATATGAGAGATGCAATTTATTTCCTCATTTGCTATGAAGGGAGGGGGGGAGGTAATTTGCTTTATTTAGAACATATTATTACTAAGCAATCAAGCTATCAACTTTTAAGGGGTGTTAACTATTTTCAAGAAATGAAAAGGATGAATTTGTTGCTGTACAGCAGTAACACTAAAATGAAAAACAGTTCCACTATACTTAAAATACACCGCCAGCTCAGTTATTCCATCAGAGGACTGCAGTTTCGTGCTTTTTAGCACTCATCAGCCCGGAATAGGAATCACATGAGCTGGAGGCGAAAAATCTCTTAAGGGAGCCAAGAGAGCCAAACAAACTGGTAGCTAATACAGAATTAGCAAGCCAGGAGAATTAGGGCGGTAACTTACTACAAAATACAGTTCCACTATAGCAATTTTTCTCAAACATAAGGGTTTAGGTGGGAGGGGGGGGATCCTGAAAGTGCTAGAAAATGCATGATTATAAATTGGTGTTAAGAGTTAATTTTTGTTTTCCGTTGTCTTAACTAAAATGCAGTAATCTGTATGCAGATATTATTGTCTGTAACTTTTAAATTTCATGATATCTTATTTTCAGAATGTCTATATTTTAAACAATTTTTAACTATTTCAAATTAAAAAAAAAGCTTAAATATTAAATTTATATGTCTGACTTCAATATTAAACACACTTTATATATATATATATATTTTTTTTTTAAATAATTGTTGGGAACTCTGTTTTCAAAGACATAGAAGAGCTTTTCTCTGATGCTTTCGTTTTTTCTGAAGGGGGGGGGGGGGGGGCAGAATCCCTAAAAGACCCATAACTTTTTTCATAGGGGAAGTTAGGACTCATACTCATGATCATTTTTCATTGTTAAACATGATTTTTAAAACTGACCCTGATGTTAAAAATTTGACAATGGCTTTTTTCACCAAAAAAAAAAAAAATCAAAATTTTTCTTTATCCAATTTTTTAAAAATTCTTAGTATAAACCAAGATTATTATGATATTTTTAATAAAAATATTCAAAATCTAAGCATTTTTTATGAAAATTTCCAAAAAGGTAAGTTTATTAGTTGCTAAGAAACAATTTTTTCCCATTAAATAACAGTTCAGTTTGAATGTCTTAAAAATGACAAAAAATGCAAAATCAAAAAATTTGATAAGTCTATAATATCAAAATACATTGAGATTGAAAGAAAAAAAAACTAAGGGGTTGCTTTTTACCACAAATTAAGGAAGTATACCAAGTTTCATCAAAATCTGAGGTGGTACATGTTAAAATCCCATTTTTACGGTAGATTTGGGGTGGAACTACCCCATATTTTAAGTTATTTCAAATGAAAAAGAAGCTTAGACTTTTTTTTACATTTGAGTCCAATGTTCAACACACTGTATATTTGAATTTTTGTCGTAATTGCTGACAATTCAGTTTTTAAGAATATGGAAGAGATTGTCTGTATGATGTTTCCTGCTTTTTTTTTTTTCAGAATGGGGGGGGGGGGGGGCAGAATCCCTCAAAGTCCCCTAATGTTTTTTATTGGATAAGTTAGAATACATATTCATGATCATTTTTTAAAAAAATTATTATTTTTAAAGCTGACCCTCTTGTTGAAATTCAGAATTATGTCAGCACCTGTTTTTGACAAAAAAAATTTAAAATTTTCACTTTTCCAATTTTTTAAAAATTTCTTATGTAAACTAAAACTATTAAGATATTTTTTATCAACATGTTCAAAGTCTTTAAATTTTATGCAAAAATTTTCAGAAAGATTATAGCATTACTTACCAAGAAACAATTTTTTTAATAAACAACATCTTCTCAGTTTGAGTGTCTCAAAAATGATAAAAAATGCAAAATCGCCGAATTTCAAAAGGCTATAAAATCAAAACGAATTGATATTAAAAGAAAAAAAATTAGGGGGTTGCTTATAACCATAAAGGGATGAAGTATACCAAGTTTTATCAAATTCCGAGACGGTGGGTGTTAAAATCCCATTTTTGTGGTTGATTTGACGTGGAATGACCCATACCATATTTTCAGTTTTAATAGGTCAAAATGTGTTTTGGAAATTAAATCAGGAAACCTTTCAGTAAAATAGTGAAAAAACGGGAGGGGGGGGGGGGGGAAGGACGCATTTTATAAACTGACATTTTTTTTTTTCGAGTCGGTTGGTAACGATGCTTTTTGCTTTGAACGGTGAAAAAAATATTACATTAAGAACTAAATGTTCAACGTTACACAACAGATATTCTTCCCGAAAACGCAGAAAAACAAAAAAAAAAACCCCAAGAACAAAAAAAGTATTCATACCAATTTAGTGAATAGTGAAACAACTGCAAAGGATTATCAGGATATCAAAGCTATTCACAACAGCGAATACAAGAATGAACGACAAATGAAGAAAAACACAATCGGTCGGACCCTTTGGCCTTTTACTACTAAACGAATATAAATGTATAATCTGCCATGCTTTATTTTAAAAAGTTACTAAAATTGCACATTTTTTTCTATTTCTATTTGATAAGCCATTCAGCTCAAAACAATGCCGCCTATTCGAACATTCGAGTGTCGATTTATTATATTCGACGCCAAGGCTCAGTGTTTCGATAAGAGAAATGGAAACAGAGTCCCTACTGTTATCAGTAACTAACCGTAGGAATAATGACGTCATGAAGGAGGATGGGCTCGAAGGAGGATCGTGAACGATTGACAAAACATACAGAATTTCTAGAATGCTTTTGTACTGAAAGCCAAATGAGCCATTGAGTTGGAGGCAGGCCTGTCATTTCAAACATTTAAAGTGGGAAGGGGAGGGAATTTCAAAGGGTTTGTGTTCAATACATTTTGTAGAGAAGTCACGCCTCTAAACTACTAGCTTAGAAAATTACGCTAAATGACAATACTGAAACAAAATAATGTCATTTGTTGTGCATCTTTGTTGTAGCGTAGCACAACAGAAAGAATCTTGACTTAAATATTTGTTTGAAAGGAATGTTAATTTTTAGCAGTAAAACT
Organism: Uloborus diversus; assembly: GCF_026930045.1. Lineage (NCBI taxonomy): Eukaryota > Metazoa > Arthropoda > Arachnida > Araneae > Uloboridae > Uloborus > Uloborus diversus. Next base: position 28,077,765 of record NC_072739.1, read on the forward strand.
CAAGATTAAAAATCTGGAATATAATTTTAAGTAGTTAATTAAACAGCTAATTAGTTTCAACTATTTAGAGATCAGGAAATAAATATTTTACCGATGATAAAACATTCACTTGTTGTACCTCTATAAAGCAGGCTAAGAGTAAGAATACTTGAACTAAGATGCATGAATTTTGACAGTAAATTCAACAGCAAAATGATCCAAGAATATGAAAATCAATAAATGCTCATTTGATGGCAGGCTAAGAGGAAGATTACTCAACAAGAAACGATATGAAGATTGAAGAAGTAATCTTAACAGGAAGAATCTTTATAGAGTTAATTTCTGAAAGAAATATTTTGCCATGAAATTGAACAGCATAAGGTAAATTCCATTTGTGACAGACATGACACGAGACAACTTGTTTATACAAATACAAATACAAATGTGACGACCAGCAACAGGCTCTGGGCCCAGCTAGTCTGGTCCTAGTCAATTAATTAGTCCCCAATGAAGATCAATGGCCCTCTTAAAGCTATCCACTCCCATGCTCACTACCGCCTCTTCCGGTAAGCTATTCCAAGTGCCCACGACCCTGCTAAAGTAGTAGTTTTTCCTGATTTCCAAGTTAGCCTGAGATTTAAATAGCTTAAAACAATGACCCCTTGTCCTGCTTTCCCCGCAAAAATTTAATCCATTTACATCTTTCATTTTGATAAATTTTAATAACTGAATCATGTCCCCTCTGACTCTCCTTTGCTCCAGGCTATACATGTTAAGCCTATTAAGTCTGGTATCATAATCTAAATCTGAGTCCCCTTACTAATTTAGTTACCCTTCTTTGAACCCTTTCCAATACAAAAATATCTTTCTTCAGATAAGGCGACCAAAACTGAACAGCATACTCCAAATGAGGTCTTACTAAACTCCTATATAAAGGCAGAAGAACTTTCTTAGATTTGTTTGAAATAGATCTATTGATGAACCCAAGCATTTTGTTGGCTTTGTTACTAGCAATACTGCACTGTTGACTAAACTTGAAGCCCTGATTTATAAAGACACCCAGATCCATAACATTTTCAGCCTGATTTATGACTGAACCCTGTAAACGATATCTCATACGCTTATTTCCATGAACTAAGTGTAGCACTTGACATTTCCCTACATTAACTGCCATACCCCATTTATCTGCCCACTTAGTTATATGATCTAAATCCTCTTGCAGCTGTTTTACTTGTTCTTCATTTTCGACAATCCCCATAACTTTTACATCGTCAGCAAAACAATTCATGCTTCCAGAAATATTTTCATTGATGTCATTCATAAATATAATAAACAAAAGAGGCCCTAAAACTGATCCTTGAGGAACCCCACTTAAAACATCACTCCAATTAGAATGATTTCCTCTCACATCTACTCTTTGTTTCCTACCAGTAAGCCAATTTCTAACCCAAAGTAAAGTTTTTCCTCCTATTCCAATGTCAGCTAACTTGTTGAGAAGAGCAACATGCGGTACCTTGTCAAAAGCTTTTTGAAAATCAATATAAACAATATCCACACAATTTTTGTTATCTAAAGCTGAGGTAACCTTGTCGCAGAAATGCAATAAATTAGTAGTACAGGATTTACCTTTCCTGAAACCATACTGCAAACTAGTCAATAGACTATTAGTCTCTAAGAACATCATGATCTTAATTTTGATCAAAGTTTCGAAAATCTTACAAATCACCGAAGTCAAACTTACAGGTCTATAATTCCCAGCAATACCTTTAGACCCCTTCTTGAAGAGGGGCGTTATGTTAGCCAGCTTCCAGTCCTCTGGCACCGTCCCTGAGTTATAAGAAGCATTGAAACTATTCAAAATAACATCCACTAATTCCTCTGCACATTCAACTAAAATTTTTGGATAGATATTATCTGGTCCCGGAGCTTTAGTTGCTTTAATCTTTCTCAAATGAAATAAAACCTCCTCCCTGGAAAATACAAAATCCTCAAGCTGTATAATCGCTTGTGTCTTGTTAGTGTCAACTGTTGAGATACAGTTATCGTTAAACACACTGGAAAAAAAGTTATTTAGAACATTTGCAATATCCCTATCGTTTTGGATTAAATTTCCATACTCATCAACCAAAGGCCCAATTTGACTGTTTCGAGCTTTCCCAGAATTAGCGTAAGCAAAAAACCTCTTAGGGTTCCCATCAATGTCATCTGCCAGCCTTTGCTCCAATTCCCTTTTCTGAATCCGTACCAAATACTTAAAATTTCGCCTTGCCTTACCATACTGGAGCCTCTCCACACTCTGACCAGTTTCTTTAAACTTACGAAAAGTGGCTTGCTTATAATTAAGAGCTTTTTTAGTCTTCCTGGAGAACCACATGGGCCAAATTTTGGTACTAACACCTTTTCTCCTAAATGGAACATAGTCCCCAACGGTTTTAGCAAGTTTATCCTTAAATTCCGTCCACTGCTGATCTACGTCGTTATTTTCCAACCCTGACGAAAAAACCTCTTTCAAGCTCTGCCTAAGTGCAACAAAATCGGTGCTTCTGAAATTGGGCACAAACCTAAAATTATCATCTTTGCACACTTCAAATTTAACCCGGAATCTAATGCTGTTATGATCACTATCTCCAATATGCTCCCCTACACTCAACCCTTGAACAAAACTACCTATGTTACAAAAAACTAGATCCAAAATGGCCTCCTCTCGAGTTCCCTGAGTTACAACTTGATCTAAGAAACAGTCACCAATTACTTTTAAAAATTCCTCTTCTTTGTCATTACCAGGATAAAAATTATTCCAATCAATACCCGGAAAATTGAAATCCCCCATTATGATAACGGATCCTTTACTGGACATGTCACTTATAATACGGTACATCTGTTCATCTTGTCCCTGGTTTGAATTAGGTGGCCTATAAATGTTACAATGTTTGTTGATTTTCAAGTAGTAAATGTTAATTGAGAAGGAAAAACTTGCCCCCCCCCCCCCATGGGGTGATATGAATATAGACCTCACTTGAAATAAACACTAAAATTTTCACCTAATAAAAAATATTTGAAACTTATTGGGTTAAAACCTGCTGTGACAGACATGACAAAATTGCGACATAGATTTTGAGTGACCATTTGCTCTAAATTGGTATGCATATCAAGTCTAAATTTTTTTTGAGAATCAAGGTTAGACTTGGATGTGTAAAGCAGAAAGCTTCCAAATGTTACATAGAAATTATTACATGTTTTAAATTACTGCTCATGTAGTTTTAAAGAAAATGTGACAAGTTATCAAAAATTTGAAGAATAAAAAGAGTTCGATATATTTTTTTTCTGTCTGCATAAATTTTTTTAATCTGGCCCATGGGTGCCGGCAGATTCATATGCAAGAGGGTACACCAGCATGTAAATCGCTAAGAACTTTTTCTTTGTTTTTTAAAATTTAGTTTATTTTTATTTTATTTATTTTAAAGCGAACACTGAGATGCATTTTCATTGAACTTAATTTATAATTTTTCACACATTTCTCTGATCACAATAATTTTGCACTTTTGTAACTTGGTCCTGCTTAAAATAAAATTAATGTTACTCATTCAAAATAATTAGTTATTACAAGATTAAAACTAATATTACCTTTACAATATTAGATAAATGTTGCTTTTTAAAATTTATTAATTTTGAAAAGCTCCCTTGCATCCCTTTACTGGTGCTGCAACGGAGGCGTACTGCAGCGCCGGAAAGCGTAGTGGCCACAAACGTGAGATTAATCATTTTCGTGATGTATTTCGTTGCTTTTCCCAAACTAATTGATTAAACTTTATTTCTAAAAGTAATGGAGTAAAAGAGCGCCACCCTGCCGGCAATCATGGACATAAACATGACAGTATTAATATCGTTCGTGATTTACTTTATAGTTTGAGTATTTTGTAGCTCATTCTGTGTTTAAAATGAGTTGAATTCTATTTATTTAACTCAAATAACTGTTTTATGAAAGTTTAAATGTCAAAAAAAAAGAAAAATATTTTTTTTTCAAAAACCGGGGGAGGGGGGGAATTGAAAGTGCATCCATGATCTGGCCCCCTCCCTTTTTCGAAGCTCGAGCCACCACTGATGCATATATAAATTCGCCAAAGTTTTGAAGTATTTGAAATCTTCGAAATTTCGGTTTTGTTTCGAGTTATTTCTGACCCCAAGGAGGGAAGAGGGCTATAGCCCCCTTAACCTGGGAACGAAGTTAAACATATAAATGGCTGATTTCACTTGGAAGTAACAACTCTCAGATTTAAAAAGAAACTATTGCAAAATCTAACTTTTTCCTCCAAGCACCCTTTCAATGCAAATCACAATTTAATCTGTTTTAAGTTTTGACCAAATGGGAAGGGCTACAGTCTCTTAGCTCCCTCCTCCCTTCTATTAACATGCCACTATATATAGTAGTTACATTTCACTGTAATGCATATTTAAATTCGCAATTGTATTGCAGTACAAAAAGTCTCTGAAATTTCGATTTTACCTAGTGTAAGTTCGGACCTGAAGGGGGGGCTATAGCCCCTTAGCCCCCCCCCCCGGATGATTATGGGACACCGTGTGTTACTATTAATCTGCATTTTCAGCATTGGCATGCCCCAAGTCCAATAAAGGATCTGGACGTTGAAAAGTGCCTGAAGTGTTATATCAGTCAATTGAATATCCGAAATTTTGCACAGGACAAACAGTGGCTGCATCCCACCGATTTCGTGAAAGGAACTAGCATATGCCAACTTCATCCACCTATTTCATACTTCAAATTAATTTGTCTGAAGTTTTTGATTCCTCGATTTCATGTGTCCTAATATTTTCAAAATAAAGGTATGAGTCGCAATAGTAATACTAAATTTATGTGCGAAATTATTACATGTACATATTAATCAAATAACTGGTTTCAGTTATCCTAAACAGTATCGAATTCTGATTGGAGTAGTCTTTAATAAATACCTTTGTGCATAAAAAGTAAAAGAAACAGCGTGTAATCGCACAAAATTGCAGATTACTGCAGACACGTTTCGGGGTTTGGAACCCCTTACTCCATGCAAAATAAGCGAGTTTATGAGAAGTCTTCAAGTGTCTTTTCTATAAGCTCAGTAACTTTACCTTGAAAAAAGGGGTTTCTTGTAATCTCGAAACATGCTTTTGCAGTTATCTGCTATTTTGTGCTGTTATTCGTTATTTCCATTTTTGTAATGCTTGATCATTTATAGTGGAGGAGGGGCGCATGCTTAACATCGTTGTGCAGAAGGGGCGCAGAGTCGATTCACAGATATAGCAATGTGTTCAGTGTTTTCTCTACCTTATCTCCAAATTTGTATATTGCATTATGGGACACCGTGTGTAACTATTAATGTGCATTTTCAGCTATAGCAATGTGTTCCGTGTTATGCATGCCTCTAACTCCTAACGCTAAGCGTTAAGGTAATGCGGAAAAAGTGTCATGCATGCAAATGCTACTGAAGAGCCTGGTTCCATTAAAATTTTTATTTCTAATATATTTATGGTTACGTATTTCACCTATCGGTTTTGCACTATATATTACGTATCTATGACCTAAAACCATTCGTAACTTCGAAGATACGTTGAAAAGTTTCATTGTTTTATAATTTATGAAGTTGTGTGGAGACAAAAAAATATTAAACTATGCAGATATTTTTCGTTATTTCTCAGTGGTTGATCTGGTTGGAAAGTAAGCTGGTGATCATGCAGGCGGCAATTTTTTGGAGTGGTATGGTTACCCTCGGTGCTGTTTGTGGCTTTTACTTATTTTTGTTTAACCTAAAAACGAGAAAGATGGTTAGTTGCGGCAATTTCAAGATTTGGCCCTGCTCGGAAAAAATCGAAGAAGTCACACTTATTTTTAAGGTACTTATAGACCCTTAAAATTCAGAGGAAATAACTCTTCCGGTGATCTTTGATGACTCGACGAATGGTTTCAAGTCAAAGATCACCAGAAGAGAACAAGTTGTAATAGCCCGTCTTCGTATTGGTTACACAAGGTTCACTCAGACATCGATTTCGCCTCGAATCTGTTCCGATATGCAACGGCAATCAGACAGTGTTACAAATCCTCTCCGATTGTCCCAATTTCAATCATATTTGTTACAAATTCTTCAATCGGTTTCATCGATCTTTGAAGGAACTGCTTGGGGACACACCTCATCATAAATTGTTCCCCTTCCTTCAGGAGATCGGTTTTTGTCTGATTTAGTGTTCGTTCTTGTCCTTGTTTGTTTTACATTTTTTGTATTAATCAAAATTGTTTCTCAGTTATTCCTTTCGGCTCGTCGTTCAAAATTTAAATCTTAGTTTGTGTTTATTTTGGCCTCTTTTTTCTAAATTCTATGTCTTTTGCCCCTTATTAACAGGACTCACTTTTTTGGCTCTTTTCGCCCTTATTTAACAATTGTTTTGTGCAGTGTAACCTGTTTAGGCTCTTGTACCAAAAAACCCAAATCAACCATTAATATTTACTCCAGTACCTTCACAAATGTATTTAAGATACTAAAAAAGGCATGGAATCTTATTTCAAGTGACAAAACACGTAGTCATTATTTTACGCAACGACAATAAAATTCAGAGACAAGTTTTGCAAGTCTATTAACTTTATTGGTATCCGCTAATAACGATAAAACAGATCAAATTACAGGCAACAGTACAAATATACCGAAATATAAAATTTGTTGCGGTTTTGGAATACAATAAGCTGCTTTGCAGTAAAAGATATTTTAGCCTCATAGGATCTTTTTTCTCTAAAGAAAAGTTCGTTCCAAATGACCTACCGTTGCACTGCAAAAATTACTCCGACGAAGTTATAAGAAAATATTGAAATTATCAAGAGACTACCTTGAGCAAGTCTTGAGCCAAGTAAATGGTTTTGAAAAAATAACTCTGAAGCGAGAGCAATATTTCAGAGTAGTAAACTTTAAAAATTAGAACGCATAAAACATTAAACAAGAAAATGTCCAGTTGGACTTTAATAAAGAAAGCGAATGCGCAAACATTGTCAAGTAAGAAAGCTTAATAAAATTGAAATTTAAACCAGAAACATTTTAAGAGTTAATCAAAATTTCATAAATTAGATTACACATTTAAAAAAATTCACTTATAGCAAAGTCAGTACGTATTAGTGTTAAAAGTTAAAACTAAGCATTAGTAATATTAGTATAAATATGGTATCTAAAATGTACATGCAATAACAGCACTGTCGAGTCCTTAATAACTGCAGTAAAAAATTTAGTCTGAATTTAATGTTTGAATACCAGGAGAGTGCAATTTGAAGCAGAATCATACAAGTATTGACTTTATATTACTCTGAATTTTTAGGGACCAGAACGTGCATTCCATTGAGATCAAGTCGGCTTTGAATTTCCGGAGGAGAGGAAGCATCTGGAGTTGCTCAGCAACTTTCAGTCCTTGGCTTCCGTTCAACTACAAACGAATCGAATTCGAACACTAAGAATTTAAGCTCAATAAACAAGTTAGACATTTTCATCTGTTAGAGAAGTTGTGGAATATCTCGAGTAAAGTCCTCTGCGTTCGGCTCCAGGTGCTGCTCTGAAATTTTTCATAGTCCAATCGCCGATTTTCTGGTCTCTAATAGCTATTGGAAAAAAGAAAAAAACTTATTAACATTTTTAGGCTACAACACTATATGGTAAAATCGCCATAGATCAATAGTGTATTAACAAAAAGTTGATTTATTTTGTAACATGAAATAGTTAAATTGAGTTATCATTAGCGCGTTTGTCCCGCCGGTCATTTGTGACTGACAATTAACTATCCATTGAAATCGCGGATTTCATCACGAGATTAAAACTTAATAATGAAATTAAAACATTACATCTTTAGTAATTTAGGGTAATATCATTACTATATGCAAGTGTACTTTATCAAAACTTTTAATGGATTCCGTTGAATTTTTTTAAGCAGAAAATTGTTGTTCATCAATGCGTTCGTACTGCGCGTGAGAACTCGCTGGGATTTCGTCACAAATGCGAGCGTCATTTAACGTGATAGAAAAAGCCAGTGAAGTTGCGATACAATAAAAGAGGTAATTGAATGAAACCGCTATATGAAGTGGTGTTCCATTAAAGGAAAGTGAAGTAGCTAGCCATCAAAGGAAAGTAAAGTAGCTATTAAAAATAATTGAAGTTGCAATTAAAAAAAAAAGTAAAGCTGCTATTAAAAAAATTAAATTGAAGTTGCTAAGGGAAGTTGCTAATAAAAAAAAAAAGTGAATTGCGAAATACTGCAGCCACGTTTTGCTGTTTCAAGGAGCTTTTTTCAATGCAAAGATTTGTGAGCACTGAATTAGATTGAGAAAATTAACCAGGCAAAGTAAATTATTTCGCACAGTGCAGAAGATATTGTCTTGCAATTATGTTATCACAAAACTCTTGAACATTTTATTCATTAAAATACCAGAAGATACATTACACTAATAGCAATGTACATTGCACAGAGCTCTTAATTTAACTAGTTTACACTAAAAGCAGATTTTAAATTTGACATTTTTTTCTGAATCTACATTGCTGTTGAACTTACCTGCTATCGCTGTGAGCATTTTACGTCTCGCTCCATAACTTATATTTAACTGCTGCAAGTCTATATCTGTCAGAGTTAGAAAGGTTATCAAGTCAATCTGAAAAGAAATAAATATTATCCTAAACAATTTTATTCATCCCGTATGGCACACTTAAGAAAATCGCTTCAATATTTCCGTTTAATTAGGAGAAACTAGGGAGGTTCGACCCATAGGGAGACTTGACCCATGGTGAATTTTTCCACGAAAAGGTTATACTTAGGGCGAATTTTAGTCATATCATTGGTTGATCAATAACGGAACAGCATTTTGCAGGGCGATGACATTTTAGATTTATCAGTGGTTTTCAAGAAATTCAGCGTTAAATGGTACTACACCTTTCAATTCAAGTTTGAGGATTTTGGAATTAGTTAAATTATAACTTCCAGTTTTGAGGGAAATTTTAAAAATATAAATTTTTTAGTCATTTTTCTAGGCTCTCTATTGATATGCAGTAATTTTATAGAACTGTAATATAAGTTGCTAAAAATTTAAGATAAACAAAAGAAAGCTACCTATGGAGCTTCAAGTCAAGTTTACTAGGAAAATTTCCTTTTGTTTAATCCGATGTTTTTCAATAAACTTTTTATTTATGAATAACTAAATATTGTTATTTAGGCCAATTGATTAGCTTTTACTGAGGCGAATAAATATTGTGAATTAAAAAGACCAGATTTCTTTTTTACTTAATGAATAATTAAAATAGAAAACATTTTTGGTATAATAGTTTTTATTTGATAAATAACTAAAATAATACCCGAAATATCGTTTAGGTTTGAGCTTATTAAGTTTTGAATTTGTCTTATGCTTCTCTGCTAATGTGGAGTAAGATTAATTTAAAAAAGGTAACACTTCACAAAAAGAGTGAACATTTGTTCAATTACTTACATTCATTAAGAGGGGCATGTTTTCCTAAGTGTGGGGTCAAAACTCCGTAGATATAGGGGCACTTGACCCATATGCAGAATTGAGAAAGTTTTTTTTTTTGTACTTTTACTTAGATTTATGCTATTATTTTTGATCATAATAATGTGAAAAGTAAACCATGTATATTTTATTTCGTTCTAACTATTCTATTTTAAAAAAAAATGGAAAAGCAAAAATTGGGTCTAGTTGATTTAGTTGCCTCTGATTGAATAAAAGAATTAAGAGTTATTTTCCTGTTAACTGAAAGTGTGACTACCGGTTTTTTATACAATTACTTGCTCGAAATTTGCGTATTTACAGTAAAACAGTGGGAAAAAAGAAAATAACTTCGTCACAAGGCTATAATTCATCTATCATGATGAAACTGCTCAATAAATGCACAAGAGCAAGTTTGCTAAGTTGTAGCGTAAAGTAAGGCATTTGCGCTGAGGCTTGCAGTCTTCGGCGTTGAACACTTAAGCACTGATTAACCTTGGCAGAAGTTAGAGTTTGATTTTTTAAACTATTGACAGTAGTGTAAATTAAATTTATATTTATATGCCTGATGACAACAGTACTCCTACTTTTAAAGCTTTATCAAAACTGCTTGAAAGATTTCTTAGCTTACATTGTCGTAATCCTGCGTGTTTTAACCATTCAAGCTCCTATATTAGTATTTTGCGTCGACTGCTAAAAATTGCTTAATTTGATTTGTTCATAGTCTCTTGCAGGTTGACAGTTTATCAAGAACAGATTCAGAAATTTTTCAAGGGGGAGGCGATTGATCTTTATTACTTACTTTTTTAATATGTAAACGTATTTAAAAATATTGATCACAATGGTTTTGAACTTCAATTCCGAAACTGTACCGGGATAGGGTCTCAAACCCAAACCTCCCTTCTCCCAACATCAAAGAAACATGTCTGAATTTTAGTTTTTTAACTTTATTTTCAAAACATTCCCGGTAGAGAGTCCCTTGTATCTGTCCCTGCAGCTTATGGCTGCTGCATTTGCAGATTGCTGAATGACAAAACTTATCATACGAGTTGATTTTTCCTTTTATTAATGCTTTAGCGGAAATAATTTGATTATTTTCGTTAAACGCTTGTACATCAACTACAGCAACCTGAAATCATAACCGAATCTTCTCCCTATCGGTGCCGTAAGACCGTTATAAAATCCGGACTTAAAAAAATAGAAAACCCGAATCAGGATTAGAAACTTGCAGATTTAAATTTAGAAGATTTTTTCGTTTTAAATTTGGTATTCTTTAAAAGCAACTGTCGAACCGAATAGAATATACCTCCCCCCCCCCCCCCACTGATTATATCAAAAAAATTACTCAAAATTTCTTAGAGTTAAATTGGGATATTTAACCCTAAATACCTCATAGGATTTCAAGATTAAGTACAGCCTTTAATTTCCCAAACCCGGAGCCATTGATTGGCTTAAAATCCTGAACACTGTGAGGAGAGCACCAGTTAAGTGCGCTGCACAGCACTTGAAGTACAATCCCTGGACACTTTAATCATTCAGCTGTAAGTTACCGCCCACAAGCCAGGGCTAAGGCAGAACTTAATGCAAAAAACCAAATTCCAGACTGAAGAGTTCTAATAAGAACGAAACTGTCTTTGGATGCGATACCCGGGCTGTCTGGTATATTGCACTTGAATCCCTTTTTTAAAAAAACAAAATGCATGCCATATTAAGCGTTACATCCTATCAGAAAAAACATTCCCTAAATTTACATTCGAAGAACGGAACTGAGCTTCAGACTTTTGCATGGACAATATTCAAATTATTCAGCAACTGCACTTTGTATTTAAATTACAAACCAATTAAAATGGGAAATTCTAACTTGGCTAAATAGCTTTGAATATTACATATAATCACTAATAGTTCGTTTGCGACCTGTTTGACACCAGACAACTGCAAGAACTTAACTTGAATTCCCTAACTGCGCATGTAGCATATTTTATATGGGTCAGACCTTCAATTTCCAGTAATGTGGGGAGTCAAGAGACTTACGATTTTTTTTTTTTTTTTGATTAAGAATAACCCTTTGAACAAATGGACAAAACTTAGCTTTCCTAGAACTGCATCAGTTGATAAGGGTAAAAAAAAATCTGCATTATTCGCCTACTGTTTTCACCGATTTCTTTTATGCAGTTTTGCTCGAGTTTTTTCAGAGCAAATAAACGGCAACAGAGAAGATCTTTATGTTTTGACACTATGCCTTAAGTGTTCATATCGACGGAACTTTCACACTATGCGTCCTGTAACTACAATATCCAAACATCAATGTGAGAAGGACATTCAATCAACTTTCTCCTTAAAGCATTTGTTCAGATTCTAGAAATAATCTTACCTCGTGATGGAGAAACACATCGTAATATTTCTGAAGGTCTAAAAGGTTGAACAGCTGTTCCAGATTCTTGATGGAACTGTAGTTTATTGTCGATTGCTGGGGAATGTTTTCCCAGAAATTACTCAAACTGAAAGGCGATTGAACTGAAAAATAATGTAAAAACATGTTAATGATTAAGATAAGTAAAGAGTCATTTTTTAATCAGAAAGACATTAAATTATCTCTAAACAGACATTTAAAATTAAACTTGGTGCATACGGCTGCAATGTGGGGCATCTTCATTAATGTATTATCACATTGAAAATTGGTAAAATGTGAACAGGTATTTCATAATGAAACAAATGTACTAAGACTATTTGTTAAATCAAAACACATATATAACTTGTTGCAGGTACGGGACATTTGATTCAATGTCGTAGATTCTTACTTCATTATTTTACTGAATTTAAACATCAAGAGACAGCACTGGACTTCAACAAAACTATTTATTAAAAACAAATTAAAAGTATTGTTTGTTTACACTCGCGTGAAGAAAAAGGAAAAAAAAAGTCCTGACTACTGCAACACTGGCAGTTTTATACATTAGATAAAACTGTTGCCACACCAAAAGTAAAGCCATTAGAAAAATAGAGCAAGGTTAATTTGCATAAACATTAAATAAGTAACGTTAGTAATTAAATATGAACACAAAACATTGAGAATATTCTACAATTCAAATTCTCTATTTTCAGTTCCAACACTATTCAATGACTATAGAAACTATAACCGAACACTTCCATTGCCGCAAAGAAATCATGTACCTTACAATGGATCCCAGCTCATGTTAAGGCAACGAGCAAGTAGATTCTCTTGCCAAGAAAGCTAGAACTATCGATCCTTCTCCCTTATCCACTACATCGTCTGACGCAAATGCAGTCGCGAAAATGAGAATGTACTAACTCAATCAAGAAATACTTTTTACCTGAACTAAACTACAACAGAAACATAACTACAACAATCACCAGACTTAGAACAGGGCACTTGAAGGGCATGAAGATTAGGACTTAATAGATTCAGAATCTTCCAAGATTGACTACATAACCCTGGAAAACAACTTGACCCGGAACGCATTTTCAATTGTCTTTCCACCATAGCGGCCTTCTTCAAAACTAACCTGAACAAAGCATACACTCTACACTGACAAGGTCGAAGAAGTCGCCAAACCGTTCTTCAAGCTTTCGGCTCAAATTAACTTTGTTCTATTGTATTTCATTGTGTTGTCCCATACAACGACGACAACAACCGGTAAGAAGTTCACCAAAAACTATAAATGGTGCGACAGTTACCAATGTACACTCTCCAAACCTTGGTGATACTTCTAATATGTCATTTGATAAAGCTAGATACTCATGAGAATATTCGATTGGAGTACTGCTCGAATAAGATAACATGAAGAGTTAAAGGCGGGCCTGTGATTTCTGCACATGCAACGAGGCAAGTGGGACAACCGAATCATGGCATAAAAATCAGCTTTAGTTTATTATTCTTTGATCGAATATGAGCATATCGGTAACATTTATGTTGCTATCGATCGATGAAGTTCGAAAATTCTTTTGTTCATTAACACTATTATACTATTTAGTTATTTTATCTCGTATTTCAGTGAAATCACGTGCAATATTACAATTCAAAATGTCGTAGATAGCTCCGATATTTTCTCACCCACGACCCAAAAAGTCGGGCCTTGGTTACAGATAAGGTGCAAACTTAACGTTGGATCAGTTTTTACTTATCAAAATCGAAACCTTTCAAAAGATCTACAGGAATACGTTTCACACGCGTGCTTTTGAAACCTGTTGGGTTCGTCCTTTGCATCAGCAAATGCAATTCCTTACATAATATTCTTGCATGTCGATTGTTGTTCTTATGAAGAACTACATTTTAGTCACGACTTGCAGACAAGTCCAAAGGCATCTATGTAGTTGAGCACGAACCTGGACTTTAAATTTAAAATACTTTCAAAATTTGTCAGCTCCTCTAATTTTGCTCGAACTGATTTGTTCCCCAATATTTGTAGCAGAAAGTATTTAAGACATTGCAAATAAAAAGTTACCTTGTTCTAAAGGGCCATCTCCTTTGTCAACAGAGTCCGTGTTCCAACCTTTAGTAGTCTGTGCTCCAACACCCAAAGCTTTATCGTTTAACTAAATTAGAGAACACTTATTTAAAATTCGGTTTTTAGACTACGAATATAAAAATAGTGCAACAATACAAGAATTTTCACATCGTATGAGGAAGAAAGAATATACTAAAAGTTCTGTAGTTCTATCTAATCTAAGTAAACATTTTCTGAAACTACATTAAATAAATTCTCTTTCAAGAGCGAAAAATCTTCTGGTGACTAAACACTGCAAGGATCAGAGTCGAATGTTTGATCGCCTGCACCCTTTGAAAGATGCATGGCAGAAATTTTACTTTTATGAACTACCATTCTATAAACCCTATAGGGCAATTCCATCTCGGATCATTCACCTTCTTGACCTCACCACTTCCGATTTTAACATAATTTGGCGTGAGGGACACATATGAGAAGATAAGTAATCCGGTTCCAGCCTACGTTTTGGTGTAGTGGAAGAACAGTGTTAGAGCTACGAAACACATTTAAGAAATTTTAAGGGGGAGTGTTTTTAGATATTTAAGATCAAATATTCTACTATCATTAGAATAGAAGTTACAGTCACTTGCATATCACAACTTTCCGTTTAATTCTCACTTTAAGTTTTTAACAGCTCTGTATGTCGTAAAATTTTTAAAGTATAATTCTGGAAACTGGCAGGATTACTTATATTGTCATGCTTTTCCTTTCCACAAAATTTCGTTAAAATCGGAAATGTTGAGGGGGTCAAGGAGGTCACTGGCCTGGCATAAGGCACTCCACAATGTAGAAGTCACGTTCTACATCAATAGAAAGCTCTATTCTTAAGCTTGACAATGGTTTTTGAATTATTATTCTACTATAGTTAGCAGAGAAGTTAGTCATTTGTATGTCACAACTATTGATTTTTTTGGTACTTTCAGTTAACAGCCCTGTATTTCGTAAAATTCAATTTCATAAAATTCGTTTCAAGTTAGAAGGAAGCTAGTCGAACTTATTACCTCAAGGTATTCCGAAATGGATCCAGTGTTCTGAGCTTGTCGTTGGGCCGCCCTGGCTGCGAAATCTGGCATCGATTTGGAGAATCCATATCCAGACCACATGTGTGTGGGGGTGCGCACGCCGTCACCTATCGGCTGCTGCATGGCTAAAAGAAATTATTGAAATTCAGACAGAAACAGGTAGTCAAAAACTTTATTCGCAATTCCAGTAAAACAGAGGGAACGATGCCATCTATGGCTAATGGCGGTTGAAAGAGGTAAAACGAACAAATGCTGCAATTTATTACCTCCTTTTAAACTTTGTAAAAGACTGATTTTTCATCGTGTTTGTGGTTTTTCTTTTCTATTATTTTGAAATTTATCACAGGAACAGTCAGAAGCCTATATTTTTAACCCCCGACACACAAAGGAAGGGGCTTATAAGTTTGACGTGTCTGTATGTGTATCTGTCTGTGGCACTCTTGTGCCTAAACGGGTGGGCAGATTTTTAAAAAAAAATTGTTCGAAAGGAGAGTTGATCAAGAGAGTTCTTAGCTAGGTTGCGTCTTCGGATGACATTAACGAATATATTAGAAACCTCTAAGGTTTTTGCGATTTTTGAGTGAAAACATTTAAAAAAATTTTAATTTAGTACCAAAATACAGAGTATTCTTTTCTGCATCTGATGTGTTTGGAAATTCCATGTTTTTTTGAATTCGAACTCTAACTTTCTTTAAAGCAGATTTTAAATACGGCTAAGCTTTTATTCAAGCGATTGGTAACCGAATTCATTGTTGGTTGACAAGGAAATTAAAAGCAATGATTTAAAATTTCTATCTGTTGCCAGTTTCTATTTGTTAACAAATAAAATACTTGTAGAATCAAGAGGGAAAATTGAAAATCCTTTTTAAAAGCCTTTTATCATTCAAAATCAATTATATTTGCGACTCAGTTGGGGTTTTTTAAATTTTTTAATTTAATACGATCATTATACCACAATGAAAAAACGTGGAACAGTATTTTTTCCTTTCGGTAGTCTTTGAAGCACCGCAAAGTAGCATATTTAAGCTATGGAGTATTGAATTTGAACAGATTACAGTAGGACGCGAAAATCCGAACTAATTGAGACCGTAGGTAGTTCGAACTTTTAAATTGCTCGGGTTTTCGAAAACAAAAAAAAATGCCATTTAGGAAAATAGTATGACCAGTTTATCAAAAAAGTGGTTATACAAGATGTACATAACAGTTAGTAATACTATTTCAGGCACAGATTAAGGCATATAGGCACCCGGGGCACAGACCCAGATAATAGAAGTTCGGGGGTCAAAAAATTCCAGCTAAAGTATTTAAAAACTGGTAAATTTGAGTCAAGATGCAAAAATTTCAACTTGAAAAACATTTTCTAATATGATGTACGCAAAGGTAGGGAAGGGAGGGCAAAAAGTAAAGTTCGTGCTCTACTTCCTCAAAAACCCGAGTCTGACCATGACAGTATAGTATGTTACATTGAAGTTAATTTCGTTTCTACTAAGTCTTCCTTTTGCTTTAGTACTAAAAGTTGCGCTTGATTACTTTCTGGCTGTGTTCCGAGCTTGGTCATAATTTCAGTTCTTTTATCACTCATTATTTCAAGAAATGTATATAGTTTTCTTTGCAATTTCAGAGTAGTTAAAACTTAATGGGAATGCGTTCTGATTTTTGACGCTTCAAGGTTTTGACGTTCACTTTTGACGGTCTGCCGTATTTGAAATTGAGTCTGAAAGATTTAATTTTGAATCGATAGGGCGTTTTCTCGACTTTTAGTTTCATAATTTTACTGGTACAAGTATGAAATTCTGATTTATAAAACAAAGCATGTTAAGTTCGAAAGAATGATAAAAAGGGCTTTATTCGAAGTATGCTTCTTCGCTTGTTCAATTTGCTCGTCTTTCAGGCAATTTGTGTATGCCATGCTAGAAAAACTCCTACCGTTTTGCTGCGAGCCATTCAGTGTTTTTTCTCTTCATTTTCGTATGAACCAAAGCGCTGCTCAGCAAGAGCGTTACCCATTGTTGCTAACAAGTGATAATCGAAAGGAGCCAAGTCTGGCGAGTAAGCCGATAAACTATGCTTCCCACAAATACTCTTTGTTCTATATGAATTTCGACGTTTTAAAGACAATTCCGTGACATTTACATATTTTTACAATTTATCACTCGTCTGACACTTGACATAAAATGCCCCAGTGTCAAATTTTTGTAGCATAAACTACCTTTTTGTGCCATCCGTTGCCTGAAATTCGCAATTCATACTTGTTCACCTGGTGTATCTAGAAACAGATCTCTACTTTGAAATGTAGGAGCCGGACCTTGGCAGCTCATTTTGATTTTTCAGAAATAATGGAGAATTGCACAAAGCACACAATTTGAAAACCCAGCATTCTAATTAAAGTAAATAGACTAACGTTGAATGAAAATGTTTCTACTTTAAATGAATTTAATCACTCGCCGATAAAAATGCGAACAATAGGAACGAATATTAGCTACGGTATTTTTACTAATAATAAACCTGAAAGTATATTCAGTAAATTACCGCCCATTAGCCAGGGCGTAAACCTGAAAGTGTCTGGATTCTGGATCTGCGTTAGGATCTGACACGAGCAGCGCCTAGACCGTTCGGCCGATTCTCATGAAATTTGGTACAAAAATAGTTTGTAGCATGGGGTGTATACCTCGAACCAATTTTTCGAAAATTCTATTTTGTACTTTTTCTATTCCAATTTAAGAAAATTTTACCGAGCAAATTATCACAACATGAACGAGTAAATTACCAAATTATCATAACGTGGAACCGTAGCACGGGCAAGCAAATGAATATAGCGAATTGGAGATAAATTCATCATCCATTATTTGTAAATATACAGGCAAACCAAATGAACTTTTTAATTTCTAATACGGGCAAAGCCGTGCGGGTACCACTGGTAGTGAATATAAGCAATCTTATTTCTCAAAAGCTACGGAAAATGATTAGCGACAGATAAAGGCATTGAAATTTACCTTCAATATTGTGCTCTACGAGGTCTTACCTTTATTTGCAGTAATTTTTTTGTTGCCATAATCTGCCAACAACTGATGAACGTTTGAATTAAAGGACTGCTCTTTATTCCTCGTCGACTTTCGGAACACGTTCGAATTTTTGTAATCAGGTGTATCGTTTGAAGAAGTTGAAGATGCTGACGATTCATGCTGGCTGCTCAAGTCGCTTCTTGTCTCATAACCGTTGTTCATGAATCTAAAAAATGGAATTTATTTAATCAGATTTTAATATCCATTTAAACAGTATACAAAAGACTAGAATAGTTCGAAATTAGTATCTTATATAGGTTAATTTTTAGATGCTTGTTAATATACTTAAATAGTTAAGATTTAAATAGTTTGCCCTTAACAATGCACAATTCAATCTTTTGAATTTTGTAACATTAATATCAACAAAGTTTCCTGGCCTAATATACTAGTGGAACAGAAAATAAGGTTTTTACAGATTTTTCACACAGTGATTAGTTTTAATGAATAATTTTGTTACCTCGTTATCAACTACATATTGCTGCTAAGTGTAAATATGCAGTCAGGTATCAATAAAAATTTGTTCTGCATGCCACAGCAAGCGTTGAAGAAAAAGGGCGCGAGAGTAGATTTACCTTTTCAGTTTTACTAAGACCTTCAATGCAAAAAATGATGAGAGCTCTGATAGTAACAGCCAAGGGCTACTACCCATTTTCTTTGAAAAAAAAAACCCAATACACGAGTATACAATTACTTCTATTTTTTACTGACATTTTTATTTATAATACACTCCTGTTTGTGAAAATTGCAACACCACGAAGGAATTACGCGAATGAGCTGAAAATCGCAGGAAATGTAAAGTACGGCATGATATACAAATTATTAGAATTGCAGCTCGGTAGCGCATGCGTATGCAGAGCAGCGCCCTCTGAACGTCGGATCAAACCGAATATAGACGGCTGTAGCGAGGCGTGTATGATTATATGCTAGAGTAAATGTTAACTGAATTTTTACTATGCCTCTCCGAAAGAAAGCGAAATTTGAGCAAATTCCGTTGTTTGAACGGGGCAGAATCGTCAGCCTTCGTGAAGCTGGATTGTCTTATCGTGCAGTAGCCTCTCGTGTGCAGCGTAACAGCAGCACAATCATGCGTGTTTGGAAGCAGCGGATGGACGACGAAGGTCGGACAGCTCGGAAATCCCGGAGTGGACTCCGAAATGTGACGTCAGTTTGCGATGACAGACACCTGGTGCGTTTAGCGCTGACGGACCGCACAGCTTCTAGACGATTGGCAGCACAGTGGTCAACAGCTACAGGTGTTTTATTGTGTGCTTCAATTCGGAGACGTCTGCTGCAGCGTAGGCTGCGCGCAAGGATTCCTTTATACAGGATTCCTCTCACGCAAAACCATCGCCACCTGCGGTTACAATGGGCCAATGTGCATAAGAGCTAGCGTGCTGATTGGCAGCAGGTCGTCTTTTCTGACGATTCCCGCTTTAATTTGTGGCACCATGATGGCCAAATTTGTGTCAGGCGCTATGCCGGTGAACGGCACATTCCGGAGTGCATTATCGAACGCCGCAGTGGACGAACCCCCGGAGTTAGGGTCTGGGGTATCATAGCATATCATGGACGATCACAATTGCTACGAATTGTGAGCAATTTGAACAGTACCCGATATATAAACGAAGTCTTACAGCTCCAAGCTATTCCTTTCCTGCAAGGATTGCCAGGGGCTGTATTCTAGCAGGATAATGCCCGTTCACATGACTGTCAAATCCTACTTGATCACAGCAGGTACAGCTTCCTTGGCTTGCATGTTCCCCGGATATGTCACCGATTAAACATGTGCGTGATTTCGTTGGGCGGCGTCTCGCTCGTGATCCTCGTCCTGTTGCTTCGACAGACAAACTTTGGTTGCGCATTCAAACGATATTGACTACTCTTCCGCAGGCAGACATTCAAACTTTGTTTCATTCCATGCCGAGTCGTGTAGCAGCTCTTATTGCGGCGCGTAGTGGCCACACAAAATACTAATTTCAATCTCTTTTTATTGTTTGTCTGGTTTTAATATATAATCATTTATTTGTACCATTACCACTCAACTGTGTATTAAATTTCATTCAACTATGATGCTTCCTTCATGGTGTTGCAATTTTCACAAACAGGAGTTTGTTTCAACAGAAAATTAAAGTTTTTATTTCATGCCTTATGCGGCTGCTTAGGGAAAACATCCGAATCGGCATCGATGAGTTGCGGCAAATGGAAGAATCTGCCTTTCCAAAGAGCAAATGGTATTTTTTCTATTCAAGACGAAGCCAAAAATAGTACGCAGAGAACGATAAAGATTATCATTTTTGGAGATTGGTAAGCATTTCAGGCACCAGACAAATTATTTTTTAGAGTAGGACGATTCAGTGTGATATAGTTTCTGAAATATTTTGTAGTCAAGGTAATTTTTTAGTTGCCCAGGTGACCTGGCCCAGGAGATTCATGGAAGGTAGATTTTAGAGTTTCGTACTATCAAATATTCGTATTCTCGTGACGAAACTGCACGCTGGCAAAGCAGAAAACGACCAGACCACCGTTAAATATTGCCATGTTGCTTCTCGAGATGTTGTGTAGTAGTTGTCGAGAGTGGCATCAGTGCCGATAAAGATACTCTTCTTAAGAGTGGCAACTGTCAGTGAGCGCGAAAATGTATCTTGGTTCTTCCGTAGATGTGTTGTGTATGTTTTTGAGATGTTCCTTGCAAATTAAAAGTACTATTTTAAGCTATAATTGCGTCTCAGTTATTTCAAAGTCAAAGGCTTGCTATGATACATCGGGTAGATATTTTTATTGAAAGGAATTTTCATTTTAGCCCCGAATTTTGAAACGTAGTGTTCAACTTAAAAGGTGAAAATCCTAGTTTTGAAATGCAAACGCATCATTGAAGTATCAATTAACGTTTAACCATTTTCCTCCGGAACTCGTCACGAATCTCCTAAGTATCGGTGGACCTCCAAGGGATACGTGGACCACAATTTGAAACGCCCTGCTTTAGAATATATTACTAAATCAAAATCTAGCACTTGTTCAATCTCTTTTGTGCATGATATATCATACATTTGCACTTTAATCCAGGAATTTCAAACTACATGCAAATATCGTCGCCTCAGAGCAACAGTTGGGTATCTTATTGTTATTCCTAGGATTAGATGTCTTACTGTTGCTCTAAGGCAACGAAATACTTATTTGTGTACACGGTGCCATTCAAATGTACCGAATTTGAACAGTCGATTTAAAAAGAAAACTTAAGTGCCCTGAGGGTAATCTTGACGAAGTGTGGCAGCCGAGCTCTTTTAGTTCGACGGCAGTTTTTTTTCTCGTTTGACCCACCCTCACTTTTTATGAGCAGATGAGAGGGAAAAGACGTTAGCCCTGGGATGCATAACAAAACTCCATAATAAATGCAAAATATGTTTGGAACAGTTGATGAAAGAGTCCCATCTACGGATAAGTGCATTAAAAAGTGAAACAAAACTTTTCTCGAGACTTGTGTCCAGAAAAGGATACTAAGGGAGCTCACGTAAAAGCACAGATTTTTATTTTAAAACTAAAATCAGTGTGGGATTTGGTATCTTGTTTTACAGTTTTCTTATGCTTCTAAACTGTTAAATATAGCGACTACACCAAATTCAGTACATTTGATTTTGACACCCTGCGTAAGGAACCACAATTTATCGTAACACACAGTATCAACCTTTAAACAAAATTTTGTACTTTAAGAGTAATTTACAAGTGATGCGCGTGTGACTTTTTAAGACCCTCCCGCAACATGAAAGTTTTTAAATACAATGATTTTTGCAAAAAATTTTCCACAGGGTGTCTCAGTTAAACGTTTCAGAACTTTCAAGAGGGGTAGGGTGCATCCTGAAGACTCGAAATTATATAGCAACTAGTGATACCCGCACGGCTTTGCCCGTAATAGAAAAATCAAAAGGTCTTTTGGTTCGCCTGTATATTTACAAATAATGTATGGTGAATTTTCTCGCCAATTGGCTTGTGCCCATGTTACGGTTCCACGTTATGATAATTTCGTAGTTTACTCGTCCATCTTATATTTTTTTTCTTAAAATTGGAATAGAAAAAGAAACACTTCGAATTTTCGAAAAATCGCTTCGAGTTGCACACCCCCATGCTACATACTACATACTAACTTTGTGCCAAATTTCATGAAAATCGGCCGAACGGTTTAGGCGCTATGCGCGTCACAGACATCCAGACATCCTCCGGACAGAGAGACTTTCAGCTTTATTATTAGTAAAGACGTGGGGTCAGAAATGCTTTCCAGAAAGTTGGATGTACACAGAAGCTCCAAGAAAAAACCCGTAAGTGAAAAATATTTTTAATACATGTAAACGAGCTGATGTGTGCATCACATGACTTCCTTTTACTCCAATTTAATGTTATTTCCCCCGTTATTAGCAATTTGAATGTGATTCAATATTAAACTCTAAATATCACCAACAGTGGCCAAATTGAAACCAGATTTTAAAAAATTGTCACCAGGTGGTGACAAAACTTGGCGACCAAAACACTGGCGATATATAGCCAAGTGTCCGTCGAATTATAACTCCACTTGAGTTAGCATCGAAATTAACAATGATTTCCCCCAAAAAGGTGCAAAAGACTCCTTTTGAAACATCCGAATACAACCAAAAGGGGAGGTGCACAACTGGACTCCACAAGGAGTCTACGCACCAAAATTCAACTTTCTAGGACATACCGTTCTTGACTTATGCGATATAAATACGCACATACATGCAAACGTCACGAGAAAACTCATAATTAACTCGGGAATCGTCAAAACGGATATTCCGGGCGTCTATACGTTCTTGGGTATATATGCACGTGTAGGGTCGAGTCTAAAAAAACCTCATCATTCATTCGGGGGAGAGCAAAATGGATATTAAGGTCGATTTCCGAGTGAAAATTTTTTCACTAATACAATAAGTCCTTTTTTGTAAGAGGAAGTAAAAAGCAAAGATACACAGGTCAACGTGTGCAAAGATTTTTCCACTGGCACACCTTACATCGTCGGCGCATTCAACTCTGCATTCAGGAATCCTCCCGGCATATATCGAATTTTTTCGAGTTGGGAAAGCATTTCCGACACCTCAATTGCTTTATGATTTCGAGTCTTCAAGGTGCATCTTAGGAGTTCTGAAGCATTTAACTGAGACACCCTGTATATTGACTACTTGCATTCAAAAGCATAAATATTTTCAGCCAAAATCTAAAAAATCCCTGGGTTAAAGTGCGTAAAAATATGTGCAACTTACTTGTTAATGTGTGACGGTATAAATATTCCAGAATCTCCTTCATCCGCTGTTGTTTGTCGATCTCTCTGGACGTAGTTCTGTGTATTGGATCCCGCTGGGAATGCATAACTCGTGTCTGGACGATTAATCCATCTTTCCACGTCTTCTGAAAAGACGTGTGCTTTTAATGTATAGTCCAGAGTCCCAAAAAAAAAGACACCGGTATAAGATCTATACAGTGGCCCTAGGCTGGTCGCAGTGGTGCCTAACATACGACCAGCGGGTCACATCCAGCCCTCAAAACTGTGTGTCTCGTTTTATTACATGTTACAAATCGAAAAGTGCAATAAATGACAATGCTACAAACTTGGATCCAGAAATTGGTTTCTAAAATATATGATCTTATTAAAATAAGCATCATATAATAAACAATTCTAGTTTTTTATTTTCCTTTCTCCATATTGGCCAATGTTATTTTGAATGTTTAAAAATATTTTTCCATTTTGTGCGTACACTGACCCGCAAAAATTATTGATATTAGATTCGGCCCTAAGGTACAATGTTAAAAAAATTCCTGAAATTTTACGGTAAAAGTTACTGGCATTCATGTTGCCAGTGAACACCACATTGTAAATTGCAATTTATGTTTCGCAACAATACGTGTAAGTAACTCGTGATAACTCTATTTCTTCACATACCCCATTACAGAATGAAGATTAAAAAAAATCCACTGGAATGAATTTTATGTTTGCTTCAAAGAATTCTATACTCAAAATTTTCATTATGAGTGCTCTTAATAATGTTTTAAAGTACTTTCTTTAACTATGGGTAAAGAAAGTACATACCTTTGTTTCATGGCATTTTCTTTAACAATCGGTTTTATATTTAATCGCTTGTGAGGGAAAATATGAAATTTACTGTTTTTTACTCATAACTTTTTTCTAAAGAACAAATATGGTTAATCAATGATTTGGGTCCTAAGTTAGACCACCCCTATCCATCTAAACAAAAAAAAAATAAATAAATAAAAACCGGTTTACTATGTGAGACGGTACAAAGTTAATAAAGTACAAATCACTTTAAATGAGTATGATTTTTGAAGCGTTCCCTCTAATGATTACCATTACCTTGGACTTCATTACCATTAGACCGACGTGGAAGTATACCGTTACAAACAAAAAAAGAATTTTCCTAATCAGTGGAGATGCCTCGAGTATTTATGGAACATTGTACAAAGAAAAAAACAAATCCAACGAGTTCAGAACCTTTTTTTAAGCCTACTAATTAGTATAAAGCTAATTTCAAATTAAACTGGTGGCATCGAGAAATAGCAAATCTAGAATACTGGTCAAACTTCAGAAATCAGACACCAGTTACAATATCTTATTAAAGAATATAAATTAAATCAAGGGAGGGGTGTTCTGTATTTCATTCCCCTTGAATCGAAAGCCATAAAAACTGAAAACTTATTTAAAAACTGAAATATTTTTCGCAAAAATTTCTCATCCATATGCCGCGAGAATTACATATCGTTCAAGACCGAAAATACACCGGTCACGGCAAAAGCACGCGACCTGTGACATATTCCGCCCGTTGACGTAAGTTGGACTACGTAGCCACAACGTGTGAAATTTAATGTTTCTTGGATTTCTCCGGGACCTCTTATTAGATCCAGACCAAATTACCATGACACAATCTGGAAAGTACACTCTTCTAAAAAAAAAAAATTTTTAAATCTGTCCAGTATTCTTGGAGCAATACAAAAACATACATAAAAAGCCGCAGACGAATTCATAACTTCCTTTTTCGAAGTCTGTTAAAAAATGTTTTGAACTTTGTGACAACCATTTTTAAATGCTTCGTTGAACCGCCTCAATGTTGTGTGCTACCTGGGATACAACCAAGAAGAAACTCGAGTACCTAAAATATAAGACCTTGAGGCAAAGGGACAGCTCCATTAATAAAACTTTCAGGAGTCGAAGAATTTTTAGAAGTACTTCTTACATTGAATATTATGAATTTGTCAATGAAATTCATTTTTATGACATTAGTGAATTATGCAATTTATTTATAATTATGTATTGGAGCACACCCGTCGTGAAAATGTTAAACTATCCCCTCCTTAAATAGAGGTCATCTATTTCGGGCCTAAGCCTCAGATGTTTAGGCCTATTTTTGCAACGCTCATTGCTAAACATTTGCAAAAATTGCTTTATGCATTGCAACACTAAAATTTACTTGAAGACCCTTATCAAATTTTTTACTCGATTTGCAGTTGAGAAATTTAAATATTTTGTGCACCGATAGAAAATATTGGTAATTTAAGTTATTATATTCCGATAATTTAGCAAATTAAAAAAATAGACTATTGAGAATATGGATATAATGGTGAAAACTAAGCACTTTGCAAATCAGTAATTTTCAGTTCTGTTATGGACTATTCCAGACGGATGAGTCCACAACAAGGACAAAACTGCAGTCTCTGGAACCTGATGGCAATACATTAAGCACTGGGAAATCCAGAGTACCAAGAGAACTCAAAACTACAAAAGGTTGAGTGCTAACACTGGATTTAATCATTCCAGAATGCATTCTGTAGAACAAATTGAAAATACACTTCAGTTTGGAACTTACTTTTCACCGGGTAATTAAGTGGTCCAGGATTATGCACAACTTGGCGCTGATAGACTGGATTCGGCATCGTTGGTGGAACAGCTTCTCCGGTCTTGACAGCAGGAGAAGTCAAAGACAAATTGTTCAGAAGACCAACAATCTGGGGATTCTGCTGAATGATATTAGTAAGGAGGCTCAAAGATTCTGCAGTGGTCAGGTTTGAAGTTACTATTGAGGAGGAAAAAGAACAGATATGACTCGATTCTTCAGTAATTTCGTTAAGAAAGTTACCACTGTATGAGGGTCAGTCAATAAACGAAGCAGAGGCTATAAAACAAACTAAAAATACAGAAAGAAATTCTATAAACACTTTTCCCTCTGGGAAATTAGTGGCATAATTCTGTGATCGTTAAAATCTTTTAGCTGCTGCTGTTGGAGCCAATTACGCACGCACCCCTTTACTTCATCGTCCGAATGAAATCGTGCCTTCTTGAGTTTCCCCAAAGATGTCGGTCCATATGGGGATAGATCTGGACTAGAAGGGGGTGGTTCAAGCCTTCCGACTTGAATTTCCGCAAAAGCAACTCAGTTGCATTGGCTGTCGTCTAGCATTATCGTGCAACGCGATGACAGCACGTGAAAGTTTACCGGAATCACACACAGACAATGCAAAAAAGGAACTTTTGCGGAAAGGTAAGTGGGAAACCTTGAGCGACCCCTCTTATAGTCCAGATCTATCCCCATATGATCTCACATATTTGAGGAACTCAAGAAGGCTCTTCGGGGACACAGATTTCATTCGGGTGATGAAATAAATGAGTGCGCGCGTAATTGGCTTCAGCAGCAACCAAGATTTATGAGCACGGAATTAATCGACTAATTTCTTAGAGGGATAAGTGTCTAAACAATTTCGGTCAGTATTTTTAAAGAATGTCGAATAATATCTGTTTTATAGCCTCTACCTCGTTATTTATTGACTGACCGTATATATAGAGATTTGATACTGACTGAAAACTTATGGTATCTACATTCGCCCAAAACCATAGGTGTCCTGAAACCGTCGAATTTTTCGACAAATTTATGCACTGCAGGCGAATGAAACTAAATTTTATACACGTAACGACAACGTTGATGTTAGAAAGCGCTTGCAAAATGATTATTACTGAAAATTTCCCAAATGCATGGAGGTTTAAGAACCCTGCTGAGCCACCTCTAGCATGAATGTACTCTGTGATACAATTGAGGATTGAGGCATAGCATTCTCGAACGATGTCCTACGTCATCTCTTCACCATAGTTACTGTAAACGCGCCACTCATTCGAGCAGACTCATAGGCGATGCAATTAACCTTCTCCAGTGATCCCAGATATACTCTATTAGAAATAAATAAGGACATGACGCAGGCCAGAGAAAGTGATAATGTGGAAAAGGAAGTCGTCTGACACCTTTGCTGTGTGTGACCGGGCAAAGCTCCATTCACTTGGAATTTTTCCAATAAATGATCATTTTGCTTTAATTTCTGATCACTTTTAACATCAATTTTACATCACGTGTTAAATTCCGTTTCATTCCGACTACTCCTTCTTGGTATTGCGTTTTGTGTGGTACTTTAACCTTTAAACGAAACTTTAAAACTAAATGAGAACCCTAAATCTTTGGGGCCCTAGAGCCTGGGCCCGGTAGGCCAATGCGTAAAGGCTTACTGCTCAAGGTTACTTATAACTTTCATTTAATGTTCCCAACAGCTCTCCGGACAGTTTAACACGTAGAAAAATTAAAGCAAACGTAAATTAATGATGTACCTTGTCGCTGCATTTGTTCCCTAGACTCCATAGGTGGCCTCATCCTGCTGTAGGATTTAAGAATTGGTACGTTGAAGCTACTCTTGGAAGGCGACTCAACAGTCCAATCGTCTTCTTCCAACCCTAAGATATCTTTACGCACTTGGAAGAGAATCTCGCAATCTTTTTCAGCTCCACGTACTAAAACAGACTAAAAAGAATAGTTCTTCGATTAGTTTAGTAACTCCTTGAAAGTTTATCATTACATTCAAAACTTTATTGCAGAGTTTCCCAAACTTTTGATATCTGTGTACCCTTTCTACAATTTTCGTAGGATTGAATATCCCTTCCTCAAAAAGCGCACACTTTTACAATGGAAATGTTTTGTTGTTCGGTATAATAGTGGATGAAAAAAACTCGTGTGTGAAACTATGTTCACACACAGGGGTGGATACAGAAAAATCTTTTGGAGGTAGCACGGGAAATTGAATAGCCCCTCCTCCCGCCGCCTTCGATGTTTCATAACAAAGTTTTAATGACTTTAGTTTTAAATGTGCACGTTTTTTACTATTTTTAGGATTCGTTTAGATCAATGAATCTACTTCTAAGTACATGAATATTATGCACGAAAATCTTTGAATGCGAACGGGAAACATTTTTAACGTTTCAAGCCTAAAACTAAACTTAAATACTAAACCCAATATAATGTTATTAATGTTGTTAACCGAGATGCTATACAATGAGCGGCTTTACTTAGGAACATTGTCATAATGATTATAACACGAGGGAAAAGTTATTAAATAAACCCATACCATACATCACTTTAGTTTTTTTTTTAAATAAATTTATAAAGAAAATCATAACTTTATAACATGTAAGTTTTAATGAAAAATTCAGAAAGTATTTCTGTGAGAATTTCAAAACAGTTGCTGTTTTGTTCTTAAAGCCATGATACAGTTAAGGTAACATATTGATATGTACTACATGCCGTTTCCATTAAAAATCACGGTTTTTCATAGAAACTACCATATGATTTCTTCCATTTTGCATTTTTCATAAGTTGAAAAAGAAATCTATTTTGTAAATAGGTTCCTGGATCAAAATGACTTATGTGCGCCTACACATTAAAAAGTGCTAATTATTGATTCTATCGAAGAATTAGTGGACGAATCGCGATAATACGGTCCCTTGAATTCGAAACCAGTGAGTTAAATGTATTCTGCATATCTGGGCCTCTGACTCCAGAAATATTTCTTTAGCAAACAAAAATGTTTCTATTCAAAATATGTTGTATGTGTTTGTGTTCTTTTTAATTACGTAATAAAAATGCAAAAGAAAGGTCGATTAAAAAGTTAAATAAAATAGTGAAATTACTTCATCCTTTTTTGGGGGGGGGGGCATGTGTCCCCTAGGGTCCCCTAAAATCCGCAACTGTTCACACAACGGATAATTTTAATTAGGTTCCCCAGCTACAAATTTTAAATTCTGTTTCGACCCACAAAATGCCTGTTTTTCGACTTTATGACTACAAAATTTGAAAATTTCACTTAACTAAAAATTAAGAAAAAAAATAAGCAAAATGCACTTTTGGACTTAGTTGGAACAAATTAACCCAACTCCCTAATTTGCTTTTGCAATTCTTTTTTCCTTTTATTACATTTACCCGAAATTGTTAGTCCAGTACATCGCGGGCCGACCCTGACAAAACTCTTCACATGACTTAACTTGTAAAAACTGTTCGAGTTGATCTAACAACGTAAGACTTTCGAATTTAGAAGCTACGGCCTTTTTCAATAGATACGTTGTTTGTGCAACACAGAATCTTTCACTAGTTAACTCGAATAATTTCACCAATATAGGAGGCTCTTTAAAGCTTATTAGCCCTTTGGAAGAAAAAACCTAGGTTTAATGCCTTGTTTCTACATGTGCATCTCTGAAATAAGCATGTTCAGGGATGTTCGTTTTTCCAAAAATCATTCAAACCTCTTTTTTTGCTTGTTCATTGTGCGTTCGTTGTGGTTAACAGTGCTGGAGGATTCTCCGGTGAGAGCTTTCAGACCCCTTTGCTTCCCCTAACGTAATCAAACATAGCATAAAAGTTTTATTGGTCCTTGGATTTTCAAATAAATTTCAAGGAACAGTACTTTTCTTTAAAAATTGTTTTAAAAACAGCCGGAAATGCCATTTCAGTGCAAATTTCAAAAGACTTTCGAGGGGATGCCCTCAAACTGCTCACTTTTGCCCAAAGTCAGCCGGGGCGGATACAAGTGAAGGATCATGGGGGTCATGACCCCCCCCCCCCCAAACCGTTGACAATATCCATCCTCACTGTGTTCAAATACTTTATGATTAAGATGTAAACTATTGCAGAATTTACTTAAAATACACCACCAGCTCAGTTATTCCATCCGAGGACTGCAGTTTCGTGCTTTTTAGCACTCATCAGCCCGGAATATAATCAAACAAACTGGTAGCTAATGTAAGAATTAGCACACCATTAGCGACCAGTTTGTTTGGCTCTCTTGGCTCCCTTAAGAGATTTTTCGCCTCCAGCTAATGTGATTCCTATTCCAGGCTGATGAGTGCTAAAAAGCACGAAACTGCAGTCCTCGGATGGAATTACTGAGCTGGTGGTGTATTTTAAGTATTTCTGCTTTAGTCCTGGCTTAGGACGGTAACTTACTACAAAATATTGCAGAATTTCTTTTAAATTCGATAATTTTATTTGAAAGTAAATTGTATTTTTAAAACTACTTAGTTTTATTGCTTATGAAATTAGTAACATTTATGCCCTACTAGGTACTTTATTCCTGGTATATTTGGTGCTTTACCCAAGCAGTTTCAGGAATATTCCGTGCCCAAAACCCTATGGTAACCAACCGTGAACGGTTGATCACATGACAGCTAATCCCGTCAGTGGTTATTAACCGGTGTTACCAGCTGATGTTCCATCAAATGCGTTTGGTTAATACGCGGTTACTTGGGCAGACTAATAACGTGCAGGTGAAAAATAATTAATTTTAATTGGTCGAAAATTTCACGTGGTTCTATCAACCAGTTTTTAATTGGTCACCTATGTCACGTGGTTCTATCAACTAGATTAAATTGCGGTTGACTGGTGAATCTACGAGAACAAGAAATCGTAAATCCAAAACTAGGAGCAACACATGTACATCCATGAAATCAGAAACAATAACAAATTGTGCAATTAATCATGCATTTTTAATTAAACCAATTTTTAGCATATTTGCGAATATAAGTTTAAATTTAGTTTATGCTTAAAAGCGCCACAATATTTCTTGTGACAGTTTGTAAGCTTTATTTACTCCTTATATTACTGATAAGGAGGAAGGTAACATTCTGTTGCTCAGTAAAAACAAATCATCAGTATAGATCAGTTGAAGAAATTCATCCAATATACATCATGGCAACATGATAGAACAAGTTTACATTAAATTATAATTCATCAAGTCTATAAAGAAAATCGTAAGTTTAAAAGTTTAATTTTGGCCTCAAGCATAGCATTTTCTTACAAGTGAGATTCAGATATATGCTTATCAATCTTTAATAATAAAGCTGAAAGTGTCTGGATGTCGGAAGGATGTTTGGATCTCTGACGCGCATAGCGCCTAGACCGTTCGGCAGATTTTCATTAAAATTTAGCACAAAGTTTGTAGCATGGGGGTGTGCACCTCGAAGCGATTTTTCGAAAATTCGATGTGGTTCTTTTTCTATTCCAATTTTAAGAACAAAACTATCCTAAGATAGACGAGTAAATTACGAAATTATTATAACATGGAACCGTAACATGAGCACAAGCCAATTGGCGAAATACGAAATTATCATAACGTGGAACCGTAGCATGGGTACAAACCAATTGGCGAGAAAATTCACCATACATTTGTAAATATACAGGCGAACCAAAAGACCTTCTAATTTTTCTATTACGGACAGAGCCGTGCGGGGTACCACTAGTATCACCATATAAGAAATTCTATTTTCAGTGATATCACGGGTAAAAGAAAGTCAGATTATTACGTTCAAATCAAGTAAAATTCATACGAACGAAACATGACTCATCATTGCATATAGGTAGCTATTTGAACTAAAAAGTTTAGCAATCAGACATCATGCTTCAGTAGTCCGTTAAGTAATTAAGTCTAATACAATGTGTGCCGTCAGCACATTACAAGTTATATGGCTAAACGTTACAGTCGAACGGGTTCCTCTATTTCTAGACAAATTTAAAAAAAGAAAAAAAAACAGAAATAAACCACTAGAACTCTTATTATTTACCGCATTAACTGGTCAGAAATTAATAAACAGCTAACACGTGAGGATTATACTTCAGATTGAAAAATTCTATGATATACACTTAATACTAATTCTGAGTAAAATTTTCATGGAGTCCAACAATTGAACTGTATTTGATGAAACCCAAGTTGCATATGGAGGATTCTCCACTATGATTTTTAGCCTATTTTCCCAGTAAAAGTTCCGAGAACGAAGAAAAAAGCATGAAAGGCTTAATGCATCTTCAAAATACCGCGAGAAACAAAAAAGTCCGAAATAAAAAAATTAAAGAAATATCGAAAAATTAAAAATTGGAAAGTAGGGTATTGAGATGGGTAAAAATGTCAGTCTGTCCCAACCCCCCTAATAACTTGAGTAAATAGTCCGATCCGAACTTTTTTTTTGTTCAAAAGATCTCTGCGATTGCACCTCATTCCTATATTTCACTTTTTGATAGTAACTTTTTTTCGTTCAATTTTGAACAGTTCAAAAACTTAACATTAGCGCCTACGAGGAAAATTCACCGAACTTAGAGGCGAATTTGCTTCAAAAAACTTCGTGGAAAAATTGCTTTTTGATGAAAAATTTTATAAAATCCTTGATTTGAACAATTTTCCGTTCAATGTTGAACAGTTCAAATCCCTTAACATTATCGCCTACGGGGAAACTGAAAGTCAATGTAGATTCCGCACTTGAAGGCGGATTACTTCAAACAAATTTTGTTGGAAATAGCTCTTGACAAACTCCAGACTGTGACTGAGAATTTTGGGGCACCTGACTCCGACTCCTGTGCCCGACAATTAGTCTGACTCCGACTCTTCGTTTTCGTAGTTTTGGCACAAATTTATACTCTGAGGAAAATTGACTGACGCCGATTCTTGGATATTCGACTCCGAATCCTTTATCTTAAAATAAGTCCAACTCCGCACACATTGGCAGAGCTGCGTACTCTAAGGGAAATGAACGATTCCAACTAAGAGTCGGAATTAAATACCTTCGACTCCCGAATCTGACTTATCCCAAAATGGGATTCAATCCAACTCCGCAGCAATGGTTTTTCTGCGAGATAATTTTTGTTAATATGATTTATTTTTATTTTAACTCGAAAGTTTTAATTTATACACTCAGTTTTCGGCGGATAAACTTGAAGTCTTATGTTTTTACATAAAGGTATGCGCAGAAGGTTTTTTTTTTTTTTTTTTGACAATGAAAATTATTTCTTTAAGTTGACATTTTACTTTTTTTATTTTGGAAAGTACATAAATTCATTTAAAAAAATATTTTTTGGCAACAGAGGAAAAACAAACTTTTTTCTTTTGATATGATTTATTTAGTTTAGTTAGCTTTTTTCTTTTTGAAAGCGGTTAAAGAATTTTTTCAACAGAAAAAATGTGTATTAGATGCTTTGTTTTAAAGGGGCTGCTACTTTATTTGTTCGTTTATTTTTTTCTTACGCATCTAATTCTAAAAAGAGCAAGGCGTATTTTATTCCTAGAAATTGGCTTAAAATATTAAAAAAAGATGTTTGAAACAATTAGTGTTTTTAGCTATTTGAGAATATTAATCAGATACTAGAAAGTCGATATGGGTAGACTGGAAAGTCGGCTCGTTTAGTTCTTGACTAAACTTTTTAAATCTCATGTTCATTGTATCTCTTAGCGTACCATTTGGAATTTAAAAACTTTAGTGAAAAAAATTTGTTTTAATGTAAGTCGGATATAATAAAGTAAATGCTTTAACGATTTCATCAAATAAACTTAAGACATGTTGCCTTTCTGTAAAGTTTTGAATAACTTTGACAGTTGGTTCACTATTTTTCTAGCTTATGCACAATGGCATTGGCTTAGAAGACAAGATTTTCATTACGAAAAACCCATCTGAACAAAAGTTAAAATTCAATTACCTTAGTATTTTCTTTGGTTTTCGGTCTCACCATTATGTTGATATTGAACGTTTCCATGAATCGATTCATCATTACTGAAAAGAAGTTGAAATTGAAACAATTTGCTGTTGAAAAAATATATTTAAATTTAAAGCGCGAATAAGATGTTACCTGGATCGAGTTCCTGTCCTTCCTTTAAGTTGAACATCAATACCAACGGAAGACATTTCTAGAAATGGCGAATTGAAAAGTTTAGGCTTCATACTTCACTTTGATTTCAGAAAGAAATTTTAATTCAAAATACAAATAACAAAAAACAAATAACAGGTATGAGGTTGGAAATACGTAAAAGTTAAAGGAAAAAACTGCTGAGCGTGGTTATTTCGGATTCAGAAGGAATTCTGTTCTTATGTAAACTAAATATTTCAGAGATTAACATGTAGCTTTTGAGGTAGGGTGTTTTACACCCCAGCAGGATCTAAAACATTTGGAATTATCTTTTAGTCTCCTAAAAACGTCAATGAGTTTCAAAACTGAAGTTTTAACTCTCATTTTGTATGCATTCTTTTGAATATTTCCAGCTCTGTTTTTAAACAGAAATTACCTCGTTTCCCCCCCCCCCCTTTTCGGAGATAAGTCCGATTGATATTGCGCGTCAATTTTAACCCTCAACTGTTTTCTTACCCTCCAGAAAGATTTAATTTCTGAAATATTGTTTTATTGTGTAAGAGTGCTCTGTAAATCCCAACACCTTTTCTTCCTAGCCAAATAAAAAGTGGTTGAGCATAACAAGATTAACATTGAGTGCAATTTTGCTATTTGGGGTGCATAAAACCCCCCTCACAAAGAGTTGTAAATTTTCATTTTGTGTATATATATACAAATATATATATTTATCTATAAATCGTCGCCTTAGATCAACAGTAGGATATTCTTAGTGTTATTCTTGGGATTAGATGCCTTAGTGTTGCTCTGAGGCGATGATATGTCATGTATATGGTGGCAAGCTGTGTCTTCGCTTGGTCCGTTGCCTCTTGTCCTTAGTGAATCCTTACCTCTTCAATTGCCACCCCCGTGAACCTCAATATTAGGTAATTGAGAGATTTCTTTATAATGTAGTGTATACACACTTATGTATACAGTAATAAATTAATGTTAGTAATTGCGTCGTCAATCATTTCCATCCTGACAGTGAAGAATTAGCTGTGGCACAGCGCTTATACATGCTCAATCAGCTCTCGATAGCTTGAAGTCTCAAGGGACCGACGAAAAGTTTCGTGTCATTAAAAGTTCGAGTTGTGTGAAGTTTCCGTAGCCTTCAAGAGTTTGGGGCCTAATGAAAAAAATCGAGATAATAATATTCGATTTAGATTCGTAAGGCTTCAAGTAATTGAGACTTGACTGCATGATATATTTCTTCGTAATCATTTCTTGTTTTACTTTAAATCACTTACTTTCTATTTGAGGTATTTAACTTTTAGTTTCGTCTTTAGTTTCATAGAGATGTCAAGATCTCTTTAATTTGCATACGAAGTTATGCAATTTGTACTATTAAAACCAGTGCGTGTCTTTGCCTTTAACCCTATCTCCTCCACACTGGTAATGTCTACCACGTCAATACTGGTACTGTTGGATGTAGAACATCCAAGGGAACACGGCCGATCCTAGGGTGTCGGCCGCCCTTGTGCAAAGACCTAATGTGCCGCCCCTCAAGAGTAATTTGCATATTTTGACTCATCTTTAACATCCATATAAATCTTTCTTCAAATTTCTATACCAAGTTCTAATTAGAAAAAAAAGAACGGAAGAATGATGAACTTATAAAAAGGAAGAAATGTTTTATAATAAAAGAAACTCCTTAGGTACAATTTATATCTTTGAAGAAATTAATACATACCAAAATTTACTAATCTTAAGAACGCATTTTATAGTCTGTCTTCGGTGACATCAGAGGAAAGTCGGGGGGGGGGGGGATCAGGGAAGGCGGGATTACTCCGAGAAAATTATCGAAATTGGCGTATGAAAAATAGCTTTAGTTAATCTTTGGTTGTGTTCGGTTGCAAGGACAAAAGAGTCCGGTATACTCAAGGTGCATGGAGAAATTTTCGAAATTGACGTCAAATATCGCAATTTTAGGAACTTTTTCGAGACTTCAGGAGATAGTAATGTTGATGTTCTTTCCTAAAATTCTTTCCAAATTGAAATCAGTCGGAAGCCTTTTTTTGTGACCGTAGCGTTGGAAGGGTCGACGCTCTTTCCGAAAATTTTCCAAAACTGAAGTTTTAAGCACGCAATTTTGGGTTACCTTTGTTGACGTTGCTAGAGGGAGGGAGATTAAATCGTCTAAGGTTTTCGAAATTGAAGTTCAAAACGCAAATTTATGCTGTTTTGGTGATGGTAGGGGATCTGGCGGCTTTCCTCCGGTGATTTCTTGGCACTATTGCTTCAAAAACCCATTTTTGGCTATGTTTGAAAACGATAGGGGAAACGTGAAAATATTCCGAACCGAAATATTTTTCAGAACTAAAATACATTATAGGCTATTTTTTAGAAGGAAGGGTTTTGAGACTATGAACGGATGTTTCTAAAAGCGCAATTTCATACTATTTTTGGTGACGTTAACGATACTGGGAAGCATCGGCGGATCTTACGGATATTTTTCGATATTAATATCTGAAAAATACAACTAGTATACACTTTTGTCCACCTTACCTCGACGATTGATGGGTATGCACTAGCGCGGCGAAAAGTTAAATAAGCCAAGCAGTTCTCCTCCGGAATTTTTTTAGAAATTGAAGTCCCAGAAACGTATTTTAGGCATTGTTTGATAACGATGGGACTAAGAGCGGGCGGGGGTTCAGTGTGCCCTCACGAACTGTTTTTAGAAACTGAAGTCAATTTCAGGCTAGTTTAGGCAGGAAGGGTTCTGTGGCTCCACGGAACCGTCTAAAAACGAAATTTGGAGGTATAGTTGGAGAAAATTAGTTTGGAAATTAGTTCGGAAAAAATAGTTTGGAGAAAAGCGGGATCCGGGGTCCTTCCCCGAAAGTTCTTGAAACTAATGTCTGAAAAACGCAATTTTAGTTTGTTTTTCAATAAATTAAGTGAGAGGGGGTGGGATTAGAGGCTTCTCTAAAGACGCTAACTGAGACTGTCTTTGCTAGTAATAGCAAAAAGTCCATCGCAAAAATTTCGAAAAAGAAATCGAAAAATGTCATTAAGCAATTTTTGATGACATTAGGAAAGGCTATCCTCTAAAAACACATTTTAGATTTCGAAGCCAATATTTTTAGGCTATATTTGATTAAGTTAAGGTGGAAGGGGTAAATCAGAGACTTAATTGGGTGCTAGAAGTTCGGTGGTTCAACCAGTGAAATGTTCCGAAATTATAGTCTTAGAAACGCAATTTTAAACTTTCTTTAGTCTCGTCAAGGAGGTCATGGCATCATTTTGGATCTTCGTTTAAACTTACTACCCGGGGCAAGAGCCCTGTCCTCCTACCTGATCTGAAACCGGGCAGTTCATTCGGGATTTTAATTAGAAAAAATTGCCGTAAAGGGGGAAAATTACAAAATTTTAGTTTGTCATTCATATATATGTTTGACTCTCAAATGAGTGGCAATTTTTTACTTTCTTCCCACGCATCCACGATTATTGAACACAGATTTTGTTGTTTGAAATGCTTATGATCAGAGTATCTAATCAGTATAGCTTTTTTTTTATATAAATAAAAAATGTTTTCATTGTTTAGGTCTATGAACGCTTGGGAGGTAAACATTAGTGGCCGCCCTCGGTGCTCCTTTTAGAAGGCACCCTTTCATGCTTCAGGAGGGGGCCATTTTCCTCATTTTCCCTCCCCTGTATCCATGCCTGATTACCGGTTCTGTCACAAATTTTGCAACCAAATGAAGCATGTGTGCAAAGAGTAAATATTAATGGACAATGAACTAACACATTGGTCCCAAACATTCTACTTTTCTTAAACTATGCTATATGCTGTCGGGAAATCGACACTTAATTTGATAATTGAACATTTAAAATTTAGCAGATTTATTCGACTTATTATAAGTGATCTTGTGAGAAATTCTTGAGGAATTTTTCTTTATTATAAGAACTACATGATGCAGCCTGCGGCCGCCCCTTGCTTCGGCCGCCCTTGTGCGGTGCACACTCTGCACACCTGCTAGGATCGGCCCTGCAAGGGAAGTCAATCCGCTATCTCACCCCTCTAAACCTTCCGGACCGAACTTCCGATCTCCTCAGGACATCCTGAGGTAAAGCATTAAATCATCAATTGAGGTAGTGAGAAGTAAAGGGATGTAAGTGGCAAAATTAAAATTCGGATTTAACTAGTACAAATGATAGGAAAACCTCTGTGTTGGAGCAAGAGATAGTACTTGTAGCTCTGGTAGGTACTACTACACAGAATGATTTAGAAACGCTTTTCAATGCAAGCCTACCTAGGACCTTATCTTTAAACTCATTTTACTCGAAACTTGAAAATGTTCACTTACATCCCTTTGCTTCTCACTGCCTCAATTGTCATCCATCGCAGGGGGTGGAACCCCCTTCGCCCCGATTATTTACATCTACGGAATAACAGGTATGTGTATGTACAGATTGTACACGTGCGGTGCTGTTTAAGTTGTATTTATATATATAGATAACAAAAATTTCTTACCAACAATTCTTGCCAAGCCAGACAAACACTGTCGAAGGATCCTTGAATAAGAACCGTGGATTTGGTTCTTAGAATCGAGTGACCAGCTATGAGTGGCGCCGGTTGAGCTGTCGGGCTGTCGCTGCCATAGAGTGACGGGCAGAAATCGGGGAAGGTGATGGTCGCGCCCGTCTTGTTGGTGATCATCTGAATGTTTGCATTGCAAGGTCCCATAACGAATTGGTGATGCTGAGCAGCTATTTCAGTCTTCATAAATCCCATCACAGGAATCTAAGACATTGAATTAGGTTTTAGCACAGTAGGTCACTGAACAATATGAAAGGGATACTGAAATGTTTGTTCAGTGATTTTAGAAGCATTTCTAAGATTATGCAATATAAAAGTACAGGGTGCCCCAGAATTATGAGTAAGCTTCCAGGAGATGTAGGAGACAAAGACAGCATTACAGGGGCGGGAATCTCACTTCCATTCCAAACAGGGAATTCTAAGAGGGTTTGAAAGTGCAAATATTTTACCTTTTGGGCACTGAATGCTTAGAAAGTTTCTTTTAAAAAGAAAAACTAACGTCGCTAAAGCGCACAAATTGCTACACGGAATTTCTTTTTTACAATGTACTAAAGTCTCGAACTTACGATGTTTAGCACAAGTCTACAAAGAAGCATGTTTGATTTTCTACGTCAAAGAACTTAACTTTAATAAATTCGTAGTATAGAGTGGAGCGCGGGAATCTCCTTTTTTGAATTTGACGCGCAAAAAGTGCGGAGCATTACGGAGAGGTGGGAAGAGGTTCAACAGAAAGATGAATGGGAAGTTTTGTTACATCATGCTTTCAGTTGCAATGCTTTGGACGAGACCGCATCGCGCGTTTACTGTGGCTTATTTTTTTTTAACAGCCGCCCGATCGAAATGGTGACTTAAACTGGATTGCACGCTCGTCTGATTTAGTCCCCCGAGGACCTGAAGACCCACATAGGAGCCGAAACAGCAAATGCTCCAAAGAGTTGACCGAAACTTCAGAGTTCTACTGAATCAGTGCATTGACAACGGAGGGCAACACTTACAAGATATTGCTTTCAAAACAGTGTTAAATATATTCTCCCATTATGTGTGACAGGAAAAAGATTTTATGTACATTTTTTTTTCATTTTAAAAAAGGAAGTTCCCGCTCCCCACCCTGTATTTATCAAAAGCCTATGAATGCATTAAAACAAACATTTGTCCTGCATTTGCTATCCAAAGGGAACACATTCGTGCCTTCGAATTCTCACACAAAGCCCTCTACAACAACGAACTGATCCAACCCTAGAATGATTTGTGATTTTGAATTGTCATTGCATCACTACCTCCTACAAGTTTGTGCAGGGTGCATTATCAATTTCTTAATTTTAAAACGCAATAAAATAAATCAGAATTTTTTTGTTTAAGAACATTTAGGTACACATCTAAAAATTTTTAAAAACGATTTGTAAATCATTAAGTGGCCCCAATTTCATAAACACTTGAAAAGTCCCTCTTTTTCAATGATTGAATGAATTTTACCGAGTGGACATTTGGTTCCAACAAGAATGAGAAGGGTTCAAACTTCAAAGGAATTAATGAAGGTTGCCGGTCATGAGGAAACTCTTTCTGAAGTGCCTTAGCTCAATAGGAGCGATACCTGAACTTAGTCCATTCCCTGATGTAGTCCCTTAAGACATTGTTAGGATTTTTGAAACCCGTCACGTATGACAACCGTCCAAAGATCCTACAAGACTTAAAGTCAGCATCCGGGAAAAAATTACCAACATATACAATGTTATGTTAGTAGAGGTCATGAAAAAAAAGAAAATAAGCTTTTTCAGGACATGGACGTTACCAACCTGATGTGAAGTTGAAAATCTGTTTAAAAGACTATGTACGTACATAGCTTAAAAAATAGAAACATTCCGTTTTAAAATAAATTTATTATTGCGTTTCAAAATTAGTAAGTAATGTTGCGACAACCTGTACAAAGAGTTGCGGGACACCATATGCGGCTCGTACAGAAGGCAACTGCCCCTCATTTCCAACAGTGGAGTGGTTTTTTCCCCCCTCATTCTTCATGACTAAAACTAGATTAAATGATTTTATATAGGTAGAATGATTTATTTAACGAAAATAAAAACCTCAAATAAATGGACTTGTTATTTTGTATGAAAGGAACTTTCAATTGGAAAAGGCAGCGGTCATCAACCCCGATTTTCTCGACACATTCATTTTTTAGAGAGTATAAGTAATCAAATTTGAAAAATCAAAAATATAGCTCAATTTTACGAAAAGGGGGAAAATAAACTTTCGGGCAGCACCCCTTAACTCCCACACCTCTGTCGACCCACCACTTTTTGGTGCCCCAGCAGTTTATGTGGGACACCCTGTAGAATTCATAAACCTAACTTTTTGGTTGCGTAGCGTATCACCGTCAAAATCCCATTTTGACTATACCTAAAAACTTTATAAACCACTTACTGTTTTGGATCCAGTCAGAAATTCCATTAGTAGTGCCAATCCTTGTCGCAAGCGAGACAGGAGTCGTTGACAGCCTCTCACCTCCAATAGCGTGCGACCCATGCCCAAGGGTCCAATGGAGCGGAATGCTACGTTGAAGCTGTACGTCTGTTGGATGTGCTGGATGGCGGGAGAACATTCCTCACCGGGATTAACGGTTTTGCCATTTGGAAGCTCGAACGTGAACACGAGGGGCAGCAAATCCTGTCGAGAGGTTAAACTTTTCAGTATCTGAAGGTAGATCAGTTCTTAGCTTTGAGGTGGAGTAACAGTTAAACCATTATCTGGATTGAAAAAAATACGGCAAAGCTCATTCTGAATGGTTTAAATTTAATTTTCAATTTTGAATATTCTGCTTGAAAAGAGAACA
Source organism: Uloborus diversus (assembly GCF_026930045.1). Taxonomy (NCBI): domain Eukaryota; kingdom Metazoa; phylum Arthropoda; class Arachnida; order Araneae; family Uloboridae; genus Uloborus; species Uloborus diversus. Next base: position 28,119,224 of record NC_072739.1, read on the forward strand.
TTTTCATCGCGTAATACTGAGCTCGAAGTTCATAAGAATTATCGACATCAGATTGCATTTCTAATTAGAGAATTCACATATTTGAATGATGAAACTTTGGAACATCACTAGAATTAGAAAAACAGTTCCCTAAAATTGTATTTTTTCTCATAGAGACTTATTTATGAACTAAAGGCATCTTTAGTAATAGGGCTGCGGCGTGTGAGACGGACAGTTTGGGGTGAAGGAGTCGATGTCAGAGTCAAATTCCAACAGGAATATTGTTTTACCCACCGAGTCGGCAATTCTGCCAGGGCTGAAGTCATTTTCCCTCAGACTCCGCAACCCTATTGCGTAAGGAATCAGAGGCAAATTTAGGCTCCGAGTCGCTCAACTGATTAGAAGATTGATCTATTTATTCTGCCACTAGGCGCTCTTCATTGAAGTGCAGTACCAATTTATGTGTCCAGAATATGAGTATATTGAGGTCTAAAATTAAATTTCTGAAGGGACTACCAGGGGCGGCTCGTCGCTATGGGCAGGGTGGGCCCGGCCCACCCAAAAAATTGTAATTGATAAAATACATTATTAACAAAAATATCGTTTTGTGTTTCAGTTTAAAAAAAGTAAAAAGTAAGGCGCACAACGGATTTCAAACATCTAGCCCTCCGCCCCCTTCTCCGCATATCTCTAAACATAACCAGAAAGTTTTTAAATCCCATTAATTTTAGCACTGTGCACAGTTTTGGGAGCTGCGGGCTCGCGTGAAGCTGCCCCCGAAACTAAGAGTCACGCCTCTGCCCTTAGCCAATCGCAATGACTGAATCAGAAAGCGAAAAACGGCGGGTGATAACACCCGAAGGAATTCATTGCAACTCAAGGGTGGGCAAAATTCGCCGAGCCCAAACGAAATCGTAGTTGTCTATAGCGGTTTGTAGGGAAGAGTCGAGGTCAGCGGAGAAGAGTCTAGCAACGTCGCTCACTAGAATAACATGTAAAAGGGCAGAGAATCGGCTGCCCCTGTCCATGTGTCAGGGAAAACCTTTTATCATACCGTTCCGCTTCTGTTTTTTTTTTTTTTTTTTTGTGTCTTAATTTTTTCCTCTTCAACAGGTATTACTATATATATATATATATATATATATATATATATATATATATATATATATATATATATATATATATATATATATTATATATATATATATATATATTATATATATATATATATATATATATATATATATATATTATATATATATATAAGGCATGGAGATTGCCGGTTTCATGAGATTCCGTACATTTGTTTTACAACGCATGCATAATTTTTTGTTATTTGTTTGTTTTTGGAATTAGAGATGCTTATTCTCAAAATTTCTGTGTAAGGACTTTCTTTTCGAATAGTAGAGCAGCCCGGTGGTCTGACGCACCGGCAAAAAAAAAAAGGCTGATCCTCAGATTTTTTTGGTCGTTCACGCAAAAAATAAAAAAAGGAAAAGAAAGCAAACTCCATAATACCTAATGATAATATTATCCAACACTTTATCTTTTACGTCAGTTTTAAGATTAATTTTCATAATTTTCTATGATTTCTCAGTAGCTTTTTTAAAAATTGTGTCCATTTTTTTGACCACAGTCACTTCTTGTCTTAACATTTAAATACTTGTCTAGCAGTTATTTAATAGAGTTTTATTTATATATTTACTTATTCATTTATTATTATTATTACTTTGTAAAAAAGGAAGGGGGAAAAAACTTCAACCGTTCGTATTTTTTTTTCATTAGTTTTTAACGGTTCGCGAACATTTTTTTTTTTACAAGTTAACAAGAAAACAGCGCAAGTCCGCGTGAATTTTTTTGAAAAGCTTTTGCAGGCCCGCATGTCAAAAAATGTCGAGAGACACGGTAGAAATTACATTACTGTTTTTCATCAGATCGCAATTCTATTGGTACGTACCTTAGCTTTTTTTTTTCTATCATATAGGATGGGTATAGTTTTGACATTAATTAAAATATTTAAGATCCTTTCAAGCTAATGTGCCTATAACTAGTCGATTAAATATTTTGTTAAGGGTATATGTGTGACCGTAATTAATTTTTCAACCACTCTTACTCAAAATTACTATTTAATAATGATGATAAAACATAAGTTAAATTTGAAAGTCGATTAGTAAAAAATGCAGCAGTAGAAATATTATGTTTATTTCTTTTATTTCATTTACTTATTTTTGTTGTTGTTCAGACGGACCTTTTAGACGCTATTTGTCAGTTATCCATGTTTTAATTTTAAGGTTACTTGAATTGTTATGTCAAGATGCGTATACTGTAATTAAAGTATTTTTTTTTAAATATTGTTGAATACCTTTTTATTCCTGTCCTGAAAATAATTTAATCCACCAAGCAAAACCATTTTTCACGGGGGTGTTTTTAGTGGTAAGGGGTCTTTCTCTTTTTGAGAGTCTGGTTCCTTAATGTTTGACAGTGTGCCACCCCTCTTGGAGGGTGGGGAATGGCACAGTTGATGAGATTTATATTTTTATTACAACATATTATTATTATTACTGCTGTTAATATTATTATCAATTCGATCGCTTAAGGGAAGCAGAGTGTTTCATTTAAAATATGCAGGGTGTTCCGTTTTAACCAATAAGACCTTCATTTTCGCAACTGTTTGTTCAAGGTGGATACTTCCAATTGCAGAAATGTTCAAAATCAGATGCAGAGTTAAGATACTAAAAGTATAAAGCGAAAAAAAAAAGAGTCAAAAACTAAAAATAACTTTTTATACTGACAATAGGTCTCCTAACTTATATTTAGGGAAATAATCTCAATTGAAATATATTACTAACACAAACAATTTGACATTTATGCGACCAAAACTCAAGGAGATATTCGAATTTAAAGTTTTAAGGGACCAGATAGAAATGAGATAGGAACTTATCGTCCTTTCAGAAGAATGATAGGTTGTCAAAGTTAAAAAACAAAGTATTTGTTTTTTAATGCTATTCAAAAACAAATGCAAATTTTATGCTGTGATACGCGAAAACACTACAAAACATTAATCAATTTGAAAAACCAGTTTTGCACACAAAAATTTTAAGCCTTTTTAAACTGCTATATTTTCCCTCAAAAGGTGTTATTGACAGTGAGTGTGAAGTGGTGTAAGTCACGAAACGCTGCGTTTCATATCTGGGTGAACATTGGTCGTACTAATGTCAAACTTTTTGTGTTGGAATTACATTTTAATGGTGATGACTTCCCTGAATATAAGTTGGAGAACCTAGGGCCCGTATAAAAAATTGAATTTTGTATGTTTTGACTCATTCTTATTTTTGCTTCAAACTTTCAATTCCTTAACCTTGCACCAGATTTTGAACATTTTTGCAATTAGAAGTATGCATCTTGGACAAACGGTTGCAAAAAAGAAGGTCTTGTTGGTAAAAACGGAACACCCTGTATAATCTATGTACACAAAAACCTGTTTTTGTGCGGTCTTTTGTACAATTTTTTTGTGTGATTTTTTTCCCGCGATATATGAAAATTTCAATCAGATTGGGACTGAATTGACGAAATTATTTTTGAAACAGAGAAAATGTTTTTTAAAATGAACGAAGTTATCTTTAAAACGAACAATTTGTTTATATGAGGTTCTTATCCACCGCACAAAAACAGGTTTGGGAGTATTAAATCAAGTGGTATAATTTTGTAGGGCTATCTGAAGTTTGTATTAACTGATTTAAGTATCATTTTATGTTCCTCAGCATTAGTTTACCAACCATTCTTTTCATCATTCTATCTGTGTAAACATATAAGGGTCATTCTCCAGAAAACGTAACTTTTGAACGCAAATATTTTTCAATTTCGAAACCTTTTGTTTTCTTTTTTTTTTTTCATTCTTACAAGAAAGTGTTACCTTCTAGAAATAACCATAAACAATGGCCCAGCTAAGTTCCAATTATTTTACTCATAAATAAAAAAAAATAAAAATCATAAATTTTCATATTATGACATACTATGTATATTTTCACGTTACACAAATTGTGCTTAATAGATTACTGGGAGTATACCCTCAGGAAAATTGATGAGAACATCACTGCTTTTAATTAAACAAGTTATTAAGCAACAAAAACAGTCACACAAGGTGTATGACACGCCACGAAGGTGAGAATTCACATGTTGTGAACCAAAAATTTTCTAAAAAAATTAAAAGATTGTTGTCAGGTTTAAATAGATACATTTTTGATGACATTAAAAATCATCGTTAAATGAATTGTTCCCTAAAGTTTTTACTGTAAAAGCCGTATGACAGAAAAGTTACACTTTTTGAAGAATGACCCATAAACATAACTGCGGGCCCACCCACTAAATTAAGGAACGAGCCGCCACTGGGGACTACTGTACTAAAATAAGAGACTTGTTGGCATTGTGTACTAAAAGTACAAGAATATTTTCTAATAACACGAACGTAAAGTTGCACTCACCCTTATTTTTGCTCGTGCCAACTCGACACCATTTGCTTGTCCTGCAATTGAAACCTGAAATAGACAATCCGTTTAGATAAAAAATCTAACCTACAATTTTTATAGTCTGCAGATTTTAAAACTAGAATTATATTAAGTCTTCCAATGAATCAGTACTTCCAGTTACAGTATAGTGCCACGGTTCTAGAGGCTGCCACTAGGTTTTATAAGTTTGCCACTACAGGGATAGCTAACGAGTAAAATAAGTGCAGTACACATGACTGGTTTAGCATTAAATCCAAACAAAGTTTCCCGTCCGTATTTAACAGTTTTTCCAACAGATATAGTCACATATCATGCTATTTCTTGCCACAAAACTTGAAAAAAGTTAGCTTACTAACTGGTGCGTGTTGCCGTAAAAATATAAGCAGTAGTCGCACATCATTGAACTTTCATTACGTAGAAAAAAAATTTTATTTTTAAAATGGCATTATCTATTTAGACAACAAAAACTAACCACAAGACCACATCATAATTATTTCGCTCGTATTGTAGTACTTGACTCTAAATCGCTTAAAAGTACGATTCCGTAAAAAAAAAATTTCTAAGACTTTTTCTTAGTTGTGTCCCATTCCTTGCCGGGATGCAACACAAAAGATTTAAGTAATTGTCGCTTATGCGTACAATATGTAATTTTAATATTCTTCAATACTAGAGCTTGCACGAGGCACAATTTGGCCGAAGGGCCGAATACCGAAGCTTCGGTTGCTTTGTGTGTTGAGTTTTAGCATTTTAATGCACAATAAATGTGTATATCATATTATTCTCCATATACTTTACTACTTAGTCTTTAAATTTTTCAACTTCGTTTTTTTAAACTAATACATATCACCACTGGTAGTACCAGGAAAGCACATGTATCTAATTTTTCACTAGAATAAGTAATATAAAGCATTACTTAGAATATTAAAGGCAAGCTCTACGATTAAGTTAATATTTTACAATCAACTGATGTAATCAGATATTAATCTTATTTCAAGAATAGATCTAAAGATTGTTTTATGTTAATCAACTAATCTGGAATAAATTATTGGATTTTTATTATTAAGAACAAATATTTAGAATTTAGATCCAGGATGGATTTATTGCTAATATACTGGACGCCTTCCTCATATTTTGATTTACAAAAAAATTAAAACTTTGCTTTTCATTTGTATGTTGAAAATTATCTGCATGTTTTACAATCCTGGTTTATTGTTAATAAAATTGGATCAATAAATACAAAATAAGTAAAATTACGTTGACAGATAAACTGAAATATTGAACCTATAACTATTAAATAAAATTTTAAAACAAATTACTTAAGTATACCCATTTGTCTCATTTCCGTTCTTGTATATACATGCACTGGGCAATGTGAATTAGAAACCTAAGATCACTATTTTATTGGACCACCTTTTGCACAAATAACTGCTATTTACGGTCAGAATACCATGCATTGGCACCGCAGCTTTTTAGATCTTGTAAACTAGATGGAAGAGAAGAGTGCTTTCATTATAGTCCATGATGTATCCGTTTCCGTGGCTATCAGGATAAAAATGCAACACTGCAGGGTGCACTTGATCTGCCGATATATACAGGCATCGCATGGCTATCTGTTTACCCTTAAGGAACAGGACACCACTTCCTTCCACGCCAACAGAACATGCTCCATATCAGTGGCGAATCCGGGATTTGTTTCTTGGGGCGGCTGAGGTCAGTGCAGAAAAAATGGCCTTTTTAAAGAATAGATTATCATTACCTACTATCTAGGGGTGTTAATAGCTAAATAAAATTTCTGAGTCACACTTGAAACTGTCTGAAATTTGGCATACAGTGGTAAAATTTAAATGCATGCATAAATAATATCAAAGAAATTGGTCATGCAAGATAGGACACAAAATTATAAGAATTTATCACAGCCGTCACGATGTCAAAAAAGTAGGGAGTGTGTTAAATTGGAAGTCCTTGAGTTACTTCAAACTATTAAATACAGAGAGAATGTGTTTTTCAGTTTCTGATTTAGAGTAATTACTAAATCTAAGTATTGACAACATGAAACTGATCGTAAGTAAAATAATAATCGCGCAGAAACAGGAGGTCCGAGTGTGTCGAATAGTCTTAAAAATACATTTTAGACGATCTTTGGTAACGTTACGGAGGAAGAGGTTCGAAGGCGCTTCCCTGACTATATTGCAAAATTGAAGCTCAAAAACGCAATGGTTATCTCTGATTTATTTAGAGGGGAGTGTATTATAAAGCGCTTGAAGAATGAAGAGCACTCCTTTCCCGGGTTCTAAAACTAACGTGCACAGCTATAAGTGCTAAGGGGCTTATTAAGCATTGCAAAACTAGTTTTGTATGTTTGAAAGGTCGCTTTCATATTCATGGCCCATAGTAACGTTTTGCTCTTCAGTTCCGAGATTGAATTAAGCCTGGGACTTCTGCTAAAAAAATAAACCCTTATACCTGCTGTTCTAATGGAAAACTTTGAAACAAGCTTCATTTGATTCAGGAAAAATCTTTCGAACTGCATAAAATGTTAAAGGGTGTCGGGAAATCTTCTCTACAATAGGCAATTTATGCGATTAAAGAACAAAAACCCTCAGGTGCAAACTCCTGGGGACCAAAGTAATTTTGTACAAAATGTCAACGCTGTAGGTGCTATGTGGTACTCTAAACTTAAACCCGCCACAGTCAATTCCACATTTTTTTTCCTGACTACTTTTTTTTAATGCAGAGAAAAATCAATTTTGCGTACCCATCTTATTTGCGAAAATTTAAGCCTCGCGAAATGTTTTGTTGTGGCAGATTTTTCAACTGCCGCACTGTTCACTCAAAATTTGCGAAATATCCCATGTTTCCAGTTTCGCAAAATTTACTGTTCGAGAAACTAAATGCTTTTACAGCGTTTTCACTTTTTTCGAAATTTAAAACAGAAGCTTATGAATTTTTTCGATCAACATGAACGATCCATCAGTTGCATATTTAATACGTGTTCAAGTAACAAAACCAACAAAGTATGATCTGCCGTAAAAGAAATAAAACACTTGCTGACTTTTCTGAGAATCCGTGCGACTTTCACTGCCTTTTAACAAAAAGGCAATTTTAATAATGTGCAGCTTTACCTTGTCATAAGCCACTATTACTTTTGCAATAGGGATACCACCTCTTTATATATAACATTCGAAAAGGGTTTTTCGCAAAAATACTTTGTAACAATGCTCAATGCTGCCGTGGGGAGGTAAAGCGCTTTATCTGCACAAATGAGTTAGAGATAGTATAGAATCCAAAGCTAGTTTTTTTCAACTAACAGTACAGAAATGGGCGAGTTTGACTCTTATTCGTGCCAATTTTCGCCGAAACCAAATAAGCAAGCTCAAACAACAAAGCTCAAGTGTAAGAGATAACAAAATGAAAATAATGAGATCAAAATTGTGAGGGTACTGCTCTTTACCTTCTGACGGCGGGATGGCCATTAACCACCACAGGGGTTGTAGTGTTACGATCGGTGACGCTTTTTGCCGACACTTCATTCGCGCAGAAAAACAAAACCAAGAATGGAAGTCAAACTTAAGTAGAAGCATTGTTAATTAGTTCCCTCGAAATTTTCCTCACCAAGTCGCAATTCATTTATTTAAATATTTATCATAGTGCTTAGTAGTAAATTACTGCCCTAAGCCAGAGCTGAGACCCCCAGAACTGCATGCAATAGACCAGACAGCCTGGTTATTGCATCCAGAGACTGAAGTTTTGTTCGTATTAGAATTCCTCATTCTGGAATAGTGAATAATGAGTAGAGATAAAGTTTAAATAAATTTACTTTATCTACCAGTTTCAGTAAGGTACACACTATAGCCAGGGCGAAGACCAGAGATACATGAAATACACCATCAACTGTCATTCCAGCCGAGGACTCCAGTTTCGGGCTTATTAGTACTCATCAGCCTGGCTTAGGAAGTGACTGATCTGGTGATGGATAAACCTCTTAAGAAAGCCAAGAGTGCCAAACAAACTGGTAGCTAATATAGAATTAGCACTGACCAGACGAGTTACCTGCCTTGCCTTCAATCTTCGAGTTGAACCGAACAATTGCTTCGGTCACTCGTATGGTCAGTGCTAATTCTATATTAGCTACCAGTTTGTTTGGCACTCTTGGTTTCCTGAAGAGGTTTATCCACCTCTTGCTCAGCCACTTCCAAAGCCGGGCTGATGAGTGCTAATAAGCACAAAATTGCAGTCCTCCGCTGGAATGACTGAGTTGGTGGTATATCTCATGTATCTACCAGTTTGTTGGCACTCTCTGCTTCTATGAGATAACATCTGCCTCCAGTTCGGATGTTCACCATTCCATACTGATGAGTTCTAATAAGAACGAAACTGCAGCCTGTGGTTGTGATAAACGGGCTGTTTGGTTTATATTCAAAGATGGTGATTTTCAAAATCCAAATGAATTCCTTACACTCGATCAAACACCAGTTTAAGAACCACTACCCTAAAGAGAAGAGGCATAATTAAAAGAGATTTTTTGTGCTGTTCATGATTTTCTATTCGAGTATAGGAAACCACACGAAAAGTGTAAAAATGAAAAACGTTAAGAGATAGCAACAGAAAGACCGTACTGCGACTTTTTTTTTATGGTTAACATTTTTGCCCTTGTGTACCCGTGATCACTAGGTCTTCAAGTCTGCCGAAATTAAGAACTACACTTAAAGACTTGGCTAGAAGTTAAAGCACCACACGATTTCACTGTCTGCATGTAGGAGGAAGGAGGATAAGTACTACATCTGCAAAGCGCGCACAAGATTTCTTCCATTGCTCATCAAAACTAGCTAAATTTGTGGAGTTTTTTGAAATTTCTGCAGATTTCAAAAACCTTATTCCGTTCATGGGCAAAAGAGCTAATAGATCATGAACACAAAGATGTTTTACTACGCTCTCTAAATATCCTTTTTTCAGTACTACCCTATCATACTATCGTTCTGTGGTTAGAAATACTGCAAAACATTAAGAACTTATTTTTCTGAAGAAAAAGCTTCTTTGCTTGAAGAAATTGATTAAATTATAATGACAACTTTACCTGATTGCTTTTTTCAGCTGTGCTGTTCCGATTCGAGTCTGGGAAGTGGATGTGACATCCGGTCTCTTCCATTACTTGCTGGATCTTGAAGCCACCTTTGCCAATTATGTAGGAATGGTCAGAATGAGAGACGTCCATTTTTAAAGTCACGCGATTTTTCTGTGAAAGAAGAACGATCATTTCAGTAGTGGTATAGTTTGGCTCTAGCAAGTTCATCTATGACCTTGACAATGCGTATTTTTTTAAGGACATCATAAAAGAACGTGCTATTGGTGCAGATTAGAAAAGATACTTTTGCAAAACTAAAATGCTATGAAAATAATCAAACTCAAGTCAGCCTCAATTGCCCTTCGCTTTTACCCCCCAAAAAAGGAGATAATTGTCAAAATCGTAGCTCAACTGATGAAGGTCGCATTATAGCTCTGTAAATGCAAGTTGAGAAAAGCAACTTACTGTCAAAAAAATGCGGACTAACTTTCGCGATTGGCCCTACTAATTTTGTAGATAAACTATGCAGCACTTTATTTTGGATAGCCAGTTTTTACACGCAAAGGGTACAGTCATTTAGAGTAACTTTGAAATGTATGAGTTAGTATTTCACCACTTTTTATTTTAATATATTTCACTTCAAAAGAAAGGGCCGGTGCCGAATTATGTTGACTAAGGCTATGTTATGCATCAGCTGCATGATTTTTTTTTTAAAAATAAATCGGAAGTACACAGCTCATTGTACAATCCAATAATTCTGAACGTTCTGTTTGAAATCTACATTTAAATTTTGATTTGAAGTTGCTAAACTCTGATCCTGCACTATTGCCAGGGCTGCGGAATTAAAGTGGTGGAGTTCGATTGATTTAGGGGTTAATGAGCTGGAAGTGGGAGTCGAAGGCTTCGAAATTCAAAGTTTCTTAGTCTTTTAAGCTTACCACATAACATAGAAATATTTTCACAATAATTCTAGTATATGCAGGAGGGAGATAAATCCAATAAATTTAATCACAACTATAAAAAATGATGCAGATAAAGTTTCTAACTATTCGCGTTCCACATGAAAAATGCTCGCGGACTACAGGTTAAGAACCACTGCACTAGACGAACCCAATTTAGTGAAATATAAGATACTCACCTTTGTATCAAGTATTTCTAATATTTTCTCTTTAGCCATTTGCACAGCTTCTGGTTTCCCCACAATCTTGACATGAGGGTCTGCAAAATAAGACATTTTCAGAACTATGATGTTGAAAGAGAAGAGGCACACCGACATTTAGGCCGTAATTGCAGAACTACTAACAAAGCAAAATTGTAAAATTCACACAATTAGTCTGACCACCGATGAGATAGAAAGCCTTCTCTTAACTAGACGTTTTTCAATTCCATATCATCCATGGGTAGACTATTTTATTCACTTCGAATGAATTAATAAAACCCGTTTCTCATGAGTTGTGTTACAATAAGTTCTTGGAGAGTAAGCAACTAGACAATCGCTTCACTAAGTTATTTCAGCAATATACTATTTTTCTTTTTAATTAACCAGGCTTAACTTTCCACTCTACGTTATAGTAAACTTGTTTTTCCGGATCAGTTTTGATGCTTTATTGAATTCATAAGGGTTGGAACTATACTAGTGACTACTCTTTATTTACATTACGTACAAAATTGATACAGGTCACCAAGTTATAATCCTTAAGTACAGTCCCCAGTATAGTGTACAACAATAGATGTGGAAGTTCTAAGACCTCCAATTGATGAGTGATCACAATTGGCCAATTGTGTAGCACCACGAAGGACAATTTCAGCAGCGCTTGTTCTTTTAATAGTTCGAATGAAGCCGCAAGAATCTCTGGAACAGTTCTGAAGCTAATGCCACTTTGAGTGTTTCTTACATAGATAGGAATTAAGTCAATCACTTATGTCACTATGATTGTCTTAACTATTAAGATTAAGGGTCCTCTTCGTGGAATTCAGTTCAAAACTGATTTAAAGAATTTTGCGCAGTTTACGGCACCAATTGAGACATTAGAATAAGAGCTAAAGCTTGACCACGGAGAGACAGATCACCTTGAAGTGATCATTCTGTATCATTTGCAATAGGTAGAATCAACCAGTAAGCGCAGAACAGTAAGAGGTGCACTCTCTGATCTATTACCACTCTCTATTACCATATAATAATAAACAACCTATTACAAATGATACAAATGATGTTTTTGCTTCAAGATCATCCGTCATCTCTCCGTGGTCAAACTTTACAACAATTGAGGCAGTGAGAAGCAAAGGGATGCGAGTGGACATTTTCAAGTTTTGAGCAAAATGTGTTTAAAGTTCTGGTCGCAGACAGGCTTTCAGTAAAAAGTTTTCTAAATCATGCTATGCAGCTGCACCTACGAAGGCTTCTGATACCATCTCTTGCACCAAAAAACAGGAGGGGTTTACCTACCATTTGTACTGGTTACCTCCAAATTTTTAATTTTTTTTATTTACATCCCTTTGTTTCTTATTGCCTCGATTGCGATCAATTATCAACTGGATGAATTTTTAAGCCTTCCACGTCTTTGGAAACCGGCTGTACATAATTCTGTATACTATTTTGAAGGACAGTAACACTAAGGGGCATGTATCACTTATGTACTAGATGTAAATAGTTGCCACTGATAAGTTCCATTTCTAGTACATAGTTGCACACTTAAAATTTATAGTTAAATAATTTTTCGAAATTTTTACATCTTCGTTTTTGATCTCATCACTCTTTGAAACTGAAACAGGATTTTTATGGTACAATCAAAAATCATTTGAACTAAGTGGATTATTATTGCTATTGCCCACCAAAACAATTATAAAACACCGGTAACCCTTTCAAACTTTCATAAGCCAGTTTCCTTCACACGAGTTGTTAATATTGCGAAATGGACCAGTCAAGTGCAATAAAACACCAGCAGAAGAGCTTTAACAGTTTAAAACATTAGTTTAAGCAGACAGTGTTGCTATACCAAGAGCCCCTGCCATGCTAAGGAAACCAGAAACACGTTGAATTGATGCAGAGTAACAGAATTTTTGAAGATGGAGCTTTAAACTTCTAATTAGAAGTTAAAACTAGACATTGGAACAAAATGTTGGCAGATACATGGAAGCACTTAGCACCGAAGGTAACCTATAGCTGTAATCAATTATTTTTTAAATATTTTTGAAAATAAATTTTCTATTTTTAGTGTGTCAGTACTGTTAATGGGCTTACAGCACCTGTACATGAATTATATTTACTAAGTTTAAGTCATTTTCGTACAAATAAATTAAATCCGAAATAAATATATCAGAAACATAACCATTCAAGTTCGAATAAACAAAAGTATTGCTGAGTAGACGCAAGTTTTGGAGTTGTAAGGAGTCTTTTCTGAGTTTCGGTGTAGGAGTCATCACATTAAAGCTTTAACTGCATGTTTTACCAGAGTTGACACCTGTAATAATAAATGTGTTCATTTTAACACTAAAGGGTGCGTAATCTTTTTTTCGGGTTTGCTGCTTTGACTGTTTTTAAACACTTCTTTCTAAATGCAAAATAAAATGATTTATCAGGTTTCTATACTTCATAAAACTGAAAGTATTTTTTCTTCGGGTCTTTACCAATTAATTGCAATTATGCTTTCAATTATAATTCCTTATTTTTAGAATGTAAAATTGGGCAACGCATTTCATAGTTTAGATTCAAATTGCATTTAATGCACAAGATAATTTATACGCAATAAGACTTGCGATGTTTTCTCCCCAGCAACTTGTAAGTGCAAGAAATTACTAGGAGCAAAACTTTGAGGATACAATCTTTTTGAAAAATATTTTTCAGAGAAAAGGGATTTCACTTGCGTAATTTTGCTTCCATACATAAGTTGGGCAAATATCAAAACAAAACTATGCTGACCTTTTTTTGATTTTGCTCCTATTTTTAACTTGGAAGGCCAAGATATCTGTGTTGAAGTTTCCAGCATCACCTGAAATGAAAATGCATTGAGAGCAGTCGTAAACGAAAAGTATAAAGTACACAGAAACATAATTTTCGCAGCATTTTAATTTACTCTTATACCGTCTAAAACACTGAACAGCGTAGATGGTGGTAATATGCTTTTCGGTGTGAATGTATTGGAGTGAATAGTCATTTTGTTCAAAGTGAATATCTCTTTGGATTGAAATACTTTGCGAGTTTTCTTCCTTTTCTTAGGGTGAAAGAAAAAGTCTTTTCTATTTGTCAGCTCCTCAATGCAATGTTGAAAGAAGGATAGAACGTATTAATATTTTCATTTCTTAACTTTCAACAGCATGGATTAGCTTTGAACAACACGCAAAAATATCCATAAAGTAATGTCACTACTCGTATCTCAAGCAGACTACTTAAAATATCCTGCCTGAAAACTTTCAAACTTGCCGTTTACATTGTATTTACCGGTCATCCAGTCTTATTTAGCTTCTTCACTTATCTACTTTGTTCTTATTGTTTATGATTTTATATAGGTTTCTGTAAATATCAAAATTGTTCCAGCGTGTGTCGTTCGTGAACTGCTCTGTTCCCCCAGTCACCACATCCTTTTAGGGTCACCAGGGTTGGTACGGTGGTGATTGGTGGGGTTTAAATAAGCAAATAGCTTTGAAGAAGCACAAAAGGAAAAACATTTAATTTAGTACATTTCTCTTTTTTCATGGGAAAACTTAATATGCGGGAAATTCCATACGTTACAAATTTACAATCTGAATTAAGTAATATTAGTATACGGAAAGCTAGTACCTAATGAGAAAACTTAAAATACGGGGAAAACTTAGATTTGGGAAACTTAAAATTAGAGTTGCAATGTATTTACAAGTCTGCCTGCAAAAATGAGCAATTTTGTAAAACTCGCGAAATATTTTGCAAAACGAAGGACTTAACAGTTCGTGCTCTGTAGATATTTCGGGTACAATTAGAAGTCAATTTTTAGTTTGCAAGACTTTATGTTCTGTATCGCAACTAATTTTGTAAAACTAACCGAATAATGTAACGATTTAAATAAGCAGCAATTGAACAGAGCTCATAGTAAAACATTTTTTGACTCTTAAATTTGCCTCGTGTCACCTTTATTGAAATATGGATCCTATAAGTCTGCCGAAAGTATAAGGAAAGCCCCACACTTTGCGAGAAGTTGGAGATACCGCAAGATTTCACTGTCTGCATGTGGCAGGAAATCCATCTACGTGTGGAAGATTTCTTTTCATTATCCACCGAAACTTGAATTTATTTTTAAGATTACGGGAGACTTTAAAACCCCCTTTTTCTATACGAGAACACGAGGGCAACTGAACTAAACGTCCGGAAATATGTTTTATTATACTTTGACTGCTACTTAGATTTGTCTTTATTACGCTACCTTATGGTTTCCTAGGTAGTCCCCCCCCCCTAGAAGTCGGTATACCAATGGGGTTGTTTCCTTCAGTCAAAAGTTCTACTTTTAGTCACTGAAGTTGATAGAATAAGCAAAAAAAAAGGACCTGGAAAATAGTTTGTCTCCCAACGTTATTAAATTTTTAAAATGTCCGATTTTTCAAACAAGGCGTGGTCTTTATGACGTCGCAAATTATGTATTTTGGTGCTACACTTTTTGGTACTCCACTAGTACGCTGAATGTTTACGCATGCTGTCTACCGGGTTTCCAGGTTATGATAATTCAGAAGTGACAACTGAAGACAACTCCTCCACTTCTCCCCCGAATGGTAACAAGACCTTCTCGGTTTTGGTATGAGTCATTCGCTTGCTGTCAACAATATCGCTGTCACTACATATGAGTAAAGACGCGAATTAAATATTGTGCTCTGCGTTAATGGCAACAGTGAATGGCAGCTCATTTGTGATGTCGTGTGCAGAAGGGTAAAAAATTAAATTGAGTCTGCGCACCGATTGAAATATTTTTTTAAATAGTAAACTTTGTCAAACTATTTAAAAAATAATCAAATCCTGTGGTTAAAACCACTTCCGCAAGCTCTTTCAGAAAAAACTTAATGTTGGAAACGACCCCATTCAAAGTCAGTCTTCGTTTAAAGCAGTGAAATTTATGTGTGTTTTTATGATAATAAACAGCTTTTAGACGCTTAAAGTTTATCTTAGTCAAAGTTTCGAGCAATTGGAAACAAAATGAGTTAGGTTTCAAACTTTTGTCATTGCTATCTGAGATTTCAGAGCATTTACATTGAACTTTGATGCTAATATGAAATAAATTTAATTTTACTAAAAAACTGGTATCCGAAAGGAGAATCTATTTTAAATTATATTCTTACCCTCTGAAAGAACACTTCTGCGTTTTCGACGGTCGAGCCAGGATCTGAAACAAATGGTATAGATTAAAACTCAACCGAACTCAAGCGCTGTATATCTAGCTTTACAACAAACGGAAATCGTTAAACTTTGGAAATCAATATTTTAACAATTTGAAGTGATTCTTGACTACGTAGGAAACTACTAAATTTTGAGGTCCAAAAATTAGTATACTAATTATATCTTGAATCAATGTCAAGGAACCTCACTAGTCTAGAGGGAGACTTTTCAGCAGTCTGCGACACAGATTAAAATTTTAGAAAATTTTCTGCTAGATTAATCGACATTAGATTAATCGCAAAATATAAATCGACACAGAGAAATGCTTTAAAATATGATGACAATTAGAGAGCCTGCTACGAGTGGATTACATGGCAGAAAATATGGTACAAACCTTTGTTGGCAAAAAGTTAAGATCTTTATTGAAAGTTCTGGTTTTTCTCTCCAAACTAAAAAATAGTCTGCAGACTTTTTCAAGATCCTATGACGCATGTCGCTGCTCCACACTGTTTCTGCTACCAGGTTCACAGTTCCGATTTAAATAAATCTAAGATACTGATCAATTATTATTGTTGTTAAAAAAAGGAAAAACTAAGAAATTTAAAGCAATATACTTATAATTTTGATTCATTCCAAAATTCGAATTCTGCGGTCTTCTCTTCTAGTGATACCCTAAACACATTGTTTTCCTTAGCTGGCAATTCAACAGCATTCAAATTGTGAGATGTCTGTTTTAAAAAGTTTCAAACAGATTTCTACTGAAAAGAATTAAGTTGAGAATATAACACCTGTTCAATTATTAACGGTATTTCTAGGGCAGACTACACATCCAAATCTTTTCCCTGCTCTCTATCATGAAACCTATATTTCTTCAATTCCCTTTCGCTAGAAGTATTAATCTCCGACAGCTGTAATTATAATCTACTTAGTCTCTATTGAACTATTTCCCTCTAAACTGAAAAATAAATTTCAAAGGAGGTTTGAGGACTCATTCCCCGTATTGTTTCAAGTTTACCCCTAATTTTCTTTATTTTCAAAACTGAACATAAATATTCCCAAACCAAAAAATGGGCGTAGGATGTCATTGCTTGTAAACATGTAGGAGAAACTCGGGTAATGACGCATAGCGGTTAATCCCGCCAACTAAAATGTATCTAAAAGAAACTTAAAAATTTCTAGTTGATAGGCCATATATAGTGCTGGCCAAAATAAAAATTGCATCACCCTCGCATTTTCACAACAATGGATTATGTGAGACGTTTTGGTCGACCAATTAACGATGAATGTATGAAATTCTGCAAAACTTATGAAATAAACATTTAACAGCAGGAATCTGATGATAGGGAAGTTTTCGATTTTTCAGTTTTATTTTTATACGATAGAGTAACATGTATGAACATAATAGGTGAAAAAAATTTTGCGATACGATAAGTAGTTTTTTTTTTAATTAATTTTTTAAGTTCAAGCGCTTGTGACGTCAAATTGCATAGGAAGTGACATCATGCGCTCTTCCGACAGGGGAGAAACAGAAGGACGTGCATTCGACTTCGAAGACTAAACATAAAAGGCTTTCTCCTCGCATTTAACTCCTCGCGTTTCTGGAACATTAAACCTCTCATCCTCTCGGAAATATTCGAATATCTCATTGGTGTTACTTGAGGAAGATTTAGATTGTGCTTTAACGAATCCTGCCTCCATAGTGTGTTGTTCAAAAGGATTATTGAATTTCTAAAAAATAAAAATATCAGCGCGCTCAAAGTGTCCCTAGCGAAAACAAGGGATCTTCGGCTGTGACGTAAGCTCGTGACGTTTCAGAAGAGCGCAATTTTGCGCGTGGATTTTTAAAAATTCATTAAAAATCAATCACGGTGTTTTAAAATTCGGCGATGGAGAATTTTTTAGTTTTGAGGGTCAATTAACAATATCCAGTAGCCAAAATATGAACATTTAATAGGTTGCAACTTCCCTATTGTTTACGCAGATCGGGGCTATTTCCGGGCCAAGGCAAACTGCTGACCCCATGCTCATTTTTCCATTTCTGAACCTGCGTATGAGTTTAAAGAAAAAACTACTTAAACCCCATATCAATTTAACTCTAATGGCAGGATAAAGGTTTTTAAATTGTTACTTACAAGTTTGGCCCTATGGCACGGAGCAGAATCATCCTGGAAACTACGTTTGGAACTGAAGTAAAGTGATCCCGGATAGTAGGAAGCAATTTCTCCTCCAAAATACCAATATACACTAGAGATGAGACGGGCTCAGCCCGGGCCCGACAGCCTGAGCCCGAAACGGGCTCGGGCGGGCTCGGGCTCAAGCACAGATATTCAATCGCCAATCTCCATACAAATTCAAAGCAAATAAACATTTTCCTACTATGAGAAAATGAAAGGATCATTTAAATCAGTTCAATCAATGTCAAATTTACCCCCCCCCCCCCGTCCCCTCCAAAAAAATACATTAACGCTTATTTATAGTGTTTTTTGCGATTACTTTTGCAATAAGTCATACAGTAATGCATTTGAAGAGGAACATTTTAAAAAAATTTAGAAACTTCTCTCTTTTAATGAAGAACATTTGACGTAACATTTTTCACTCACAGAGAGATCATGTCAGACTGTAGAAGGCTCGGTTTTTGATACAAGAAAGTTTCCTTCGGGCTCGGATTTTTGTCCGAGACAATATTACTCGGGCTCGGGCGGGCTCGGTTACAAACTTTCGGGCTCGGGCGGGCCCGGGCTCTAAAAAATGAGCCCGAACTCATCTCTAATATACACCTGAGAGTTTACTGTTCCTTACATAAAGTGAAGCCTACCAACTCCTTGATCAGAAAGTCATCCCCAAATCATCTGGGATACGGGATGCTAGACTGTGTGTTGAATGCAGTCGGGATGATATTCCTCTCCTTTGAGGCGCGAGTGATGCAAATTTTTTTACCACCATTGTAGCTAACGTTGTAAATTCATAGTAAGGAGATGGTCATTGTCCGAAAGGTGTGCTAGTGTCAATAAATAGCCGGCAATATTCTTCTAGAATTATGTCGCATCTAACTTGCAGTAAAGGGTACACTTTCGTAAGTTATTTTATTCATTAAGCCTATATGCTATTACAAATTTATCAGTTTAGCTGTACGTTCATGCTTTTGTTTCTAATGATTTGTTACACTTATTGGAGTGCATTCAAGTCCAACAAGACGATGAAGGGTAATGGCGCTTACATAGGCTGGTGAGTATGACACCAACTTAGTGATCAACATTAGCACAAATCGATGAGTCAACCATATGATTTTTTCAATTTAATAGGATAAGTAGAATGAAATCCGTTCTTTTTTGCGGAGAATTCGGGAAAGAACCGATTTCGCTGTACTCAGTATGTAGAAAGCTAATCGCATAAAACCTCACGTACTGGTGGAACGCATGAGTACGGGAGTATAAAGCCACGCAACTACATATCGCACCCCGACAAGGAAAGTGACAACCCAAAATAGAAATACTAAGGAAAAGTACTAAGTACTGATTTGAAATCTAAATTCAATGTTCTCTTGCTACAAAACTTGCACAAAGTTAGCATAAGTAACTGGTGCCTGGTTGTATAAAAACCATACACAGTAGATCCTCGTTTTACGCGGGTTTATTTTACGCGGTTTAAGATTCGACACCTGTATTTTATTTTACGTGGATGCGGCAATGTAAAGATAAAATTTTCCCCTTTTTCAAAGTCCAAACTCCTAAAGATTGTAGATTACGCGTAATCAACTGCATTTTGGCGCGCTAATAATCGAGCTTGGGCCACTGAAGACATTTTATGAGATTATTTCTGGAAAGAGCTATGGAACCAAAATTATTAAACTCACAGTTAAGAACTCGCTGGAAGAAGAGCTTTTTGGGGTGACAAAGGAGGCCAAAACCAACCGAGGATACCGATGACACACAACCAAGAACGTTCACATTGGAAATTTTGAGCCATTATTCGACAATAGAAATGATCTTTCTGATTTGTTAGTGAAGGAAGATTCTATCATTGAAATGACGCTAGTGATCATGGATGCGTTAATGCTCTGCAAAGAACTACAGAGAAAAGTTCTTAATGACTACCAATACACTATCATTGCCAGCTCCTTTTTATAAACATTAAATTAAATCTTATGTTCTTGATGCATGTTGTGCATAGAAATCGAAAGTACACATTAATGTTATTATATTAGTCATCACTAGAATGAAGTATTTTTGTATCTACGGAACCTAAACCTTATTTTTACACGAACATTGTCTTAATTTTCGCGGCCTTTGTGTGGAACGCAACCCCCGCGTAGAATGAGGATCTACTGTAATCAATATAATAGTGATGAAGAACTAATACAAGAGTGACGAATAAAAACGATATAAGGGTTATTCTTCAAAAAGTAACTTTTCTGTCACACGGCTTTTACCGTATAAACTTTAAGGAACAATTAATTCATTTAACAATAATTTTTAATTTCAAAAATATATCTATTTAAACTTGCCAACAGTTTTTTAATGATAATTTTTATTTTAGTACATTTTTGATTCACAACATGTGAATTCTCACCTCCGTGGCATGTCACACTGACAGTTTATGTTGCTTAATAACTCATTCACTTAAAAGTATACTTTTTTATTATTCCTTTCGCGAGTATCTGAAACACTAATTGCTTAAGGATATTTAATTTTTTAATATTGTGTTTTAGTAGGACAAGGAGTCATGTCACACAATAATTTCTCACCTCCGTTACCTAAACACAAAATGCCATTCCTCATCAACTCGTGGCCAGTGATCACATCAAATGTTATTTTCCATGATGCAAGGGAGCCCCATTTTTAGCCATAGTTGAAGTTGAGATTTTGTCAAAAAACAAGATGGATTTTGCTTTAAATACTTCGTGTGATTACTCTGACTTTTCACCTCCGTGAACTTGAATTTCAGGGATGTAAATTAATGTGTAAAAAAAAAAAAGAAGTGAATATGTTTTCATACGTTTAACAAGTGCAGATTGTAACAACGAAGAAAACAATTTCACTGAAAAATGTATCTATGAAGCCTATATTGATGGCAAATTCCTCACCTCTGTGACAGACCTTATCAATGTCATTATTTCTGAGGTGAAAATAAATGATGGACGGGAAATACACCAATAATAGGCTTTCTACCAAAACTATAAATTGCCAGTACTATCCTCAAACTCACTAAATACTATTTTTTAACATACATTTGAAACTACTAATTAAGCCGTACTGTAATTAAGAGAGCTTAATATTATATTCCCACTAATCATTAAAATAGCTGATTGTTTGCACAATTAACAAAATTACTACTTTGATACTGAATTTCCTTTGATTTTTAAATATTGACTTTTTTCCATGAACAAGGCATTTGTTTCATTTTTTTATTTATGGGTAAAATAGTTGGAACTTAGCTGGGCCATTGTTTATGGTTACTTCTAGTAGGTAACCCTTTTATGCAAGAATGAAAAAGAAAAAAAAGGGTTTCGAAATTAAAAAATATCTTTTTTTTTCGAAAATTAGGGTGTACTTTGAATAAGTTGTAAAAAGTTCTAAATTCTTTTATGCAAACTGGTTTATTGCTACTGTCCCCTGACGCTTTGAAATTATATTTTGGGAAAAAACCGATTGTGTAAATTTGACTAATTATTTCTGTTTTCCCTTAGGAAGCGCCATTCCCCTATTTAGCTTCTTATGATCTGATTTTTCCGTTCTGAGCTCAGTGGGCAAGCCAAGTAAATTTAATATTTTGGATAATTGCTTATTTTTGAAGACTTGCTGTGTGATAACTTACATCCCTGCCCTAATAACGCTGTTTTTCGGGATCGAATCCTCCCGGTAGACAGGTTATCCTTTAACTTTAAACAGTTCTTCCCCCATTTGTAATTTAAAATAAAAAGCCCACTATTTTTCAAAATAATGGTGGGATCTATTTGGATAAACTGTAAACAAATCACAATCGTTACAAGGATTTTAGTAAGCTCATCACCTACATTTGAGGTTGACACGATCAAAAGCTTAAAAAATTAAGGTTACGTTTTATAGTTGATTTTGGGTTGAAAATATCAAAACATGAAACTTTCTCAACGCAATTTTCCATATTGACAGTGCACAGGTTTTACATCGAGTTTCTAGTTTAATTCCGAACTATTTACTGCATATCAAAGCCCGGATACGCAATTTACATTGTCTTTCATAGCCTTAAAGCAGGTTATCTTATGGCACTGAAACATCCTCATATATATAACGAATGACCGAGTAACGCTGACGTCATCCACAATGAAACTCGCACCACGGCACGATAAATTGATATTTGACATGCAGGGAAAGCTTGATTTTGACAGGGCTGAACTGGGTCCAGTAACTTGACTGTTTTACAGGTAATACCGTCATTTTATGAAAATGAATTCACGAAAAAGTGGTCTATGAAAGTTATTTTCTGGAATTCAGGGTTAATCCACTGGAATTACGGTAAAAATTTCAACTATCAAAATATCACCAAGCTGGCAATTGCTTCGTTCAAATTTAGAAATTTTCACCTGTCATACCATGACGGCAAGGGCGCCCATATAGTGGGGGGGGGGAGCAGTGGGGGCTCAAGTCCCCCCTCCCTTAGAAATTATAACTTCATTGCTTTCACTCTTTCTTGAAAAACTGTCAAATCATTTTTCTAGCCATTACTGAATATGTTCATAAAAATCTTAAATTTTAATAACTAATCTGTACTGAAATCTGTTTCCATGGGGGAAAAATCTTGCTAAACCATGGCAAAGTGTCTGAACCCCCCCTCCCCCCCCCCCCCCCCCCTTCTTGAAATTTTGCATATGGGCGCCTTTATTTGATGGGTGATTTTCTAGCATATTAATATTTTCAGGAAAAAAATGAAATAAATCATGTAACTTCTGCTCGTCAAACTAAAATGACTTTCTAGTTAAATTCCAAACTGAGTTTTGCATATCCAAGCACTGGTACACTTTAAATAATCTTTTTTTAACATTAAAGTAGCGCATCTTACGACATTAAAATAAATATTAACATTTTCAAAATTATTTTAAATCCAAACTAGAAATTCAATTTAATTTTAGACACGGCAAGTCACGCAATTTGCCTCCCCTAAAATAAAATTTCTAGTTTAATTCCGAACTATGTTTTGCATATCCAAACACTGGTACACTTATTTTTAAAGCACTGAAGCAGCTAATCTTATAAAGCTGAAACAGCTCCATACTTAACACTTAAACAATATAAAGGAAATGATTCAATTTTGAAATTTGCCGTCCCTAAAATCTGTCGCCTTAGGCGGTGGCACAGCACCCCAGGAGCTGTCTAATATTTCGTGCACTACATTTCCTACAAAAAAAAAAAATACTTGGGTTGTTTCCTTCAATCAAAATTACAACTTTTAGTCACTGAAATTGATAGAATGAGTAAAAAAAAAAATAACAAACCCAGAAAGTACTTTCATTTTCCCAATAGTTATTTTAGTTTTTTAAAATGTCCGATTTTTAAAACAAGGCGTGATCTTTATGACGCCACAAATGATGCAATTTGACGTATCTTTCTACCACGTTTCCACATTATGATAATCAAGAAGCGAATTAAATATTCCGCTCCACGCTCGCTATCAACCATATCGCTGCCAATACACGTGAGTAAAGATGCGAATTAAATATTTTTCTCTGTGAGTGGCAACACTGAATGGCATTTCATCATTTGTGATGTCACACGACAGAAACGTAAACAGTGAAAGCACACCGATTTAAATTTTTTTTTAAATATTAAACTTAAACAAATTATTTAAAAATGATCAGATCTTATTTTTAAAGCATGCTCTTTCAGAAAAAAATACTAAATTTTTGGAAACTATCCCATTAATTCGAGAAGTATTCAAAACTTCTCCAGTTTTCTTACAAAAATGTTCTCTGAGCTAGAGACTGAGGACATGGGGAAAATAGTTAAAAAGGATAATCCTCTGCCTTCCTGAACAAAGGCGTGTATCGCATCATTTTGTTTCTGTAAACTTTATCTCAGAATTATTGACTTCAAAAGAAGTTAGTGAAACTTCGGTAAGTCGAACTTCGATGAGTCGAAAACAGACAAGCAGAAGGGAATATTTATTCCCGTTTAACGGAATAGGGAATCAATGTTCTTTATTTTCGATGAGCCGAATTTCGTAGTGTCGAAATATTGATAAGCCGAATATTATTTCATGGCAGTCCTTAGATTTTCCTTGCTAACTTAACTACAATAGTTAAAGTAGTTTTTCCCCTAATAAGCAAAAAAAAAAGACATCAAAAGGCGTCTGGGACGAAACGAATCAAATCTGGCAAATTGAATGGAGTTTTTTACAAAAGAAACATTCAATCAAACTCAGATTTTATAGATTTTGTTTCATTGTTGACGGAATATAAGTCAAATTACCCAATTGAGGAAGTTATTTTGTAATGCATTAGTGCAAACAGCGAAAACGTTTCTGGTGTTAAAAAGAAACAAGAAAACTTGAAGGGGTAAAATCTATTCAAGATATTGGAAGAGTAAGATTTATTACCAGTTTTCACGAATCCCATCTGAATATTCCCGACTCGTGTACAGATTTTTTTAAATCTATTTTTTGCTTTTGTGAGTAAAAACTTATATTTCAGCATAAAAATGTAACTTGTCTTCCAACGTATGCAAACTTTTGAATTTATATAGCAATTATATTACAAACTAACATTGGCGTACCTAGCATGGGTTACACCGGGGCAGTAGTTTTTGGTGTTACCCCCCCCCCTACAAACGCTAAACAAAATGTAAACATGAAATTCACACAATATTCAGAAACTGCATACTTATAGAAACTAAGTAGGATAATGCACAAAAGACAAATTACGAACCCTTTATATATAACTTGCCCTAGACGCCTAGGTGCAGGGCCGTCGCGAGGTTAAAAGAGTGCTCCGTTTGCTAGAGTAAACATAATTTAAAATATTGGGGGAAATTCTGAATTGAAGTAATTATATTCTTCAAAAACTTGCAATTAAACTTTGGGTGTCACCCCTCCCTTTAGACGGGTGACACCCGGGGCAGACCGCCCCCTCCACCCCCGGTAGTTACGCCACTGCACGTTCATTATGTCAAGTTATAACCCCCTTCATTTCTATTCATTTTTACTCATGGTATAAATTTAGTGAGTTTCAGTGCATTTGAACTTAGTATTTGAACTCTTTTTCAATGAGCCGAATTCGCGATAAATATTAATTTTTTTTCCGCTTTCCCTGCAACTTCCGACCTATCGAAGTTTCACTGTATTTAAATCTATTAATGTAATCTTCGCTAGAAATGTCAATTGCCTTGAGAAAAAGAGTTCAAAGTTAAGCTAAATTTATCAATACGCTCTCAGCCATAATTAAAATTTTTGAAATGCTTCCTTGAAAGCAAAATAAGGAACTACCTACAAAAACGAACGAAAACTAGGCAACAGCCCTAAAAAATTTACTTCCAGCTTAAAGATTATTCTCCTTAAGTCAGAATAGTTTACAGACAGTGAAGCACTATGCTTAAACTTCAACTTTCACTGCTTTACTAAGGTTTTTTTGACAGAAAATTACTCTACGTAGTCCATGCTAAGGTACGTGTTCAGGAAATGGACAAAATAACTTACTTCGCTCGTAATTCAATTAGGGATATTTACGAAGTTTCACGGTATTTACAAGGTTTTAATTTCAGTTTTAACCATGTCACGATAAATAACGTTTCATTTTCCAATACTTAGTGTATTTTATTTATTTATTTAAATCCTATTTTGTTCTTTGGTATTACAGCGACGATTTGCGCAAAGCGTAAAAGTAAGAGTAAGAACTGATGACGTGGGGTATCTTACAACCTGAAAGAATTGTGCCTTTTGCGTATGAAAGTAAGACTACTAATGGCATGTCGCTAAAGGGGGTACAGTTTCGGTTGAATTTATATTATGATTAAAACATCGAAATTTTCCGACTTCAATCTGCTAAATTTTATTTGGTGCTTGAGAAATATCTGTACTTAGGAGCAAGAAAAATCAAAACAAAGTCGAAAACTCCACTTTTGAGAAAAGTGCTCTTTTTACTCTTTCTTTTTGTTTGTATTTATCAAACTTTCACATTTTAAGCGAATTTTTCAACAATTTATGAAATTTTCGCATGCTACATTAGGAATGCATATAATTTGAAATTACCAAATATACTCGAATTTTAAAAAAAATCTGTTTCAGCTCTAAATAAACAGATTGAAAAAACAAAGATTAGAGGAATTAAGCAAATATGATTACTATTACTCAGGGCGTTGCATCACATTTGTTGTTGCACAGTATACTTTCTAGACAGATTTCTAGCTTCAACTAAATTTGATCAAAATATGACATAAGCTGCTCCAAAGTAACTATAACGTTTGGATAACAAACAACCCACCAATCCATCTTACGTTACGAAAGTAAAATCCCCTCACGTCACCAGTACCAGTTATAGATTAACTTAGATGAACATTCCGAAAACAACTCACACTTCCTTTAAGATCAGTGGTACCCAATTTTTCATTACGTGCGGGCCGCATCTCATATTTAAACTGTTCTCACTAAGCAGAGCAACAAAATTTTTAATTTTTTTTTTAAATGACGTAGAAAAACATACAAGGTAAAAAAAATGTAAAAAAACAATGGAGGCCGTGAGAAGCAAAGGAATGTAACTGCCGAAATTTAAAATTGACATAATCAGTACAAATAATAGGGGAATCTTCAATCTGTTCTGGGGCACAAACTTATACTAGTGCTCTGGTGGGTGCTGCTATACAGCATGGTTTAGAAAACAATTTCAATGATAGCCTACCTAGGATCTGAACTTCAAACGAGATTTACTTGAAACTTCAAGACATCCACTTATATCTTTGTTTATCACTACCTCTATTGTCATCAGCACTTAATGCGTATTTTATTCATTTCATCTGTTTTCCAAGAACCAATTTAAAAGCATTCGCCTTAATTTTAGACAAGTTGACTAATCCTGATTTTCAATTTGTAATATTGAACGAAACAGCGAACCACCAAGGTCAATTTCGTGGGCCGCATGAGGCCCACAAACCATAGTTTAGGCACCACTGTTCCAGATAGAACAATGATCCTAAGGAATCAGACTAAAGTGTACTTACTTTGTTGGGTCTGAAGCATGTCCTCCAACTTCTTCCTGTCAATTCGAAATCTTTCTTCCTTCAACCCGCACTCGAGAAGTTCGGCGGCATACGCTTTTGCAATGAACTCACCATCCGACATATCTCTCAGAAGTTGCGGATCCTTGATGGACGATGCTGGAGAATCCACATCGTTACTCAGCGAGTCGCTAACCCTGCTGCTCATGGACGGGCTGTCGCTTACGACGCTGCTGGTGGACGGGCTGTCATTTGCCATGTTACTTATGGGTGGACTGAACATTGTGTCGAGCCTGTTGCACTCTCCCGGACAAGCACTCACGAAAGGAAAGGAAAGTAGCTCTGGTGTCGATGGGTATTTTATAGATTTCGGGCCGTGCGCAAATTTAAGAGTGGAGTTGAAGTGTTTGGTATGACTCGAGCAAGTTAAGGTTATGCTCAGGTCCTGGGAAAATTCAATGCCTTTCTCACCAGAAAATCCGCATATTTTCAGAGTAGTCATTTCCAAAAAGGGGATGAAAAGAAGAAATTCACCATATTTTGTTGCCTCTGAAATCGTGGTGCCCAAATCCATGTAATTGCAGAACCATGATGCAGGATTAGTGATATGAATTAGATTTTTAAAAATTTATTAATACAGAAGCTAAATAGCTTCACATACATTAAAAGACTGCGTACAGAGCTCTTTGGCTCCGAACACACATAGGAATGATTTACGACACAACATAAGGAAATAGCACTCAGGGCACCAGCGGGAATCGAACCTACGACTTCCGGTTAAAAAGACGAAGCTTCTACCATAGAGCACGGAGGCTCCTAGATTAAATAAATACAGCCTCAGTAAGTAAGTTGTCAGTGTCTGATTCGTACTAGAGGCGGTGGGTTCTATTCCCACGTCCGCCCCGAATGTACTTTCCCTTCTTTCTGCAGTAAATCCGTTCCTATAGGAATTCTGTGTCGATAAATTGGTATAAGAAAGGAATGCGAGACGCAGGGTTCGTATAGTCTTCATCGAAACCTGAGCTTGCAGTTACAAATGTAAATGTATCAATTAGATGGAGACTTCGTGGCCGAGGGGCGGAAAGCGCTTGCTCTGACAGCTGCTTGAGCGCATTAACGCAGGCTGTGGGCTCGATTCCAACTTCTGCCACTGATGTTATTTCATTCTCTTTGTTATGTTAAAATTTCCTGTGTATTTGTTTGGAAGCAAGGCGCTTTGATCGCAGTTCTCTGATGCATGTCATGTGAATCTGTCCAGTTTCTTGAATAGCAAGAGCAAAAATAAATTACACTGGTGTACTGAGCTTGCTTTTGGTTGTGCATAGTAGCTTAAATATCCAGAAATAAGTGGATTTATCATGTGTAGTTTCTGAAACAATGAAAAGCTTTTTAGTTTTGAGTAAAAATACGTAATTATTCTTATTATATTGACGGCGCTCCTGCAGCCCATTGGGGAGAAAAGCTGGAAACTTTACGTTGTATTCCACCAGAATTCAATTTACTTATTTATTACTTTTTTGAATCTAAATTCTAATCAGCTTCTCACACACACAGAATAACAAAGCGCCTTGCCTCCGGACAAACACAGAAACGATTTACAACACAAAGAGAAGGAAAAAACCACTCTGGACACCGGTGAGAATCGAGCCTACGACCTGCGGCACACAAAGCGAAGCTTCTGCAACAGGGGCACGGAGGCCTCATCCACCAGAATTTCACGCACTTTTCTTTTTGTACATTTAGAGGCCGAGTGGTCGCGCTTGGCAGTATACGGTACAGAAGGTCATCGGTTCGATTCCAATTGGTGACCTGGGTGTAACTTCCTTTCTTTGACTTGTAAATTTTCCCCGTGTTTTCCTCTCTCTGAAAAAAAAGTTGTTGCAGGTATTAAATGGAACAGAGGCAAGGCGCATAGTACTCGTTCTCAGGTGCGAACTTGCAATTCGGCACGCTGACCGATGCACCCTAAGTCTGAACACCTTTATTTATTTATTTTTTAAAACTTATTTATTTTTTAAATTTTTTGGTGCAACTTCCTTATTTTTTGCGCTCACAAAACCTGTGCGACTTCTCTTTGTTTTTTTTTCTTTTCTTTAAACTTGTAAACCTGTGTACTATTATTTTTTCCCCTCTCTTTTTTTCTTTCTTTTTTTTTTCCCCGGTAAAGGCGTCCTCTTGAGGGACTCAGTCCACCCCTGCTCGTCCTCTTATAATTGCTTGAACGAATGCCCCTAATTAAACTTGAAAGTGAACCTTTAGTATAATTCTCGCATCTTTTTTTGTGAAGCATTCATATTACTTTAATGCTGAACATTTCAATAATTATATCTGCCATGCACATCATGCATTTCGTGGTTAGATAAAGTTTAATTAAAACACGTACGGAAATTATATTTTGGCTGTGAAGCCGTGGTTGCCTGATCGGTAAGCTATCGGACTTCTGAGTAGAGGATCCCTAGTTCCATCCTAGCCAGTCGAAGATCCACCGTCTTCATTAAGGGTGACTGGG
This sequence comes from Uloborus diversus, assembly GCF_026930045.1. Taxonomy (NCBI): domain Eukaryota; kingdom Metazoa; phylum Arthropoda; class Arachnida; order Araneae; family Uloboridae; genus Uloborus; species Uloborus diversus. The sequence continues at coordinate 28,148,790 of NC_072739.1, forward strand.
GAACGTTACATATGCTCGTGGTCGTAAAGTCCTCCAAGTGAAACGATACCTCTGGGGGTGCTAGACCAGAAGTTATTCGGCACCGAGTGGCATAAGTAACAACAACAACAATAACATATTTTGGCTGTACATATAAAATAGGTTATGACCACTACGGCATGGCGGGTCCGGCGAGAGCAACGGTGTAAAGCACGCAAACATAGTTAAACACATACTTGAACTTCACCGTAATGTGACGAAAAACATGCAAACTATAGATTCCCTCGCCACTCTTTTATGGCCACTGCTTTCTTCTTTTGTTGAAGATCACTTTCTGCCCCACGGAAGTGCATACTAGGTCAGTGGTTCTGAATTAGCTTATGAATATTTCCAAATTGAGGAATACTGATAATCTTCACAGATCAAACTTGATCAATCACATTGATTTTATCTCAAAAAAGATGTCTCGTAATTTAGGTTTAATTAATTTTGTGTCTAATTTCCTTCCTGCTGATGTTCTGTTTATTTTATATTTTTCTTTGATATATTCAGTTCTCAATTATGGTATTCTTGCTTGCGGCCAAACAACTAAAAATAATCTAAATAGAATAAATATTTTACTACTTAATTTCACAGAATAATTAATAGAGATAATATTGTGGGTAACAGTAATAGAAGCTTTTTGAAGACCGTGGAACAAATTTATAAATATAATGTTGGTATTTTTATGCATGATTTAATAATAAATGGTTTGAATTTAGAAATAGTAACAATCCGTGAATTGGTTCATAATCACCCCGCTAGAAACCGTGAAAACATTATACCTATTAACGCAAAAACAAATCTATTGTTTAATGGCATTAACTCTTACGGACCAAGATTGTGGAACACCTTACCCAATTGTTTAAAAACCATTAATAATCGAAATTTGCTTAAGAAAAGCTAAAGAAATTTATACTCAATTCTACTGCAGTCAATTTAGGGTAAAGTATCATATTTGTAACAGTATACCTGGGTTCCGTTATAAAATTAGACTTACTTATTATTGCATTACTTGTGTTGTGTTTATGTGTTCTTTGCATGATTATACATTTATTTTTTGTTAATTCTATCTTATGTTATAAACTGGTCTTAAATTAAGTTCTTTTCTGAGTGGTGGGAGCTAGTCAGGCTATTGTTATAGCCTTTATTCCCATTTACTCAATCAGGGATTTTCAAATAGACAGGATGAAATATATTTCTTTTTGTAATTTCTTTCTTCTTTTATTTTATACTAGTGGCACCCGCACGGCTTCGCCCGTAATAGAAAAATTAAAGGTCTTTTGGTTCGCTTGTATATTTACAAATGATGTATGGTGAATTTTCTCGCCAATTGGCTTGTACCGACGTTACAGTTCCACGTTATGATAATTTCGTATCTCGCCAATTGGCTTGTGCCCATGTTACGATTCCACGTTATGATAATTTCGTAATTTATGATAGTTTTTTTTCTTAAAATTTGAATAAAAAAAGAACCACATCGAATTTTCGAAAAATCGTTTCGAGGTGCACACCCTCATGCTACATGCTAACTTTGTGCCAAATTTCATGAAAATCGGCCGAACGGTTTAAGCGCTATGCGCGTCACAGACATCCTACGGACATCCTACAGACATCCTACAGACATCCTCCGGACAGAGAGACTTACTGCTTTATTATTAGTAAAGATAAAGATGTGAAATGTATATTTGTAAAAAAAACTATTACCCTGATGAAATAAAATGAATTGAATTTTCTTATGTGGTAACCCATTATAACATGATACACGGTTTGTAAAATGTATACCTTCTAATGCAGCATTTTTTGTTAGGCTGTGGGTGGCATAGTAAGTTGGTTAGGAAGCTAGAGTCGGAGTCAGAGAGTAGCGAGTTCTGAGCCCGTCTTGGCCAAAAACTCACTGAGTACACACGAATCACATCTTCGCAAATCCGCCGGTCGGGGCTGGTTGCAAGCAGTTACCTTGGGTACAGGGTACCGGAGATTTTACCTCCGTTTCTAAACCATGCTGAAATTATGGAGGTCTCAGTGACCCACTTGCCACAATTTAACGGGAGATTAAAACCCGATAAACTTATTAAATTGGTAAGTGCCGGAATCGCTAGGTTGCCACGACCTGATAAATTTTGTTAAGTTACCTCTTGTGAATCTTTATACATTCGTTATTGTGTTTCTTTTATATTCACTGTTTTATGTATTCTTTTTCTTTTATTTGTAGTCTCTCATTTGTGTTATTATTTTTAAAGGTTTTATTTATTTATTTGTTTCTTTATTACTGGATTTATAATGATTAAATTGAAATCGAGTGTTTTGAAATTAGACTATTTTTAATTTCGTTTCAAGTTGTAATCATTTGTTTTTCTTCATACCACACTTTACAATCGACAGTTGAAAATTGTGAAAATCTCCTATGTGTTGAGTTTTTTAAACGAATCTGATAGTGGAGGATGCAAAATATATCAGGAATTAAATCATTAGAAAAAATAAAAGTATTCGGTAATTCAGTTTATAATTTGATATACATTTTTTATCAGTTAGGTAAAAGAATAAAATAATATCAGCCTAATTATAATTGTTGAGTGCTATGCAGTGTAGGAAATTTTAAATGTGTTTAACAACTTTTGTATTAAGAATTAGTTTTAGTCAACCGTGGGTTTTTGACTTTCTCAACCGGTGGTCCAGCGGACCGCTACTGGTTTGCAGTGAAATTTGACCGGGCTCAAAGAAATTTGCTCATCTACTTGAAAAAAAAAAAAAAAAAAAATCTTGCAAAAAAAAAAGAAGAAGGAAAACTATATTATAATAATTCTATATCACTTCTTTACGTGAGTTTTGTGATTATTTTTAGTAATTTTCTATGGCTTTTCAGCAATGATTATTACTTATGTAAAATTATAGTGCGATATTTTTTTGTAACATTTCTTTAACAACCAGTAAAGTGTTATTTAAATATTTTAAATTCATTATTATTGTTATATGTAAAAAAAAAAAAAAGTGAAAACCCTTAGTCGCTCGCAAAACTATTTCACAAGTGTTTGACGTTTCCCAAAAGACGAAAGTCCCCCCCCCCTCCCCGAAAAAAAATTAATTAAATTAAACACATCAAAACATGAAATGATGATTAAAATCTTTCAAAAAAAAAAATGAAAAGAAAAAGGAAAGAAAAACGTCGTTCTTTCTTTTGGTGCTTAATTGCACAGGTTTATTTTGGAGTATATATTTTTATTACTGATATAAAAACAACACATGAAAGAATTTACTTCACGAAGAAGAGTAAGTACAACCGGAGCGAGGGTGGGAGACGAACCCACTGCCTCAAGTGTGCCAATGTCGAGCAGCCAGTCAGACCGCTCGGCCACTCAGCCCTCCCCCCCCCCCCAAAAAAATAACTGCGTCTGGCGATGAACCTTTTTCATTTGAATGCTGGCAAGTTGCATTCAGAAGATGTTCTCGCAATCCGAATTGCGATAGCATCTTAGCGCGTTAGTAGTGCAATAGCACGTTCTTCATCGGTTAGTTTTCGTCGAGGCATGACAAAACTATAAGGTACAAGCCTACACACACACGCACGCGTGCCTACATATACACACACGCACACATACACATACACACACACGCACGCTCATACACACAAGCCTTTACACACATACACACACGCCTACGTGCATACACACAGGTCTACGTACACACATAAGCCTACACATGTTAATTTTAAAATCAATCAAACTTTATTAACATCACACATAACGTTGTTACACCTCAAAAAGTCGTAGGCATATGTGTTTGTATCTGTGTGCAGGCATGAGTGTGTGGGTAGTTGTGTGTATGTGTACGTGTAGGTGTCTGTATGTATACGTTTGTGTGTATGTGTGTAGTTGTGTGTGTATATTTGTGTGTGTGTGTACGTGCGTGTATGTATGCGTGTAAGAGTAGGATATTGACGCAACCAGGGGACGGCGGCTTTCGCTATAGGAGCAGCATCGTGAGGAGCCGGTCGACGGTGATGTTGCAGAGGGTGCTAGCGGGGGAAATAAAATGATAGCACATCAAAACAGTCAAATATGAAAGCGATAAGCAATCGTGATTGCTCAAAAAAAGATTAGTGGGGGAAAACTCACGGGTTTCATGTGTTTATTTATCTATTCATTGCGAAAATAGAAAATGGAAAATAAAAGAAAGGAAATGAAAGTAAGAAGGAAAGAAAAAAAAATTAATTTGAATTTTGTCCTCTTGAATTCAAATTATGTTTTTCGCTATCACTAGTGTGTTACGTATGTAGGCGTGTGTGTTTATGTGAGTGTGTGTGTGGGGGGGGTATGTGTGTTTGTGTGTAGGGGTATGTGTATGTGCGTATAGGCATGTGTGTTTGTGTCTGTGTGCAGGTTTGAGTGTGTAGGTAGTTGTGTGTATGAGTGTTTGTGTGTGGGGAGTAATGTGTATGGGTGTAGGCATATGTGCTTGTGTCTGTGTCTAGGCATATGTGTTTGTGTCTGTGTCTAGGCATGAGTGTGTGGGTAGTTGTGTGTGTATTTGTAGGTATCTGTATGTATGTGTAGGTGTCTGTATGTATGCGTGTGTGTATGTGTTTGAGTTTGTGAATGTGTTTGTGTATGTGTGTGTTGTGCATATATGTTTGTGTGTGTGTGCGTGTACGTGCTTGTGTGCATGCGTGTAAGTGTAGGATATTGACGCAACAAAGGACATCAAAACAGTCAAATGAAAGCAATAAGCAATCGTGATTGCTCAAAAAAAAAAAAAAAAAACCCTCACCGATCCTTTAGGTTTTTTTTTTAAAAAGCTCTTGCCGGTTGAGAAACGCTGACAGCGTTTCTCAACCGGTGGTCTGGCGGACCAGCACCGATCCGCAGAAAAAGTTAACCGATCCTCAGAGCTTTTTGCCACTCCATGTTAAAAATAATAATAATAATTAAATAAATAAATAGATTAAAAAAAGGGGGGGGAACACCACAGGTGGGAAAAAAACGCTTCACTTGAATTTTGTGACTAATTTTTGTACTTTTCTTATGATTTTTCCCCGGGGAAAAAAAACTCATTCGCAAAATATTTTTGCACGCATTCAGTGGTTGTCGAATCGAAACCAACGAGAAGGGCTGGCAAATTTGTGCTTTTTTTTAACGTTGTTTTTCTTACTTTAACCAATCAATAGCTTAAATTGCAGTAACCGGTAGATCATAGAACGCCGCGATTAGTCACCGGTAGACCGGTTGAGGTTGTCGAACGCAACATTTGTTAAAAAACCTCACCAGTTCGCAAAAAAATCCACATATTTTAACAATGCACAATGCAAGAGGTTTTTTCCTTACAAAAAAGAAGGAAAGAAAGATAAGAAACGATGAAAAAAAAATATCACCGGTAAACCGGTCCTCTAATTTTTTTCAAACGCTCTTGCCGTTTCGCGGGTCAAAAAAGGTTGGAAAGCGCCGGTGTGCACGTAAACAGTTGGTAGGTTGCGCGAGTAGTTCTTAAGGCTTGCAGCTGACAAGGTTTGTATTTTCGCCTTTCGCCGGTTCATTACACGCGGATTAGTAATTTGTTCCAAATTCAAAACTTTCATATCATAATACAATGTCTTTTGTTTCGCTTATATATTTTCTTATTCTTTAGATGTATGTTTTTTTTCCTCTGATATTTCTTTGTTTGATTCCGTTGTGGTGCGTCTTGTGGTTTTTGTTGAATTGTTTTCCTGAGCAGAAAATAGCATTGTTTGTTTTTTTTTTTCGATGTTCTTCCTAACATGGAAAACAATGTTCTTGCGATGTTTTCTTATTCGTGATGTTTATGAGTATGATGTAGATGTAAAATGAGGCTGGGAAAACTAAAATCTAAGCTACAGGTTAATTGCTTACTCTGCAACATTTTAACTACGTTTTGGCCAAAGAACATTGATGAAAGATTAATAACCCATAAATATTTTGTTGAATTTTGTAGCTAATATGTCAAAGCATGGACTAAGGTATTGGAGTTGAGCGTGAAAACTTGGTTCCGGACGTAAAAGGTAAAAAATTAGCATGGTGTCGGACGTAAACAAAAGTAAAAAACCAATTTTAATTATTTTGGTTTTTGCTTTAAACCTCGAGTAATACGTTTATGTCAACAAATGAGATATTTTGATATTTACACCGTTACATATCTAATATTTTCATAAATATTAATTTTCCATCTTTCTCCAATTGGGTGGAAATTTTTTAAAAAATATTTTCTTTTCTGTAGAAGATTTTACGTTCCTCTTTTAGCCATTTAAAGGGCCCTTCAGCTCTTTGCATCTCAGAGACTTTAATCTCTTCATGTGTGATACATCCTGGGTAATGTACGGGTCATAGTTAACCACAACGAATTCGTGTACTTTAAAATGTGTAATTCCATATTTTTAAATTCATTCTATGCATCAATGTCTGATAACTTTTCTTTAAATAGAATAGCTGTTAACTTAAGTATTTTTAAGGAAGAAGTGTAGCAATTTCATTCGATGAAATTGCTTTTATGCAGTGCACAAAATGAATACTAGGATGATTTTCTCCCAATATTGGTGCTAAGTTGCTGAATCATACGTGATCTTTTCTGCTGATAAGTACTTTCTCAAAATATCTGATTAATGAAAAAGCCACTCATGTATTGATAAACTCCTTTCCAGCTTTTCTAGTACAATCAGGGATTACCACTGGGGGGGGGGGTCATGGCACAGACTGCACCATTAAAATTTTTAGGGGGATGTTTTCAGGGGTATTTTTCACTTTCGGGGGAGGTTCTTGCTTTTGGGTGATCTTTGCAATATTTAGGGGTGGGAGGTGTGACCTTTCTCTTGGGAGGGGGGCACCCCTAGTACAATAGACTTTCAGTCGCAGAGCTTGGCTCGGTTGAGCCCTCCTTTCTTTCATTTCACTTCTGCTTTTTGCATTACGCCATACAGTTCGTTTCATTGTCCAGCTTTGCCATCTACAACCCCTTTCCCCATGGGACATTGCATAGGAATTCCAAGTTAGTTGCACATTGAATTTCTTGTATCTCTGCATAAGTTGTGAGCTGGGTCTATCTGAAAAATCTTGTGTATTTTTAAAGCTTGAGTATTTGCCTTTCAGATATTCCAAAAGGTAACTTACAAATTCATGCGCTGCGAGCTTAGTATGATCTAAGCTGTCAGAAATAATTGAAAAATTTTGTGAGATTTCTTCGGAAATCCATGTATGGGATGAAAATCAGTATATCAAGATTATATACGAGATGAAATAATAAAGTGAATGTAACAAGTCAATGTAAGTGTACAGAAGCTGTCATCCCTTGGATGTTGAGTGGGTGTTAGGCTTGTGCTGCAGCCTCGCTGTTTTTTTTTTTTTTTTTGATTCTGATTGATTTTGCCTCCTTGAGGACTTGATGGTTGTTTTGGCGGGCTGCTTTCTAAAAGAATGTTGTTTTGTACTGCTGATCCCTGGAGTAGTTTGGGTCGCGGAGTCTAAATATTGTGGCTTCTGGCTGTGTGCCCAATGTGCCGATTGGATTTTGTTCTGCTGTAAAATTGCCGCGTTTTGAGATGTTTGAAATGAAGAAAATAATGTTTCCTTTTATGTTTCATTCTTCTAGAAGGAAATATTAACCAAATTGGACCAGTTGATGATTAATTGATCTCATGTTTTATGGTTTTGAAAAAAAAACATTTTATGGGAAAATTGTAGCAGGCAAATAATTTGTTGATGACGAATATTATTATGATAATCATTTAACAATTTATCTGAAGGTTGTACTATTAGATTAAAAACATAAGACCGAAGTATAAAAACATATATGTATATTTATTTACATTGTGAAAGCACTAAATATGTCGGGACCTTTTTATCTCCTGATGTTTTATTCGTATTTTTGTTGCATTAAAATATTCATGAAATTAGAAATTAAAAGATAAAGTTCTTTTTTTTTTTTTGCTTCTCATAAACGCATTAGCAAGGCTTCACTACATTGTTTACAGTGACGGAAGTTTTTCCTGTCCTCTACAAGAATAACTATAAATAAAGACATTTTTAATGACTACAGTATAAAGAAATGTAATTATTGTTTCCCCCCTCCCCTTTTTTTTAATCGGAAAAAATCTAGACAGAACAAGATATTAATTTTAAAAATCTTGGTGTCTGGCGTGCTTAATTTTTACGTCAGACACCCTACAAAAAGAAATCTAAACTTCTAACATCAGAATTAATAGCCAAAATATATAGTAGTGCACATCGTGAAAAATTCTAATTCGTCCGTTTCAATTGGAATTCCATGCACAATATTAGCAGTAGAGGATTTGCAAAGCTTACTTTCATGTTTGTTACTTTTTCGTCAATGAGTGCCGACTCATTCCATCATGGTCATGTGTGGGGCATTTGCACCCACACTTTGCTTATAAATTGTCTTAACATCTGTAGTATATTAAAGAATTCCAATATTTAAGTAGTCTGACATTGATGCATCATTCGGGCCCCACTTGGGCTGATAATATTACAGGAGAATTTTTTCCTTCCATAATTAAATGTTTTAATATTTCTTTAAAAATTATAACGGAAGTATTTTAGCGGTTATTTTAATTTAAATTTATATATATATATATATAAAACAATTGATTTAAAATATTACATATGCGGACAGAGTAGTCTAGTGGTTAGACGCTGGACTCTTATGCGCAAGTTCCATTCTGGCTCCAGTTTGGATTTTCAAGATGCAAAAAATTGACAGCGTTCTTGTTGTATGGTTATTCTGCATGTAAAAGATCAATTGAGTGCTCGTTTGGTTTAAAGTGCTCTTTGCAAAATTAAATTCCTTGTGCAGTTTCACATCGAAGAGAGCGCATGTTTCTCCATCTGGTAGGGGAACTTGCCTTCAAAATTCTGGTGGTAATGGCATCTGCCGATGGTGGTGCTTCATGAAAGTTATTGCTTCATCGGGGGATCGCACTTGGTCTGCAAAAGTTAATGCCTCTAACGCAGCTCCATTACAAAAAAAGTAAGGAAAAAAAACTTAAATAGTAAATTTCAAAAAGTTTTACAGACTTAACTAGCTATATTAGTTTGGAAGATTTCTTTGTAAATGTGTTATAAATTATAAAATACTTACTTTTTCTTACTTGATGGGAATTTATTTAAACATGGTGTGCCCATGAATGTTACATATGAATTAAAACTCATTTTTAAAATATTTATACAAAAATATACATTGTTAGTATAAATTTTCATTGCCAAGACCTTAAACAGCCACCTTCCTTTTGGGATAATTTAGGTTTATTGTGAAAAATATAACTAACAGGGGAGTTCTTTTTAATAGGAGCTTGATTCAAAGTGGAAAAAAAAAATTAAAATTTAAAAAAAAGGAAAGGAAAAGAAAGCAGAAACAGCAATGGGCGTCACAGATTCGTGAGAAAGTCTGCAGACTATTTTTTTATCTGGCATCAAAAACTAAAACTTTGTACAGAAATTTGTTTCAAGATTTAGCTAATGAAGAATTGTGCCTTATTTTCTAGGACATAACCCACAGGTAGCATGCACTTGTATTAGAATTTTGTGCTTAAACCTCTGTATGTTCCAATTTATTTTTTGTGACTAATCTAATGTTGGTTTATCTTGTAGACTATGTTTTCATTTCCCAAACTGCTAAAAAGAAAAAGTACTGGACATGAAAGTAAGCAAAAATAAGCAACTTATGTGATAGCTGCAAAATTTCTTAAATTGCTGCCATATTTCAATGTTTGAGTTATTCTCATGTCCTTACACTTATAGTAATGCGAAGGTAAATGAGATTTAAAGCATTCAAAATGATTTTACCATAGCGAAAAAAAAAAAAAAAAAAACAAATGCACAAGTCTCCTCTGATATCAGAGCTGCCTTTAAAACATTTCCAACATAAAGATATTAGTTTGATGTCAAGTTCTGTAAGAACCTATCAAGAAGCTTGCTATCTATCTTCTAATTCAGAAGGTAGATTTTCGCACATGTCAACACGATCTTATTCAAATTATAAGGTACCCCATCCCCATTTAATATCTTCTTCCTCTTCAGTTATGTCATATTAGCCTACATAGTTTGAACATTTTTTCTATTGCAACGATTCTTTTTTCCTATTTATGCTCTTTCTTCAATACTTAACCTTTTCTCTCTTCTGCATTTGGATTACCTCTAAAACTCTAAAAACCCAAGAAAACACTCACTGCTAAGTACGAGGGCTCTTTTGTTTCAGTTTTATTTCCATATTATGTCTATTTCATATGAGATGTCAAAAAAATTACTCATTAAATCGTCAGAAAATGTCCCTATTTTCGCCGAATGTGGGCTGTTACGCATTTTTGACAAAAGATTGATTTAGAGTAAATAAACTGCTAGTTTAAAACTCTTAGATCGTAAAACAAAATAAAAAACGCCCTTTTCGAGTCTGGTATTAGAGCGAGGCATAGTGGGACAGTCTCATCCTGCCCCAACTACGACTGTACCCCGCTCTGACTTTTTTTCTTTTTCAACATTTTAAGGAGTTTGTTTTATGCCTGCACTAAATGTTCTGAATAGGAAATGCAATACCGGACCAAAAATTCAATACCGGTATTCGGTGTTTTTAAAACGTGATACCGGAACGCCAGTATGTGAAGTTTTTCAAAAGATGCTTCCAAACATTTCGTTTCGTTGCCATATTTCCTAAATTCGTATGAAAATTGTATTATTTATGCAAACGTATTGTGTACAAATTGAAAATGAAGTAACAAATTTCATAGCAAAAGATGAATAATAGCAAAAAAAACGTGCATCTATTGAATAAACTCTAAACCTGGAATTCATTTTAGTGCTCAACTTTCCTACAAGCCCGGTAGCAGAAACTGCGAGACGTGCGTCGCAGATTTTTCAGCGACCTGCAGACAATTTTATAAAAGAACAAAAAGAAAGAAAAATAAATAAAAGACATTAAAAAAAAACATCTTTGCAAAGATCGTTTAGAGATCGTTTTTTGGCCGGAAAAGCGATGGATGCTTTCAGCATTTCAGCTAGAAACATAGTCGCCATATTTGGTCATTCACAAGATCGAAGTAGATAAGATGCTTAAGTGCTAAGTTTTCAAAAACAAAGCAGAATTGGATGTTTTATGCAAACTGATGAAAATAACTTAAAATGTGCTGCAAATCGTTTTCTTTTATTTTTTAAAGTAATTTTCTTGAGAAGTTTTATATTTAAAATTTCACCTTATCTTCATTGCTTTGGACGCAAAAGTGCTGAAAGCTTTTCAACTAAAATGTAACCCCATGAGGATTTTTATTTTTGAATTATTTTTTCGCAACAAATTCAAAAATTTATATCTTAATTTTCGGCGTAGTCGCCATGTTTGGTCATTCCCCAAGGTGTTGGTACGCAAGATACTTTAAGTGCCTACGTTTTCATAAACGGAATTGGATGTTTATTGCAATGCAAACTGTTGAAAATAATGCAAAATGTGCCATTTTTTCGGATAATTTTTAACTCTTCTCTTATAAAGTGCAAAGTTTTGTCTTAGAATTAGAGACGTACCGAGTAGCACTTTGGCCGAGTACCGAGTACTCGGCCTTTTACTACTCGGCCGAGTACCGAGTTACCGAGTACTCGGCCTTTCACTACTCGGCCGAGTTACCAAGTACCAATTATGTTTTATGAAGAACCACCAACACACATGTGATGAATTATGAACTTATTGGAATAGTAGTATAGACCTCCTTGTCCATATAATAGTTTTTAAAACTAAATTCCTGCTGAAATTCAATTTACGCATTATATAAACAATTTTATTTGTGTCAACAATTTTACAAAAAAATTATTTTTAAAATCAAAAATAAATAAATAAAAGGTATGATTAATCAAGTTGGAATTAAAACAAATTTATGCCAATCAGTTATAGTTTTAGTCCGCCAAACATAAATAATTTTAATACAACAAATGTGCAGGAACACTGCAGACATGTGTTTCTGCCCCCCCCCCCCCCCCACAAAGAACGCCTTTTTCAGTGCATAACATGTGAGCTAAAGAATGTAAAGACATTCGACAAAAAAATCCGACTTTTGTCGGATGCCTTTAAATCCACAAGCTCCCATGTGGTGCATTGAAAAAGGAATTCCTTGTAATGCCAAAACACGTGTCTGCAGTGTTCCTGCACTGTGCTTTTAATGTTGTTTTATTTTTTAAGCAAAGGTATTTTCATAATTTTTAATAACTAATTTTTGTTTGTAACAAAAATCCATTTTTAATATAAAAATTCCATATTTTCTAGACTTTTTTTTTGCATAATTTTACATAAATAAGTTTTATCAACTTTGGGGACATTAAAATAAAGATTTATTCGATTGAAGCATTAAACTTCATTATTCTCAAAATTTAAAATTTGACTTATAAGTTTTAATTGTGTAAATGATTGCAGAATATAATGCGTGCTCTTTTTTCTATAAATTTTAGTATCTGCCTTGGACAATATTCAATTTTTTGCAACTACTCGGTATTGGCCGAGTATCTGATCAGAATTTGGCCGAGTACCGAGTACTCGACAAATTGGCCGAGTACCGAGTAGTTACCGAGTACTCGGTACGTCTCTACTTAGAATAATATCTTACCTTCATTGCTTTAGAAGCTAAAGTGCTAAAAACTATTTCATCTAAATTGTAGTTTTCTAAGTATTTTGAATTTATTTCTATTTTTATGTAACAAATTCAAAAATCTAATTAGAATCACGCCTTTTTCGCGCAGACGCCATATTTGGTCATTCGCAAGATGGAAATAGACGAGACTATTACTTGCCTAAGATTACAAAAACAGAATTTGATGTTTACCTCAATGAACATCAAATGAAGATTACATAAAATGTACAGTAAATCATGTTTCTTTTAAAATGATTTTCATTAAAAAAATGAATTATTACCCGAGGAATTATATTTGCTATGGAAGCTTTGCTATAAACTAAAACATTCATTTAAAATGCAGTTTCCTGCAACTTCTCATTAATTTATTTATTCATTTAAAAAAAATAAGAAACCTATTTTAACTTAAATTTTCCACACTTAAATAAATATGTATTGAATAATTGCTTTTCATAGTGCGCAGAGTTCTATTTGTTTTTATGAAAGCTGTGAAAAAACTGCCCCCCCCCCCCTTTTTTTATACTTTAAAACTCGGCGACAGTGGTGGCCACTACGTTTTTCAGGTCTAACGACCACTGACCAGTTGGAAAATTTCTGAGGCTTGACCTTTACTTGTGTATTTTATGAAAACTCAAAATAAAACTGTTAATAATGCTGCAGATTATTTTCAACTGTCCAAAATGGTGTCGCAGACTGGATAGAAAGTTTCTGCTACTGGGCCTACAAGTGAAAATATACTCCTTCTGAATTCACGCAGGTGGATGGTACTGTTAACAATGCGTATTATAAGTCCTCTAATTGTCTAGAGGTCCTTTATCTTCAAGTTATTCGGTCTTTTGCGTGTTATTTTTTGATAAAAAATTTTGTATTGTGCGTATTTTTTAGTTTATAGCGTGGTGTACTGTCTTTTCGAGAGACGATACTAAATGTACTACTACCCCCCCCCGTGTCCGTTTACCTTGTCGTGGTGGGGGGGCTTGCGGTGTGGTGAGTTCGGGGCGAGCTCTTGGGAGGAGTCGTGAACCCCCAGTTGCTCAAACAGAATATCGGCGGGAGGGGATTTTTCTCCCTTCCTTCCCTCATCACACTTACCAAATGCGGACGAAAACCCCTAAGCCAAGGCGTGTCAACCGTGCCGATGGCTGCGTGGTACCGGGGGTAGTCGGTGCCTCAAACGGGAGACTTCAGGGATAGCAGGCGAACCCTGTCGTACGCAGCCTTACCTCTGTGTGGGGGGCTACACAGGGGCTAGACCCAATCTTTTCCCCCTAGTTCTCTGGTTCGTTTATGGATGAAAACTCAAAGAACACTTCTCCCCCTTGTGGGGAGCGTCAGAAAGACTCGTTCAGTTCTGCAAAATTTTTTATAATCAAAAGAAATGAAAACCTAACATTTACTGCTGTCTCCCCATTCTTAATTAATAAAGCTTTAATAAATCTCATCGGTGAGTTCCAATCGGTTAAAAAATTACGTACAGGCGAATTATTAGTCGAAATAAAGCATCCTAAACAAGTTCATCCTATTCTTGCAATCAAACAACTAGGCCCATACCTTTGTACAGTTTCAGCACACTCAACATTAAACTTTTCTCGGGGAATCATTTCGGAGCCGGACCTTCTATTTACATCAGAGAAGGAAATTCTAGAGGAAATGCAAGATCAACACGTAAGTGGAGTGAAGAGGATAACTATCAAACGCAACGGCGAAATGCAGAATACGAAGCACATCATTCTGACTTTTAATACGCCTATCCTCCCTTCACGTGTCAAAGCTGGTTATCTCTCTTGTCCAGTTAGACCTTACATCCCAAATCCACTACGATGTTTTAATTGCCAGCGTTTTGGACATTCCAAGCTGTCATGCCGTGGTACAGGAACCTGTGCCAGATGTGCTGAGCCCGGCCACGACAGCAATGAATGCTCAAAGGAATTTAAATGCGTCAACTGCAAAGGAGACCACCCATCATACTCTAGAAAGTGCCCTAAATGGCTAACCGAAAAAGAAGTACAGGTCATCAAAACCATTCAAAAAATATCATATCCAGACGCGAGAAAAATTGTCCAATCTCGTACACCTACAACTGGACTTTCATATTCTGCTGCTGTAAAAAAAGTATTCAACTCCATAAGCACACAAACTGAACCTCCAGTAAACAAAGTAAACAGCAATAAAATACCGAACTCACCTAATGCTATAACTGTAAACACAACCAAATCAAATAAACAAAATAATAGCCCCAAATCTTCTTTTCAGAAAACTAATCAAAATCAACAGCAAATAAAAAAAACAGATAATGTATCTGTTATTGTTAATCAAAACAAACCATCCAGTCAGAACTCGAAAAAACTAATTGAAAAAAAGAAACTTTTACAAACGCGCACAAAAATCGGGGTAGCCTCTAGACAGAGGCCCCCAAAATTTTATAACTTTAGAAAGGAGGACTTTTTGCTTTCTAGCAAGAAAGTAAAATTGTCCAAATCACACATAGAAACACTCCAACAACCTCCTCCCCAGGAGGTGGACGAGGATGTTGACTTTGAAGATCTTCCGCCATCCGACGATGAAGGGTGGACGGACCATCCTCCCTCATGAGCTGCTCCCTCTCTTTGTGGCCGTTTGTCCTTCCTTTTTTCTCCATGGCCCTGAGCATTCTCTCTTGGAATTGTCAGAGTTACTCGCATAATGTCACTGACATAAAAGATCTTGTCGAATACCACCAACCGGCCATATTTTGTCTGCAAGAAACATTTCTGTCCCCTGCTGATAGACCGAGGTTGAAAGGTTTTGACATATACCGCAAGGACTGCTTGTCAGGTGACCGTCGTTGTGGAGGAGTGGCATTGCTAATCGCTAATGATTATGCATCCAGCCAGCTCAATATCAACACATCCCTGCAAGCAGTAGCTGCGCGCGTTCACCTTCACTCGCTGTTTACAATCTGTTCTATATATATTCCACCTTCTTACGATTTGAGAGGCGTGGAATTGCAAACACTTGTAGATCAACTTCCTCCCCCATTTGTCCTCTTGGGGGATTTTAATGGCCATAATCCTCTCTGGGGAAGCCCAGCCTCCAACAGCAGAGGTTTAATTATTGAAAACTTGATTGAAGACAATGATCTATGTGTTCTTAACGACGGTGAAAATACCTATTTCCACCTTCCTACACAAACCTACCATGCCATCGATCTTGTAATATCCTCACCTTCCTTTCTGCCACTTTGGGATTTCCAGGTGCAGGGTGGTCTCTACACCAGTGGCCACTTTCCAATCAAAATAACTTATACTGGACGCTGCAGCTTTCAGCAGCATCACCAAGCTCGACTTCGCATTGATCGAGCTGATTGGACAGCATTTACCCAGTTGGCAGAAATTAAATCAGAAGACGTGACTGATATTGATATCGATGTAGCGGTAAAGCGAGTAACCGACATCATCTTAAACGCAGCTAACGCTGCTATACCAAAAACCACTAAAGGCAGGATCAAGTTTCCTAAGCCTTGGTGGAACCATGATTGTCAGGAGGCCCATAAGAAACAAGAAAAGGCATGGAGCACGTTTCGTCGTTATCCAACCACACAAAATCTCGTGGCACTTAAACGAGCTCGTGCTGAAGCTCAAAGGATTCGACAGAAGAGCCAGCGGGACTCGTGGCAGACCTATGTCAGCACAATCACGACGTCCACCCCATCAAAGACCATATGGGGTAAAATAAAAAAAATCGTTGGCAACTACAATACATCTTGTGCACCCATTCTGGAGAATAATGGTCGTATTTTATCCGATTACAAAGAGGTGGCTGACTGCATGGGGACTTATCTGGCAGAAGTCTCCAGTGCAAATAACTATTGCTCAAAATTTTTAACCATCAAATCACGCAAAGAACAAAAAGTTCTAGATTTTAATTCAAACATTTTTAATTCATACAACACAAAATTCACCATTCATGAACTAAATACTGCCTTACAAAAATCAAGAAACTCATCACCTGGTCCAGATCAAATTCACAATAGCATGTTAAAAAATCTAAGCAGGTCTTCATTAGAAAATATTCTGCAGCTTCTTAACAGAATTTATTCTGAACATAGATTCCCAAAATCCTGGAGTCAAGCAATAGTTATCCCTATACTTAAACCAAACAAACAATCTGATAAACCTGAGAGCTATAGACCTATAGCTCTCACTAGTTGCCTATGTAAAGTCATGGAACGGATGGTAAACGCCAGACTGATGCACATTCTGGAGTCACACCATCTCATATCCTCATATCAAAGTGGGTTTAGGCGTTGCAGATGCACAATCGACAATCTAATGCTTCTCGAAACATCAGTAAGAGAAGCATTTGTTAAACGAAAACATCTTGTGAGCGTATTTTTCGATATTGAAAAAGCATACGACCGTACCTGGAGGTATGGGATCCTCAAAACCCTTCATGAGTATGGGTTGCGAGGTAATTTACCCATCTTTCTCTCCAATTTTCTGAAACATCGCTCTTTTCGTGTACGCGTCAAGTCTGTTCTGTCGGATACCTTCATTCAAGAAGAAGGAGTACCCCAGGGAAGTGTACTAAGCGTAACTCTATTCATTATAGCAATCAATAGCTTAATTGACCAATTGCCTCCCGCTGTAAAAGGTACCATGTTCGTGGATGATTTTCAAATTTCTTTCTCATCAACGAGCATGAGTATCATTGAAAGACAACTTCAAATTGCAATCAATAAAGTAACCCAATGGGCAGAAGAAAATAGGTTCACTTTCTCTGCTCAAAAAACATTCTGTATCCACTTCTGCCGTAAAAGAGGGCTTCACCCTGATCCGAATCTTCTCCTCAATAATCAACCAATAGCTGTAAAAGATCAAGGAAAATTCCTTGGTCTCACCCTTGATAATAAACTAAAATTTATACCGCATATACAAGAGTTAAAAAAGAAATGTTCATTAAAATTAAATATCCTTAAAGTCTTAGCGAACACTTCTTGGGGTGCTGATACAGAGTCTCTGTTAAGAATATACAGGGCTCTGATACGCTCAAAACTTGATTATGGATGTCAAATTTATGGCTCTGCTGCAAAAACCTATCTGAAAAGTTTGGATCCAATACATAATCAGGCACTGCGCATCTGCACAGGAGCGTTTCGAACTTCGCCTATCAACAGTCTTCATATCCTTGCACACGAACAATCTCTAAACAATAGACGCCTCAAACTTTCTTTAAATTTTTACTTCAAAATAAAACCCTGCACCAATCACCCACTACATCTCCACATTTTCAATCCATCTAATGTTGCTTTATTTCTACACCGGCCTTCGATGACCCCAACATTTGGGATCCGAATGCGTCGGGTACTCTCAGACCTGCAGCTATCGGATTTCAAAACCGTTAACACAACAAAACTAATTGAACCATGGTGCGAAGTCATACCTTCTATAATCAATGATTTCTCAAAATTCCCAAAACAAACTACCGCTAATACAGTTTATCAACAAGTGTTTCATGAGATCAAAAGCAAGTATTCTGGTTATAAACACATTTTCACTGACGGATCAAAAGCAAACGATCACGTCGGCTTTTCCACAATTATTAATGATCAAGTTACGGCAGAAAAATTAAACACATCTTGCTCTGTATTTACTGCAGAAATAAAAGCTATATTTTCATCTCTAGAATCAATAGCCCAATCTGTTCATAGAAAGTGGGTGATATTCACTGACTCAAAGAGTTCAGTGGAAGCCATCACTCATTGCAATAATAACAGCCATCCTATAGTCATCCAGTCATATCTTTTATACAAAAACCTTATGCAAAATAATTTTCGTGTTCTTTTTTGTTGGATCCCTGGTCATGTAGGCATTGCAGGCAATGAGGCAGCCGACTCAGCTGCCAGAGCTGCAAGTATCCTGGTCGATAATAGTGCCCCTTTCGATGACATCAAAAACGCCGTCGTTGTAAGCCTCAACACGTATTGGCAGGGGACGTGGAATTCAGAAATCCAAAATAAATTGCATTCGATCCAGCCCTCCACTAGAGGTTTTAAATCATTAAATATCACCAGGAGAGAACAAGTCTTATTAGCTCGACTTCGCATTGGACATACCAGATTTACTCATAGATATCTCTTATGTCATGAACCAGCTCCAACATGCATTACATGTGATGTAAATCAGACAGTGTTGCACATTTTATGCAACTGCCCAAATTTTAATCTATAATCCCAAATTTTAATCTAATCGTTATAAATATTTTAATAATTTTAACCCATCTTTGAAGGAGTTGCTGGGGGAGCCGCCCCATCGCAATTTATACTCCTTCCTCCAGGAGATTGGATTCTCCTTTTTAATTTAGTGGTTGTCTCGACATTATGTGATTTCGTCCTTCCTTTGTTTTTCAAGATATTGTTTTGCCCATTTTGTCTTTATCTTCAAAATGTTTAAATGTTTTTATCGGCTGCACTTTTTAACACTAGCACTTGAAGTTTTATTCTTTCCTCTTCAAAATATGCTTTTATTTACCTTATTCTTTAAAGAAAAATAAATAGCATATAATAAAATATCGTTTGGCGCAGTATAGCCCTCAAGGGCTCTTGCGCCATAAAAATCAAACCAACCAACCAACTAAATGTACTAAATATTCCAATCTTAACATCATTTTCTCTTGAGCAGGAGAGGATTGTGTTTGCTTTTTATTAGCTCTTTGGTTTGAAATTTGCAGTAAGCTTGACTAAATCTGATCTTGTTAATTTCTCTTATTCGTTTTCTAAATCTGTGCTCAGATGACAAAATGTTATAAGTCACTTTTTTTAAATTTTACGGGACGTCAATTTTTAAATTCAAGATGTCATGAAAAATCAGGAAAATGTTTTACATAAGTAAACGTATTACCAATATTTATGCAAGATAGTTGGGTAATACTTATAGTCAGTGCACATAGAAAATATTGCTGTAACCTAATTAATAACAGCTGTTTCCCAGGGGTTTCCTGACTTACCACTTGTTGCCACCTCCTGTTTTCTCAATTTTCCCAGTATCTACATGGTATTGTATAATGTTATAGAAGGGTTATAGAATCCACACTTATTAAATTTAATGTTTTATTGATCAAATTAAGATAACAATAAATGCAATTTTACATGGTTTCATTTTCTGCCGTTACAATGTCTTCAACCTCGTCAAATTCTGCAGCATCATCACTAGTTCGCAGGTTTTTATAAAAATCGTGGCAGTCTTCATCTACCAGTGAAAGAATTGACAATAAGTCGTTCTTTTTCAAAGGGTTAATTGGCAGTGGTCCAGCATAAGAGAGCGGGATGGTGATTGAATCTAATGACAGTGGCCTTCCTCTTTTTTGTCTCCTGAAATCTACAACCTGAAATTCCGATGCATCGTCCATTGTGTATTTATATTTAATAACCCCAAAAGTTGATTCATAGCGCAACCATTTTATCTTCATCCACTCCACCTTTTCCCCGTTTAAATTAATAGTTCTTTTTACCAAAACCCCCTCTTTTTCCAAAAGTTTGGAGAAAGCGAGAAAATCCGAGTTGGCCATGGGAGTCACATGAAAACTTTTTCCTTCTTTTCGTCTACTCTATTTACTGGATACTAGTCGTACGAAGGAGTACCAGTCCCTTGGAGTCATTATGGCTGCGTGCTCTGCTTGTTTCTTTGCCCTTTCAATCCTGGCATGGTCACTATCACACTCCAATCTTGTGTGGCCAGGTAATAGAAATTTTTGATCAATCACAGAGATTGAAGGTTTCTTTAGGATTACAAAACTGAACATTATGGCCATGTGAATGTTTCTATTTTGGCCACCACATGTGTCGGAGTATGTTGTTACATGAGATATATTGTCGTGCAACATCGTGATTTTTCTGAACACACAGGAAGCAATTTGATCTGATCCACGACCTCCAATCGCCTCGTGCCACATGAAACAGTGTGTTTCTTGAACATGTGAGCAGTCACGCACTGTGAGATTGTAGGTAGATAATAACCTTTTGTAGTAAGCAATGTTGGTAGACAGATATGGTGTTGGAAGCACTTGCTGCAAGTCGAATACTAATACTCTTTCACCTGGATTGTTAGTAGCTAACTCCTTATCCTTCCTCTTACTTTCATATCCCATTTCAGCCTGAGCAATATGTTCATCATGAAGCAAGGACAAACGTTCTCGTTCCTCTAGATTGGTACAAAATTTTTTCTTAGCTTTGAATTCATCACATTTCTTACATGTATCTATGTATGGTTGCTTAAACTTTAAACCAGTGGTTTTGAAAACACTTCTGAAGACATTATAACAAGCCACCTTAGCATCACTATTAACCTGTAAACACGATGTTTTGTATTCTTCGTGCATTTTTTTATTGTAAGGTGACTGGGAAGGTAAATCTTTTCAGATGTCTCTCTTCTGGAATAATGGCCAACGTTTCTTGGGTACGAATGGATAAAACGTCTTATTTCATCTCGTTCCTCTGTCAATTTATTTGTAGGCGTATGCTGACCTCTGCGGTCACTGACCACCATGCCAGTTGAACTATTTTTGAGTTTTACTCTAAGAGTGTCGACCTGACGTGGTGTGATCCCGTGGACATTACAAAAAAAATCTTTACATACTTCGATTTTTTTGGAGCTCCATATAACTGAATAGGATACAGAAATCTGTCTGTTCTTATTCCCTCCTCTTTTCCTTTCGACAGCTTTCTTTGAAACTGAAATCCTACCACAAAGAATTTCATGTTTAGCAAACTTCGATTTTAATTTAAACTGGGCATTGAGCTCTTTCTGGGCTTCAGGTGGACATTTCTCATTACATTTCTTGAGTTTGCAGCACTCTGCTCTAGGAGAAAAAAATTTTGCGGGTATTAGCGTACCTTTCCGATTCCTGTATGACAAGCCTTGTTCCTTCTTTTTCATTTCTTCCTCTCTACTTATCACCCCTTTTTGTCGTTTTCTTCTTGGTATGGCTTCAGGTAGCCCTTCAGCTTCATTGGCTGGTACTAAGCAGTGAGAGTTCGTGGATGTCCTCAGATCATCGTTGTTGTAATTATAATCATCAGAATTTTCGTCCCCTAAACAAGAGGAAAAACGGTATTAGAGTTGTTGGGAAAATTTTAATTGATTTGTTTTTATTATTTTTTTTAATCAATATTTTTTAAAAAAGATATTGAAAGTAAACTACTTCATATACTTATTTTATACCTTCAATATGATTATCTTTGTCAGCTTTACCAGAAAATTCTGGTTCTAGTCCAACATCACCCTCAGAACCAGTAGAATCTGATTCGTATTTACCTTTGTTATCATTTACATCAACAAAAGGATCGTAAGAGGGGTCTGCATCTTCATCATCACTCACGTGAAACGGGTCCTAGAAACATAAAGGAAAAATCAGTGCTATTACCTCCATCTTAACCGTACATCTCGGCTCGAATGAAGAAGAAAATAATAATAAATATTACGATTTCATCATAATTTTAATACCTATTACTTAAACTTACAATATTAAGCTTGATTTCTTTAGCACGTTGACTGCGGAAATTTTCAACAAAATTTCTCAGTCGAGCGGAAACTTTTTTTTTTGCTAATTAGTTTAGTTTTACATTACTTCAACTGTATAATATAAATTGAATCACCTTTTCATTTGTTTTCCACAAAAAAAAAAAAAAAAAACGCTGAATGACACGTTGTCGTCAACCGCACTGGGAAGCATACTTCCCGGACCTAGTCTAATAATGTAATTCACTAGTGTAAACATTTTTTTTATGATTCCTTATTTATTTTTATGATGATCGTTCACAATCACTGATTGATTGAATTAATAATCAGTAATTTATAATTGATTTTTAATTTATATTTCGTAAGCTATAACAATTTGGAATTAGATATTCCAGTTCAGTTTGAAATAATATTTTTCCAATAAAATAAACTTTTTTAAATCCATTTAGTTACTTTTTAAACAGATATTTGTCATTAGCAATTATTATTAACGACTAATTAAAAACAAATTCATTAAAAATAACTTTTGTGTAAAATAAACGTAAAAAGACAACAAAAAACGGGGAAGGCTGGGACAATCCCCACCCATTTAACCTGACGACAATGTGTCGGGGCCCGCCGCTAGGAACAACTCCCGAAACCGACAACATGTCGTCAGCTGCAGTCAAATTGTTAAAGCCTCAAGATATTTACTTATCGAAAATAAATGCCAAATACAAATGTGAGTGACCACTTACCTCGTCATGAACAGCTACATCATCTTGCATTGCCAAATTATTAATAGATGTTGGTAGTTTATTTGTAGTTTCCTCAGTTCTTAAACAATCTTTGCTTTTATGCAATAAAAGTAACGAACGAAGTAGAAACTTCGATTTGCATCTATCACACAACCACATCACAAAATACAAAATAATTTGAAAGTGAAACAAATTAAAAAAATATCAGAAACAACTTGTTGATAGCAATGACTAGAGGTTTAATTTGGATCTAAAAACATGTGTTTGTACAGCTCGATCACGTGACCAATATGCCTCTAATCGGAGTTAAATCAACAGGGGAGAAGAATGGCGCGAAAAAACACGTGGACCTTACGTCATCAGTATGAAAATGTTTTGCCGTCTTTTCCGATAGGACTGCTCCTGAAACGTGGAAGACGGCAAAATGTCATAACTCAAAATATAACATCTTGCCATCTGCAGATTCAAAGAGTCAAACTGACTCTTCGAGACGGCAAATTGTAAACAACATTTTGCCAGCATGCAATTCTGTGGCCTTTGACTTATTACAATTTACCATGGTTGTTTGCTCGTAAACTAAAAGAGAAAAACTTATGCCATTTTGCCACCTTCTAAACGTAAACAAATAAGACTCCTGGATGCGAAAAACTCAATTTTTTAGGAAATGTGACTTATATCATTTTGCCATCTGAGCACAGAAATATTATATTGCCAAGTATAAAGCCAAATAGTGAGACAGGACAACAAACCAATGCTGGTGACAACAAAATACCATTTGTTCTGCTAACAAGAAAAAAAATTTTCCCAAAAGGATAGTTGTGACAAATAATCAAATGAGAAATGATTAAGTAGAATGAATTGTTTATAAGACATAAAACAAATGCGTTCAAAATTACACTCGAAATTAACTTTTGCAAAAGGGAAAGTGAGTGATCAGGGAAATGTAAAAAATAAAAACATGGTGCACAGAAGAGCACAAAAATCGGTTCATCTCATCATTTAGTGATCTTTCCACTACTATGTTTAATTTAATTCTATTAGTTGTGCTTTTGAAGCCAAATTTTTACATCATTAGATTGGCTTTGGATTTGTAACATGGAAAAAGAAATGTACATTTAAAATTATTAGATATTTAATTAGTTAAATTGAATATTGATCGTTTTAATCAATTGCAGTTCTGCTTTGGTAAATCCTTCCTCTTCGTCATCAGATATATCCGATTCTTCTTCCTCTTCTATGATAGTTTCGTTGTGAACCAGAGCTAAATCTACTTGGTCTACGGCTGTTACTGTGGGTAATAAATTTCCAGCTTGTGCACTACGCAGCTTCTTCGCTACTGCGTCTTCGAATTCTCCCTCCAGGTCCTGATCTTCATTTTCTGGAACCCCTGAATTGAATTGATATTCGTTAATTGAAACTTTTATTTTCAGCTAATACCAAAAATACCGGTATTTTACCTCAGCAATACCGGTATTTCGAAATTGCAAAATAGCTCCAAATACCGGCATCGGTATATCAGTATTGCAGTCACTAGTTCTGAATGATAGCATATTTTGTTTTTTTTTTCGATGTTCTTCCTAACATGGAAAACAATGTTCTTGCGATGTTTTCTTATTCGTGCTGTTTATGAGTATAATGTAGATGTAAAATGAGGCTAGGAAAACTAAAATCTAAGCTACAGGTTAATTGCTTACTCTGCAACATTTTAACTACGTTTAGGCCAAAGAACATTGATGAAAGATTAATAACCCATAAATATTTTGTTGAATTTTGTAGCTAATATGTCAAAGCATAGACTAAGGTATTGGAGTTGGACGTGAAAACTTGGTTTCGGACGTAAAAGGTAAAAAATTAGCATGGTGTCGCACGTAAACAAAAGTAAAAAACCAATTTTAATTATTTTGATTTTTGCTTTAAACCTCGAGTAATACGTTTATGTCAACAAATGAGGTATTTTGATATTTACACCGTTACATATCTAATATTTTCATAAATATTAATTTTCCATCTTTCTCCAATTGGGGGGAAATTTTGTTTAAAATATTTTCTTTTGTGTAGAAGATTTTACGTTTATCTTTTAGCCATTTAAAGGGCCCTTCAGCTCTTTGCATCTCAGAGACTTTAATCTCTTCATGTGTGATATATCCTGGGTAATGTACGGGTCATAATTAACCACAATGGAGTCGTGTACTTTAAAATGTGTAATTCCATATTTTTAAATTCATTCTATGCATCACTGTCTGATAACTTTTCTTTAAATAGAATAGCTGTCAACTTAAGTATTTTTAAGGAAGTGTAGCAATTTCATTCGATGAAATTGCTTTTATGCAGTGCACAAAATGAATACTAGGATGATTTTCTCCCAATATTGGTGCAAAGTTGCTGAATCATACGTGATCTTTTCTGCTGATAAGTACTTTCTCAAAATATCTGATTAATGAAAAAGCCACTCATGTATTGATAAACTCCTTTCCAGCTTTTCTAGTACAATCAGGGATTACCACTGGGGGGGGGGGGGGGTCATGGCACAGACTGCATCATTAAAATTTTTAGGGGGATGTTTTCAGGGGTATTTTTCACTTTCGGGGGAGGTTCTTGCTTTTGGATGATCTTTGCAATATTTAGGGGTGGGAGGTGTGACCTTTCTCTTGGGAGTGGGGCACCCCTAGTACAATAGACCTTCAGTCTCAGAGCTTGGCTCGGTTGAGCCCTCCTTTCTTTCATTTCACTTCTAGCTTTTTGCATTACGCCATACAGTTCGTTTCATTGTCCAGCTTTGCCATCTACAACCCCTTTCCCCATGGGACATTGCATAGGAATTCCGAGTTAATTGCACATTGAATTTCTTGTATCTCTGCATAAGTTGTGAGCTGGGTCTATCTGAAAAATCTTGTGTACTTTTAATGCTTGAGTATTTGCCTTTCAGATATTCCAAAAGGTAACTTACAAATTCTTGCGCTGCGAGCTTAGTATGATCTAAGCTGTCAGAAATAATTGAAAAAATTTGGGAGATTTCTTCGGAAATCCATGTATGGGATGAAAATCAGTATATCAAGATTATATACGAGATGAAATAATAAAGTGAATGTAACAAGTCAATGTAAGTGCGCAGAAGCTGTCATCCCTTGGATGTTGAGTGGGTGTTAGGCTTGTGCTCCGGGCTCGCTGTTTTTTTTTTTTTTTTTTTTGAGGCTGATTGATTTTGCCTCCTTGAGGACTTGATGGTTGTTTTGGCGGGCTGCTTTCTAAAGGAATGTTGTTTTGTACTGCTGATCCCTGGAGTAGTTTGGGTCGCGGAGTCTAAATATTGTGGCTTCTGGCTGTGTGCCCAATGTGCCGATTGGATTTTGTTCTGCTGTAAAATTGCCGCGTTTTGAGATGTTTGAAATGAAGAAAATGTTTCCTTTTATGTTTGATGCTTCTAGAAGGAAATATTAACCAAATTGGACCAGTTGATAATTAATTAATCTCATGTTTTATGGTTTTGAAAAAAACATTTTATGGGAGAAGTGTAGCGGACAAATAATTTGTTGATGTCGAATATTATTATGATAATCATTTAACAATTTATGTGAAGGTTGTACTATTAGATTAAAAACATAAGACCGAAGTATAAAAACATATATGTATATTTATTTACATTGTGAAAGCACTAAATATGTCGGGACCTTTTTATCTCCTGATGTCTTATTCGTATTTTTGTTGCATTAAAATATTCATGAAATTAGAAATTAAAAGATAAAGTTCTTTTTTTTTTTTGCTTCTCATAACTCATAAACGCATTAGCAAGGCTTCACTACATTGTTTACAGTGACGGAAGTTTTTCCTGTCCTCTACAAGAATAACTATAAATGAAGACATTTTTAATGACTACAGTATAAAGAAATGTAATTATTGGCTCCCCCCTCCCCTTTTTTTTAATCAGAAAAAATCTAGACAGAACAAGATATTAATTTTAAAAATCTTGGTGTCTGGCGTGCTTAATTTTTACGTCAGACACCCTACAAAAAGAAATCTAAACTTCTAACATCAGAATCAATAGCCAAAATATATAGTAGTGCACATTGTGAAAAATTCTAATTCGTCCGTTTCAATTGGAATTCCATGCACAATATTAGCAGTAGAGGATTTGCAAAGCTTATTTTATGTTTGTTACTTTTTCGTCAATGAGTGCCGACTCATTCCATCATGGTCATGTGTGGGGCATTTTCACCCACACTTTGCTTATAAATTGTCTTAACATCTGTAGTATATTAAAGAATTCCAATATTTGAGTAGTCTGATATTGATGCACCATTCGGCCCCACTTGGGCTGATAATATTACAGGAGAATTTTTTCCTTCCATAATTAAATGTTTTAATATTTCTTTAAAAATTATAACGGAAGTATTTTAGCTGTTATTTTAATTTAAATTTATATATAAAACAATTGATTTAAAATATTATATATGCGGGCAGAGTAGTCTAGTGGTTAGACGCTGGACTCTTATGCGCAAGTTTCATTCTGGCTCCAGTTTGGATTTTCAAGATGCAAAAAATTGACAGCGTTCTTGTTGTATGGTTATTCTGCATGTAAAAGATCAATTGAGTACTTGTTTGGTTTAAAGTGCTCTTTGCAAAATTAAATTCCTTGTGCGGTTTCACATCGAAGAGAGCGCATGTTTTTCCATCTGGTAGGGGAACTTGCCTTCAAAATTCTGGTGGTAATGGCATCTGCCGATGGTGGTGCTTTATGAAAGTTATTGCTTCATCGGGGGATCGCACTTGGTCTGCAAAAGTTAGTGCCTCTAACGCAGCTCCATTACAAAGAAAGTAAGGGAAAAAAAACTTAAATAGTAAATTTCAAAAAGTTTTACAGACTTAACTAGCTATATTAGTTTGGAAGATTTCTTTGTAAATGTGTTATAAAATACTTACTTTTTCTTACTTGATGGGAATTTATTTAAACATAGTGTGCCCATGAATGTTACATATGAATTAAAATTCATTTTTAAAATATTTATACAAAAATATACATTGTTAGTATAAATTTTCATTGTCGAGACCTTAAACAGCCACCTTCCTTTTGGGATAATTTAGGTTTATTGTGAAAAATATAACTAGCAGGGGAGTTCTTTTTAATAGGAGCTTGATTCAAAGTGGAAAAAAAAAAAAAATTAAAATTTTAAAAAAAGAAAAGGAAAAGAAAGCAGAAACAGCAATGGGCATCACCGATTCGTGAGAAAGTCTGCAGACTATTTTTTATCTGGCGTCAAAATAAAACTTTGTACAGAAATTTGTTTCAAGATTTAGCTAATGAAGAATTGTGCCTTATTTTCTAGGACATAACCCACAGGTAGCATGCACTTGTATTATAATTTTGTGCTTAAACCTCTGTATGTTCCAATTTATTTTTTGTGACTAATCTAATGTTGGTTTATCTTGTAGACTATGTTTTCATTTCCCAAACTGCTAAAAAGAAAAAGTACTGGACATGAAAGTAAACAAAAATAAGCAACTTATGTGATAACTGCAAAATTTCTTAAATTGCTGCCATATTTCAATGTTAGAGTTATTCTCATATTAATGCGAGGGTAAATGAGATTTAAAGCATTCAAAATGATTTTACTATAGCGAAAAAAAAAAAAAAAAAAAAAAACAAATGCACAAGTCTCTTCTGATATCAGAGCTGCCTTTAAAACATTTCCAACATAAAGATATTAGTTTGATGTCAAGTTCTGTAAGAACCTATCAAGAAGCTTGCTATCTATCTTCTAATTCAGAAGGTAGATTTTCGCACATGTCAACACGATCTTATTCAAATTATAAGGTACCCCATCCCCATTTAATATCTTCTTCCTCTTCAGTTATGTCATATTAGCCTACATAGTTTGAACATTTTTTCTATTGCAACGATTCTTTTTTCCTATTTATGCTCTTTCTTCAATACTTAACCTTTTCTCTCTTCTGCATTTGGATTACCTCTAAAACTCTAAAAACCCAAGAGAACACTCACTGCTAAGTACGAGGGCTCTTTTGTTTCAGTTTTATTTCCATATTATGTCTATTTCATATGAGGTGTCAAAAAAATTACTCATTAAATCGTCAGAAAATGTCCCTATTTTCGCCGAATGTGGGCTGTTACGCATTTTTGATAAAAGATTGATTTAGAGTAAATAAACTGCTAGTTTAAAACTCTTAGATCGTAAAACAAAATAAAAAACGCCCTTTTCGAGTCTGGTATTAGAGCGAGGCATAGTGGGACAGTCTCATCCTGCCCCAACTACGACTGTACCCCGCTCTGACTTTTTTTCTTTTTCAACATTTTAAGGAGTTTGTTTTATGCCTGCACTAAATGTTCTGAATAGGAAATGCAATACCGGTATTCGGTGTTTCTAAAACGTGATACCGGAACACCAGTATGTGAAATTTTTCAAAAGATGCTTCCAAACATTTCGTTGCCATATTTCCTAAATTCGTATGAAAATTGTATTATTTATGCAAACGTATTGTGTACAAATTTAAAATGAAGTAACAAATTTCATAGCAAAAGATCAATAATAGCAAAAAAACGTGCATCTATTGAATAAACTCTAAGCCTGAAACTCATTTTAGTGCTCAACTTTCCTACAAGCTACAAGTGAAAATATACTCCTTCTGAATTCACGCAGGTGGATGGTACTGTTAACAATGCATATTATACCTCCTCTAATTGTCTAGAGGTCCTTCATCTTCAAGTTATTCGGTCTTTTGCGTGTTATTTTTTGATAAACACTTTTGTATTGTGCGTGTTATTATTTTTTAGTTTATAGCTTGGTGTACTGTCTTTCCGAGAGACGATATTAAATGTACTAAATATTCCAATCTTAACATCATTTTCTCTTGAGCAGGAGAGGATTGTGTTTGCTTTTTATTAGCTCTTTGGTTTGAAATTTGCAGTAAGCTTGACTAAATCTGATCTTGTTAGTTTCTCTTATTCGTTTTCTAAATATTATATTGCCAAGTATAAAGCCAAATAGTGAGACAGGACAACAAACCAATGCTGGTGACAACAAATTACCATTTGTTCTGCTAACAAGAAAAAGTTTTTTCCCAAAAGGATAGTTGTGACAAATAATCAAATGAGAAATCATTAAGTAGAATGAATTGTTTATAAGACATAAAACAAATGCGTTCAAAATTACACTCGAAATTAACTTTAGCAAAAGGGAAAGTGAGTGATCAGGAAATGTAAAAAATAAAAACTTGGTGCACAGAAGAGCACAAAAATCGGTGGAAAAAGAAATGTACATTTAAAATTATTAGATATTTAATAAGTTAAATTGAATATTGATCGTTTTAATCAATTGCAGTTCTTTGGTAAAACCTTCCCCTTCTATGATAGTTTCGTTGTGAACCAGAGCTAAATCTACTTCGTCTATGGCTGTTACTGTGGGT
Organism: Uloborus diversus; assembly: GCF_026930045.1. NCBI lineage: Eukaryota > Metazoa > Arthropoda > Arachnida > Araneae > Uloboridae > Uloborus > Uloborus diversus. The sequence continues at coordinate 28,179,074 of NC_072739.1, forward strand.
AATAAATTTCCAACTTGTGCACTACGCAGCTTCTTCGCTACTGCGTCTTCGAATTCTCCCTCCAGGTCCTGATCTTCATTTTCTGGAACCCCTGAATTGAATTGATATTCGTTAATTGAAACTATTATTTTCAGCTAATACCAAAAATACCGGACCAAAAATACCGGTATTTTACCTCAGCAATACCGGTATTTCGAAATTGCAAAATTGCTCCAAATACCGGTATCGGTATATCAGTATTGCAGTCACTAGTTCTGAATGATAATTATCTACGTAGGTTGATCAAATGGTTGATTTTTTTTTGTGGGCCAGCTGGGGTGCGCTGCTTCACTTTTCCAACTGCACCGTAATTTGGTGTGAAGTCCGACTTCCACATTACACACATGCCATAAGAACCCGTTTATAGGGTAGGCATCCATTCACATCATAACAGGACATTCACACGAAGAAAGGACAAGGACAGGAGAGAGATAATACATCCATGCCCGAGCCGGGATTCGAACCCGGGACCTCCTCATCGCAGACACTCCTTTCATAAAATAAATTCATAATGATTTTTATTCATGAAATAAAATGTTATAAATCGTTGCATGCAAGAGTCAAAAAATAAGCATTGCTTACCTGAAATCGGAAAAATAACGATTATTTGATGGCAAACAGAAGCAGAAATATTCATATCCCAGAATCCACCCAGTTAATTGTAGCTGATTCATGGGTATCTGAACCATTTACCGTAAATGGTTAAAAATCGCTTTGTCTCACTCTATCCTAAATCTTAACTGTTAACATTATTGTAGTTTAAAATAAGAAACTAAGTTTAAAAATTTGAAATGTAAATAGCAAGTTTTAAGGTGTTATTTCAATACTGAACCAAACCATTAAAAATTGTAACTTTTCATTAAATACTGATGTTTGGGATAACAGCCTAAAAGAGCATTTGTCTACTTTCAAAAAGTTTCTTAAATAAGATCCATTTAAGGCTTCAAGGTTAGTGGTGCAAAAGTGTACATTTGCTTAAACTGATCAGCAATGACCGAATGCATATAACGGGACTCTGCGTACTCAAAGTTATTCAATGTTAATTTTTCAATTGTGAGTTCCCTAATGTTCAATATCGATGTAATCAAGCGTAAACTGAACATTTTTGCTACTCGTGGTACGCTTACAAATCCGCACGAACTCTAATCAACATCATATTTAGTTATACAAGCTCTTTCCCTATCATTTGCCTTCGCACCATTAGGACCCCAAGAATGAGAATCAGTAAAGTAATATTTATTGTTGTAATACATTACTCCTATTTTTTTTTTCCTTTTGTTACTATCAATCCTGCCTTATTCTTTGTGAAAAGCTCTACAAAAGCTTGTTGAAGAGTAAGTCCAAAGTTTGTTGGATTCACTGCATCTTTAATACAACCGAATAGGCTTGGTTCTTCATTAAAATTTATATGAAATCTGTTACTGAACATGATGAAGTCACATCTTTAAAGTTTCGCACCTGTAAAAGTCCATTATCAGTTAAAAATCCCGTAAGAGCTCCCTTTTAAGTCTGATACATTCGTACATTTCATCGCCTTCTATCATATTTAATTTCCGTGTCTTCGTTGACCAATTTTCGGGGAGCAGAATGCAAGCTGTTATATTGTTTGCTAGCGCCGTAGCATTGTGAGCCTGCAAACCCAGACGAGAACGCGTCTTCCTGGTCTTGATGAAAAAAAACAAGCAAAATTCTTGATGCTTCGTTGATTGCAATGTAGTTTTTACTATCGCGTGATGCTTCGTCAGCGGCTCCCAGTATTCTGTAATGCAAGTTCTATCCTTATATCTTGATCATTGCATTCAATTTCATTATTGATAGTGACAGTCTTGTAAAGGGGATTGTTTGTAACTAACCAACGTAATGCGTCATATACTTCTTTTTGTTGCTATTGAAAATGGTCGCGTGACATTAAGGTTTTCCAGCCGCTCAGTAATGACAAATATTCCAGCTTTGCTAGATAATCTTGGTAATAGAAGTTTTTCAGTTACTTCGAAAATATTTTGTGCAAACAATACCACTTGGCCTCGAAAACTTTTACAAATGGAATAAAGCACTAAATTAAACGTAACTCAACTTGGGATAAAGATTACTTCTGGAATTGGGTGTGGATTGTTCCAATATGATTTGGATAATGGGACATTTTCATTTGAACTTAAATGAGCCTTGCAACTGCTGCATGCAGATATATATATATATAATTTCAATTGGTAAATATAAAGCTGTAATAGCGTTAACATTCAACTTGCTGACCTGTTTTTGATAACGTTTAGTGCAGACTTCACAAATCTGGTCGCAAAAGGTGTTAATAGCCTCTGTAAAAGCCCTTCTTTTCAACCTATAAAGTAATCTAGATTTAAATAATTTTTGTGCTTTAAAACGTTAGTTACCGTAAAATGGTCGAAGTATGGGCCACTTTTTTGATGAAAATTCCATGTACATCTTTGATTTAGAAATTTGAGGACTTTAGCAATGGTAGATACAGTATCATGTGACCTGGGGAGCAATTTCGAGTTGACCGCGAGTTGACAGCTGAAGAAGTTTTCATTAGCAGAAGCCATGCATGATCACAACCTTTAACTGTAGAAGGGAAAAATTAGATTTATAGTAATAGTGCAGTATTCTAGCATTGTAAATTGTGAGGAAAAAGCCACACCATCAGGTCCAGTAACTTTTCCCTAGCATGTACGAATGTTTTTTACTTCTAAATAAAGAAATAATAACATTTATATGCAATCAACAAGTACATATTCCACAGTTGCCTATAATTTTTAAATTTTTGTACTTGTTTTATCGATAAAAGTTATAAAACATTGTATATCTTGAGTGCAAATAACATTTTAGTTCCATAAAAACACTTTTTACTTAACTAGTAATTATTTTAACGGCTCTTAAGCATTTTGTGTACAGTTGCTTTGTTGGCGAGTATCTTCTCGCCAAGCTCCTGTGAACAGCAGATGCGCAAGAATAAAGATTTGCTATTTTTATGCTTCAATTTAAATACTAGTATGCCTGCGTATGAAATCATTTCAAAACATATGAATCCATAAATTTCCAGTCTATAACAGAGCACTTTAAACTATTTGTACATGCCCGTCATTTTAGGGAATAAACATCAAAATACATGAAAAATGCAATTACATTACATTTTAAAATCCGGAAAGAAGTGGGGAGAGGGAATTTGAATGATATTGATAGGCCTGTATTTGTATCCGTTATATATTTATTTATTTATTACTATGCAGTAAAGGAGTTGGAGCCTCTGATTTGTAGCCCCGACTTCATAATAAGCGCCGTTGCGTCGTCTGAAAAATATTTAATGCCAAAAGAGCGATTGCGTGCCGAAACGCGACAACTTCCCAGCCAAACAAGTCACCTGACCTGGGAAACATTGGGTCTCAAGCTTATTTCACTGAGACATTTGCTATGGCTCCCTCCATTAGTATTCCTTCTCAATGGGTACAACTATGGTCCACCTCATTATAACCTAGATCTAGCCTATTGTTATCTGAGACTGCACGTTGTCCTATTCTTGAAACTGTAGGAATTTTTTCCATTTCATCATTTGCCTTTTTTTTTTCAATTTTTTAAGAATTAATTATCACTTGTGGTCTAGAGTAATTAAACTAGGGGTTCTGCTCCCGCTCGCTACTGCTCACCAACCTCCGAAGATTGCTTCGCAATCTTATTTGATTCGCAAAGATTTAAATCCTCAATTAAAAAGAAACAGATTTAAAACGTATTATGAGCTTCCTTTGCATCAAAAAGCACCCCTTCCCCTGGCACTGGGGACGCCTTGATCAACGAGGATGCTCCCCCGAGCAGAGGCCCTTCATTGCACTTCGGAGGGTTGACTCGCGCTACATCCGCAAATTGCGGTTGCTTGGGGTGCGTAATTTTTGGTAGCTGGAACTGCGTTCGCGCTGTTTCTCTTTTTTTACGCTCCGCAAAAAAAACGAAACTTGATTTCTAGAAAATAATGCAATCCTGGCAGTCCTCCCACCCTGCATGACCACGATTCGCCTTCGAGGTTTTTTAAGTCAAAAGGTTCGGGCCAAGAAGCCCACAGGACATCATCAGCACTCGAACAATGGAAGCAGCACTACAAATTCTCATCCTCCAACAGGAGGTTGACCACCTTATAGATGTCTGTATAAAGTGGAGTTCTCACACCCCTTGTTCCGACCCTCCTGCGGACGGCTCGTGGACACGCATCACATTTATAAATCTTGCTAGTCCTCCACAGAAACCAAAATGCCGTCCAAAAAAATTCTGGGGAAAGAATGGAAGCGCGATGTTGATTTAAACCTCACTCCTGTACCGAAATCGACACAAAAGGCATCACTTAGCTGGATTCTGGTTATCACTTCTAAAACAGTCATCGTCTTCCACTTGATTGCTAGGGTCATCAAGAATGCTTGGTTCAGTAGCTCTCCCAAGTGGAGCGCTCTGTTCTGGGATAGTGTGTGCAGTTTGACAAGGGGATGTTTAACTTTGCTCAATTCTTCATGGCTGCATTCTGGGAGATGATCATAAATGATTCCGATTCTCAGATTACACACGTTGATGGGACTTAGTTTCGAAATACAAGTCTAAGGTTGTAAGATACGAGATGCAATCTGGGGGTGGACACAGTGTGTAATGGTCTAAAATCTGTTTGAATCTTTTCTCTATGTATAATAACAGAACAACCGGCTCGGGCAATTGTTATCCACTTCTAATCTTGTGTACAAATTGTCAAACCATGTCTTGAACAAGTCGAGTGGGGGCTTAGGTACCTCTTGTTGGTAACGTACAGTATGAACCTAGAATAGGGGTAAGTTTCGCAATAAGGCAATATAAAGTGAACTTCTTTGTCTAATATTGACTCTCGTTGACACGTCACAAACTCATCTTTATTCCCAGCTACGAGCTGTAGTGATATGCCCACGAACAGCATCCTGTCGTTGTTAAACTGATTGAATCCTTGAGTGACGAATAAATTTTCAAAAAATGATGACATCTCAGTCAGTGCCTCGAACTCGCTCTCAATGTTCTCGTACAACCTAGAACCTGAACTACTTGGTGAGAGGGTGTCCGTGATTGCGTCCCAGTACGCAGTTGATGAAAGATCTCCTTCATGATTGAAGATAGCCTCTGTACCAACCAGCCTAGATTTGAGACACCTTTCCTACAATATGGAAGCTGGGGCACACGCATAAAAATGGGATTGATTGATCGAACCGTATGTCAGCCAACCTAGCATGATGACATAGCACGGGTGTATTATATATGTGTCCAAGTACAGACAAATCACTACCGTGAACATCGTTAAAACACATTATGACGGACTGATTGTGATCCTTGGTTGGCGGCATTCTGGAAACTGGTTCGGGCAGAAGACCACATGTCTTGTTCCCGATAACAATGTAATGGTTAACTGCACTGGCCACTGTTACGTCAAGCAAACTTACAGTAGATGGAAGAAAAGATCCTATCAAATCAGACATAGACCCCACATGTCTTGTGCCCGGACTGCTTGTTACACACTGTGGGTGGTCCGAGAACAATGTTAACAAGTTGTGTTGGTCAATGTATGAATATTCTAACAACTCGTCTGTCTCCCTTAACATTCTATATGCTAATTCGATATTGTCACCGATCAGTTCGGGAGTTAGTACATGTCTACAGATCGGGCTGGAGCGGATCGTTGACATTATCCCCCCTTCTAGTGCTTTGGTTCGAAGTGATCTAACAAGTGTCTGGTATTCCTCCTTTGTTTTAACCAGCCTAGAAGCCAATCGGTAGTTTTCCATCAGTAACGACTCGAAAACTCTAATAGGAGTCCTTTCATGTATCAGCGGTTTATGATTCTTTGCGATGTGGATGCCTCTGATTCTTATCCACTTGTTGATCTGTGCCCCTAATAATCGACTATTTGATGAAGCAGCATCACTTGTCAGTATTACCCTAAGTGTCCGACAAAACCTCCCCACTTCGTCACTGGATATGAGAGCCTCACACAAAGGTAGAGGCAGTGGTATTCTGTCTACAATTAGTTTCCTTGTTGTTTCTAACGTGTCACTCAGTACTTGACCTACTGTCCAGACGTAGCTTACCATGAATTCGACAAAGTCTATCTTCAATAAAAAGGGAATTGGCAGATAAGCAGAATTAGCTCCTTGAGTCGTCACAGACATTTCTATATTGGTTAATAGCCCTAGTTTGATGCCGCTTGACAGGGTTGCTTTGGCAAATTCAGTGCCCATCACATGCGATACACATTTCAATGCCCTCTCGCCCGACATAGTCCTCTCCATGTTCCCTACCTCTTAAAATATATCTACTCGAGTCATAAAAGTCTGGGGAAGACTCACCAGATTGACAAGTTTGTAAACAGGGTATGTGATTTCAACTTGTCTGATTTCTTCTGTGCAACCGAGGCTTCGGAATTTCAGTAAATTTAGAGCCGGATGAACAACCCCCACAGAGTGGTGCAAAGCAACAATGGAAGAAAAACTTAAAAATATAGCTTGGTATACGAATTAGCCCTGAAGAATTAATCCAGTGAGGATGTGTTGTATTGGAAATGAGTAGACAAAGTTGATAATGTATTATACAGTATCGCGTGACTGGTGAATAAAGATGACAGTCTGTGTTCCAGACAACCTGAGTAAATATCAGTCTCGTAGAGTTCAACTACTGGTTAAATCGAGACATGTCCTTGGATACATTAACAGACTGTAAGAGGATCGTTAACAGTTCCTTTAACTGTTCGATCAACCCTTGGGATCTGTAGTAACTGGCCCAGGCTAGTAACTCTAGATTGCGCCTGAGTTGTTCTGTCAACTCTTTGCGGAAGTCATGAGAGGTAATTTTTCATTACCTTCTCTTTTGTTCCAGATCCTAAGTAAGGCCTTAAAGTACCTGTTTTTTTTTTTCCAAAACTCACAAGTTAATAATTCAATGTCATCGCTCAATCTTAGCATAATACCTCCTTCCTTAGGTAATGGAAAACAGGCTGGTACAAGTTCCGATTGCTCATTAGGACATGGAACTGTAACACCTTTAAGATCTCTGAATCATTGTATTGTCTAATCAGTTTAGCTGCCTGATAGCTGCATTGTTGTGACTCAACTACTTGTACAATATAGTAGTCATGACACCTCTTGTCCCCAGTACTTTTCTTATTGAACCTATCCACTTCTGAAGATCTGATAGCTCTTAAGTCATCAGCAGTGATTCGGAGGAGGAAATTCTTACAATAGTATTTGTCCTGTAAAAACGGCCGACCATCTGTCTACATATGCCAAAAGGGAACACTCTGTATACCTCAGACGCCATTTTCGGGTAGAGAGGATTCATTAACAATAAATTATTTAAGAATTCTTCGGCATCAAGGGAAGTTCGGTCAAACCACTTAGGTCAGGATTAATTGTGTCAAATCTAATCGTCTCTTTCAGCTTCTCATGCAGTGACCCAACCAGGGGACATATGGTCTCTATATTCAAAGCATGAGGGTCTACTATCAGGTTCAGGGGCTTGGGATCTGGCAATTTGCAGAATGTCAATAGTAGTTTGAGTTCTGCCCAAACAGCTGGTTCATTCTCATACAAGTATCTGTATAAGCTCAGATAATAAGACACCTTGTCCTCGTGACCCCGGAAGAAGAAGTTGATCCCTGTTGATATAGGCAGACCTCCCATCACCCGGCCATAATGCATTGTAGCAGCGGCCTTCTCAATGTTGTCAAGTCCTAGGTTAGTTGTCCTGTTTAGGTACCATAAGGTGTTGGTATAAGACAACACAAGACCAGGTATTGGGCTATGACAACACTTCGCTAACCCTTCCCCTGATGTGCTTACAGTTGCTACTTCCAATCCTAGTGTAGGAATACTATGATTTGCCTCAGACATCAAACCTCTTACTCTTTCCAATGCACTCGCTACTTCCACTCTCTCATAATAATAGCTCTTTCCGTAGACCAATAATTGACTAGAATAATATGTTTCCTGTGGTTTCAACGGGAGACCTATACTTTCCATGTATGCAGACAAAGACATGTACTCCAGTACAAATCTGGTCATGTTTTCCCTACTTGACAGTGGCACTTCTAGGCACACAACCTGGTTGTCACCTTGACCTAAGAGAGTTATGTTGTAATTGTTCCGCCAAGCATGGAGAAGAATAGCGCAGATAGTGTAAACAGTCCAGCCCTTTTGTCTGAGTCCTTCAAAGCCCCCTTTATTAAATTTGTGACCAGTCTTACCAGTTACTGGTTCATCAAAACCGTCCATGTAGCATGGTTTGTAGTTTAAGGCGTAACTGATTAGCATAGTCTCATATAAACGGTGTGTGAATTCATACTGACAGTTTAATCCGAATATCTCATCAAAGCATTTAAAGAGAGGGGCAGTATCTTCATACCGAAACATTTGGCACCATTTCTTGGAATCCAAACTAATGTGGATTATTCGGTGATTTTTCCGGGTATAGTTGATCAACCGAGCCAAAGAATTAAGTTTATGATCAAGTTCCAAACCCTTTGAGTGACATGGATTGATAAGATATGTACGGCATGATGCCCTTCACATTTTCACAAGTAGTCTGAAAAATTCTTACTGCTGCTGTTTGTTTTGTATACAGTCTTCCCTTTCTGGTTAATTCGCACTCTTTGAAACATAACGTGGCATGTTTGTCCGTAATCGGTAAGTCACCCGTCTCATTGATGTGTTCGACAACCCGTCTGACTTCATCTCCGAAGCTTTGAAGGTAATTCTCCAGGACCCATGTAGTATGGTATACAAATTGAGGTTTCCCTTCCACAAGGCACTTAGTCTTTGTTGAATATAGGCGCAATTTAGAATCAACCAAGCTATGCCTTGAGCCTGTTGTCTTTTTGTATTACGATTATTCAAGGACGAAAATGTTGCCAAAATGTATTTATGATGAAATATTTTATTGTTACTATTTTATATGTATCAGGGTTTTTTGTTTTTTGTTTTTTTTTTAACGGAAAAATCTTAGGTCAATGGTCGACTATTGACCTCTTAAAGTACTTGAGACCAAGAAAAATGTTCGACATAACCAAAGTTTGAGATACCAAAAAATAATTTTATTTTTAAGACACTAAAAAAAGTAATTAAAACACAGGAGATCAGCACAGAAAAGAGCAAAAAACTTTTCCATATAAATCGAAAAAAAAAAAAAAAAAATCCTATATTGACATTGTGGTCGCTTTCCACCATTTAGACAGGGGAAGTCTTAAAATCGGAAAAATAATGTACCAAGTCTTTAAATGAGGGTCTTTCCTCTGGACTGCGCGCCCATCATATGTTTATGATGTGATACAATTATGGTGGACAAAGTTCTGGTCTTGTCATGCCGTAGCCGTTTGCAACATGACGATGCACTTCTTCGTCAGTCATGCCTGTATTTAAGAAAAAAAAAGCCTTGTTTCACACAAAACTTTATCTAAGAAATACAAAGGATTTTAATTAAATCTTACCTAGTAATGGTTTTTGTCTCGGTGTAAACATTTCAGTTAATAGAATTGAATACGCGAAGACGTCCGACTTACTGGAGTAGATGATACTTTGCCGCCCCGGGAGCAAGCCACCTTATGGCATATAATGCTGTACTGTTATGGAAGTGATTCTAAAAAATAAATGGTATAGTTTTGGTCTCAAAGAGAAAAAAAATCCAATGATATTATTCAAAATGCAAGTAAATATACACAAATAGTGTTGTAATGCACTATATGACTAAAAGTATTGGGACACTTTCAAAAATTCATCTTTTTAAGGATTTCTCTAGAAATAAGAGCCTAATTGCTTTGTAACTTTTGTCACGTAAAAAGTATGCTCCAGTTGTCATTTTCCAATATATATATTTTCAACTATTTCAAAAGAATCTGTAATATATAAAGAATAAATACCTTTGTGCTGAAAAATTAAAATGTCAGTAATCCAACGTTATTAAGCACAAAACTTGCAAATGATTGCAGACACGTGTTTCGGTGTTACAAGGAACACCTTTCTCAATGCAAAGAAGTGTGAGCTTTTGGATGAAAAGTCATCCGAGAAAAGCAACACGGTGGAACAGGAGGTAGTATAAATATCAAAAAATAGAAATTAAACGAAACAAAAAAGATAAAATGACACATGGAGACAAAATTTATTATATAATTCCATCAGGAAAAAACCGTTAAGTAAATAAATTTTAAGAGAAAACCCATAAACAATGCAAAAAGTCCAAAAATGAAACCACTCTGAATAAATTAGCAATAAATTTACCAGCGGGAAAAACTATGTATGGAAGCAATGTATCAAATGGAGAAATGCAGAAAAAACAGAGTGAAGGATTTTGTCTCCATGTGAACAGATTTTGTCTCCATGTGTCATTTTATCTTTTTTGTTTTGTTTAATTTCTATTTTTTGATATTTATACTACCTCCTGTTCCACCGTGTTGCTTTTCTCGGATGACTTTTCATCCAAAAGCTCACACTTCTTTGCATTGAAAAAGGTGTTCCTTGTAACACCGAAACACGTGTCTGCAATCATTTGCAAGTTTTGTGCTTAATAACGTTGGATTACTGATATGTTTATCAATGTTTTCATTACCAAATTAAAAAAAAATAAAATCAAAAGATAAACTGCCGCTTTTGCATCCGAAATTGAAGGTGCTGGATTTTCCTCTGTTTCCGCTTCCAACTTCAGAAGAATCCACAGTTTAGTTGTTGTTTTCGCTTCTGATTGATGCAATATCTTTATTATTTTCCCTAGCCAACATCGTCATCGCAGCATTCGTAGGGTTCAATTTCACTTTCTGAAAAAGCTTGCACTCTGTGCTTTTCCAGCCACTTAGAAATGGGAAGGTTTTCATCATCATCACGGTCCTCATCTTCCTCCTGTTATGTTTTCGTAAGTTTAGCATAACAAAAGTAATTTCTAACAGTCGAATACCGCCCTCCAAGATTTATCAACTAAAACAACGGCATCAAGAAGGGAAATGTTACAATCCTTGTTTTTATCATAGCATTCCAAGATGCGCAAAATGAGCTGCTTTCGGTAATGTCACTTTAGGCTATGGATTACTCCCTGGTCCATCGACTGCATTACTGAAGTTGTGTTAGGAAAGAAAAAGACTACTTTAATTGATTGCAAGTTCCTTGGTTCAATATGTGCTGAGAAGTTGTCTATTAGCGCAACAATTATTCTTTTTCCTTGAGCCAGTTCATTATCCCGCTGATGAAGGTATTCCTGAAACAAATCTGAAGTCATCCAAGACTCGTAAACGACTGGTAAAGGACATTTACGACAAACGACGACGACTGTTAAACGTGTTTGACTTGTTAACGACTGGGAATTTCTTCACATTCTTGAAACACCTTGGTTTTCGCGATTTGCCGATAAATGTTAACTTTCGCCTTTTAGAACAGTCATGTTGGCGCATACAAAAATGGTCATCCGTATGTTTGAATGTTTTCTGTCAACACATTTTTCTCCTTTAAGTTTTAAGGTTTGATTTGGAGTGAGTTTGTAAAGCAAACAGCCTTTGTCAGCGTTGTCCTTCTCGTCATATACCTTATTGTGGTGTTGTTGGTGGGGAGGGGGGGCTTGCGGTTTTGTTTGGTTGGTTTATTAAATTTTTATGGCGCGAGAGCCCTTAAGATTACCCACCAAACGATTTTTTATATATATACTACTTATTTTTCATTTAAGAATGAAGTCAAAAAAGTAAAAGTAAGCATGTTTTGAAGTAAACAAAATATTACTTTAAGTATTAGTATTAAAACATTTAAATAAATAGTAGTCAAAGAGAATGAAACAATGTCTTGAAAAATCAGGAAAGGATGGAATCACATAATGATGAGACAAACACTAAATTAAAAAGGAGAATCTAATCTCCTAGAGGAAAGAGTACAAATTGCGATGGGGTGGGTCCCTCAGCAACTCCTTCAAAGATGGGTTAAAATTATTAAAGTATTTTAAACGTATTTGATTAAAATTTAGGCAGTTACATATAATGTAAAACACTGTCTGATTTGTATTATGAGTAATGCATGTTGGAACTGGTTCACGATATAAGCTATTTATGAGTGAACCTTGTATGACCAATGCGAAGTCGAGCTAATAAAACTTGTTTTCTCCTGGTAAGTTGACAAGATTTGAAACCTTTAGCTGAGGGCTGGATCGAATGCAATTTATTTTGTGTTTGAAGATTCCAGGTCCGCTGTAATTGCGTGTTAAGACATTCAGAAATAGCGTTTTTAATGCCATCAAAAGGGACCGTATCATCAACCAGGATACTTGCGGCTCTGGCAGCTGAATCGGCTGCTTCATTGTCTACAATTCCCACACGACCAGGGATCCAACAGAAAAGAACAAGAAAATGATTTTGCACAAGAGTTTTGTATATATGATATGACTGAATGACTATAGGGTGGCTGTTATTATTGTAGTAAATGATTGCTTCCACCGAACTTTTTGAGTATATCACCCATTTTTTGTAGCTATATTGGGCTATTGATTGAAGAGATATAAATATGGGTATTATTTCTGAAGTAAATACCGAGCAAGATGGGTTTAATTTTTTTGCCGCAACGTGACCATCAAGTATTGACGAAAAGCCGACGTGATCGTTTGCTTTTGATTCGTCAGTAAAAATGTCTTTATATTCCGAGTATTTGCTTTTAATGTCATGAAAAATTTGTTGGTCAACTGTATTGAAGGTAGTTTCTTTGTGGAGGTCTATCGAGGTCTCGTCTCGTATCGAGGAGTCTTATCGATGTCTTTTATTGTAGGAGCAATCGATGTCTTTTATTGTAGGAGCAATTAATACACACCATGGTTTAATTGGTTCTATTGCGTTGGGATTATTGAAATCAATCGTTGGAAGTTCGCTAAGACTTTAAGGATATTTAATTTCAATAAACACTTTTTCCTCAGCTCTTGTATATGCGATATAAATTTAAGTTTTTTATCAAATGTGAGGCTAAGGAATTTTCTTTGATCTTTTACAGCTATTGGTTGATTATTAAGAAGAATATTTGGATCAGGGGGAAGACCTCTTGTCGCCTATTTTAAGTAGTGGACTGTATTAGGCATTCGGAAGAAAGACTAAATAACTTTCTCACAAATCACTAGCCTTTTTAATGACATTTACACTATATACATTAAAGAAATATAACGGAATGTGGGCTTCACGAAAGAAACATTATATGCCCGTGTCTGGTATGGTATGCCTTCTCATTCAGGCGTCTCGTTTCCAACTGACTCGTATACGGCCGACAGGCAAGCTCGCGCATGCGCAAACATCCCGCCCGGCCTTGCGATGTTCACGTGAGAACTTACAACAATAAAAATAACAAACATCCTTTTTTGTTTACCTTAATTATACTCTCATAAAATAAAAATTCACTGCCTAAAACATATTAAATGCAGTTAACAGTATATGCAAAATGTAAACATTTCAAACAGAGAAATATATCAAAAAGGAAAATAGTTTTAAATAAATTTTCAAACATTTTACACATAGTTTCAGATAAATGACATAATTCAATTTTATAGGAAGGAACTCTCTTTCCTTTTAACTTTCCATTGTTAGAACACTTAATCTTGAAATTAATCTTTTAAAAATACCCTTACAGGTTTTTAGGTCTACTACCCTAACTATATTATTTTAGCCAGGGTAAATCTCTACTACACGTCCTAGCATTCATTTACAGGGTGGAAGATTGTCTTCTCGTACTAAAACCATGTCTCCTCTTTTTATATTTTCTTTATCAGTCGCCCATTTGCCGCTTTGCTGGAGACTTTGAATAAGATTTGCTCCATTTCTTCCAGATGGTCTGAACCGATTTTGTAATTCTTTGCCAAATATTTAGACGATTTGAGTCAAGGTGAACAAGCGAAGGTTCCACTTCTTTTTACTTCAAAATATGCTTACTTTTACTTTTTTGACTTATTCTTAAATGAAACATAAATAGTATATAATAAAAAATCGTTTGACGTAGTATAGCCCTCAAGGGCTCTTGCGCCATGAAAATCAAATAAACCAACCAACTAACCAAACAGATAAAGAATTAAGGTGACTCTGGCAAACTTACTTGCAATTTATTTTGAGAAGGAAGAACATAAAGGTTTTGTTTTGCTAGTACACTGAAATTCATGAAGAATTGGAAATGAGATTATAAAATGATTATACGAATAAGATATATTGATATAATTGTAAGTCAGCCCCCCTCCCCCCAGGCAAAAAAAAAATACTATAAAAGCCTTCTACAACACAACTTTATCCCCAGACAGTGACCACTCCTTAAGTAGTCAAATTTATTAATCACTTTCTCAAGAACCCATTCTGAAGACAAAATATACTAATAAATACAAAAGACAAAATATACTAATAAATACAAAAGACAAAATATACTAATAAATACAAAAGACAAAATATACTAATTTATTTCTGTAGTTTACGATATGATGTCCTTCAAAGATGATACAATCATTGTAATAAAAAGTTTAAAGCTAAGAAAAACCTGAAAATGTTATTTCTAAAATATTTCAGACGCAGATAAATTGGATGGGAAAAAATCCAAAGGAAAAAATGATAAAATAGAAATTTTGAATGTAAACAAATTAAGAAAAGGAGCAAATCATTAAGGTTACTATATAAGTTACATAGATTAAATTCAGACATGTTCATCACTTTGGGTCTTCCATGTACACCAGGATAGAACTTAAAAGCTGGGGGGATATAATTTCTTCTTTGTATATTCATAAAATTATTAGTAATGAAACAATTTAAATTCAAATTAAAAGTGCCTACTTTAATATTAAACAGTGGTCAAAAAAACTGAACAGCTCATGCTAAGTTAACTCAATTAAATTTTATAAGAATTTAAATGAAATCTATACTAATATTATAAAGAGAGAGGACAAATTTTTGTGTGTTTATATGTTCGAGGTAATCTCCGGAACCACACTGCACCTATTTGAAAAATTCTTTCACTGTATGAAAAGTGCCTTCTCACTGAGTAACATAGGCTATAATTCGAAAAGAATCCGATAAAAAGTTATTTTTTTTATTCCAATTTAGGCCCAAATTTCACGTAAATTGCCTATTATTGGCTATTAAAGGGGTGAAAAATTACTCTCGCATATTAATATTATATATCGTTGAAAAGGGTAGAATTTTCCGCGTTCTACGCAATTTGTTTCGATGCTCTAACTTCATTACGACGGGAGTAAATTGCGTTTATAGCTCGAACTTTTTTAGGCTTAGCTGAAATTTAGGCACTACTTTCTTCATTAAATCTATCAATAAAAAGTGAAGGAATTGTCCCACAGTTTTCTTTTTGATACCATTGAAATAAGCGACATTTTTTACTCCAGAAATATCTCGACCGATGGTCGAAAAAATAACCTTTTTTCTCCAAAGGAAAAAAAAAATTACAAGCGTTTTAAAATCAATTTCGAAGTATGTCATTTTGATTCAGGTTGTCAGCTATTTTATTTCCACGGATACGCTATTTAAACCCATTGTTTATTTCCTCAGTTTGCATTTATTATCTTAAACTTATTTTATTTCATGTTTCCATGGTTACGCTTTCAAAATCCATCTTTCGCATTTTAATTTCTTAAAAGTATTTTAATATCTGTCGTCAATGTTTGGAAGGGTAATTTTGCGTAGTTTTTCTTTTATTTAAATCTGATTGTTGAATACATGTCACTCGACACAATTTTTATTCTAAAGGTAGACGGGGCAAAGCCGGGAAACGCAGCTCTTAATGTATACAGATTTGAAAGCTACTGTTAATATGATCATATACATTTTTGTTTGTTTAGCGAAACATTTATTATTGCCAAAAAAAAAAAATCCGCTTCACTCGCAAAAGGACTGGGTTCCGGTAGCGTGGTCACTTGGCGCGTTACGCGCTGTGCAGTTCAGTCTAGAATTATTGTTTTAAGGCAACCGTTAATGAAATTCATTGTTCTGGCGATTTGTTTTGAAATAAAAGAAACTTTTGATTTGTTTTTATCCCAGTAAAATGTATGACATTTTCTTTTTTTTCTGACGATTTTTGAATGGTCCACGGCATGTTTTTTTTTTCGTTAGACGGACGGATTATGATAGCGTGGTTGCTGGGCAAGTTTGGCGATAAACAATAGAGTTATGGAATTATTTTTACATTTGAAAGATATTATTTGATGTCTTTTTTTTTTTTTTTTTTTTTTGTTCATTTGGAGAAATATTTTATATTGCAGTAAAAACCGCTTCCCTCGCTAAATAGAGTTTTTAAGCAAATGTAAATCTAATTTAATCATTTGACGAAAAGTTTTAAATTCCAAATAAACTTAATTTTTTTTTGAAAAGGCGAGTACGCATTTTTACAAAGAAAAATAATCGTTTCACATCAGAGGAGGAGGGGGGCGTCAATTTTTTAATTCAACGGATCTCCATTAAATTTTTAGCACGGGCATCGCTGTGCGGGTACTGCTAGTATTAGATATAAATGAAGAAAGAAACATATTGTAATAAGAATATAAGAAAATAAACAGTCTGTTGAGGATGATTTACTATTACAAGGCTTCAGTTTGTGCTGATTGAAAATATCATATATATAGGCTTGCCAGATTTCTGAAATGTTGCACCGGTGCACAGGAATGCCCCCCCCCCCCCCCCAACCTGCGTCGTTAGTATTCAAAAGGGTACGCACCCGTGGCTGATTTTTGGAGTGTTTTAGAGGGCAGTTTGTTCCCAATGCTATGAATAAATGGTTATTAATTAAGAATCTAAAACAGAGGTATAAAAAATCACATAAGCAGATAAAATTTGAACATTTCACTTCTTAGATGTAAATATTTACAATTTATTTTAGTTCGAAAAAAAAGAAACACTTTAAGTGAGGAATAAAAAAGAGAAAGATATTTAGATATACTTTTCATTTTATAGGAGTTTTTTGGTTTTAACCCCAGATTGCTCGCTCGACCTAAACGAACGGGAGTGCTCGCGCAGGGTATCTCATAGCCGAGGAGGTTTTTTTTAGTATTTTCGAGTTTTTTTTTTTTTCTCAAAAAGGTTGAAAATGCAAATAAGAGAAAAGAGTATAATTATAAAATATTTTCTTAAAAAAGATTTGCATTCAATTTCTATATTTTTTTGTAAATGCACGCCATATGGTCCATGCAAATGTTTTTGTCACATTTTTCACACACGAATTTGGTTTTTGTCTTTTATATTGGGGTTTTCAGTACAGCTTTTGTACGTTGACTTTGCTTTTTTAGCAGTGGATGCAATATCTTCACTAGATCCTAGTTTTAATTTTAAGTCTCTTGGAAGCATTGCGTATGCTTTAGTTCAGAACTGTAGCAGAAATACTCGCTCAGGGTATGATACACCCGTAGAAGTCAATTCCAAACAAACTAATTTTAGAATGTCTCCACCGTTTCTACCCCTTCAAGGTTATGACCTATGGCTCAGCTACTCAAGGAATCGTCCACTTCCAAAAAAAAAAAAAGGTGGGGAGAAATTTGATTGAAAGCAAAGAGGTGGGTATGTCATACCGTGCGCGAGCAATCTCTGGTTAATCTTGTTGTAAAAATTCTCACAAGCTAATCTGGCATTAATTTTACCAGTCAATGTTACAAATGATAAAGTAATTTTTCTAAATAGCTAAAATATTTTCTAAATAGCACAGTAGTCAAATTTAACTTTTTCCGGGACATGAATTAAACCAGCACGGACACTGGGATTTTGTCTGAAAACCGGGACTGTCCCGGTAAACCAGGACGCCTGGCTAGCCTAGATATATATATCAAACCCTGTCTGTAACACTATATACCTGTTTTGAAATAATTTCATCCTTATGCAATAATGTAAGTAAAAGGTAGTTTATATGCCACCTAGATAAATATAGAAAATAATTTTACACATATGTGTGAAGCATCGGAAAAGCAACATGATCCGTTTTGAAAGGGAGCAAGACTATTTTTTTGGAAATATCTGAAACAGGCTTCTCTTTTACTTCAGTTGATAGATTTCTAACTAAATAAATACCCAAGTCAGAACTATTTATGAAAGGAGAACCATAAAAATTTTCTTTATTTCTAAACTCTTTGTATATTATTACAATTTCTTGTGATTTAGTTGAAAACACAATGGTGCTGATTACCACCACTATCCCATCTTTAAAACATGTTGCGTTGGATGTGCTGTTGTGATTTTGAAAGTTGGGAACTGAACTGTTCTGTACTGCCTAAAAGCATCACAACCTGTCAAAAGTGGTCCACAGAAGTGACGACTAGAATATGTAAGGTTGGTGTAAATTATTATCCGGAGAGAAAGAATCTGAGTTAGACATTTCACCCAGTCTTTTGATCAATTGCTGAAAAGGTTTGTCCCCTTTCCTTATACATTTTTTGAAATGTTGCATAAAATTTTCAAATTTAAATGCACTGCATAATTCAAGAGGCTCAAATATTTTCAAATATCATCAGCAAAGTGTTAAACCATGAAAATTATTGGTTACATATTGTGCACCATATAAATGTCACAAGTTTTTACAAAGTGTATCAAAAGTGATTTGACATATCCAACATGTTCGTGACAATACTGAGGATGTAGAAGAATAGTCATACTTATTGACAGGCTTAAAAAATGTTCATAATAGCTTTATACTCTTTACCAATACTTTTAAAAACATTATAAAAAACTACAGGACCCGTATACAACAGGACTTGACGGAATTCAGTTGCTTTCCAGCATTTTATTTCATCTAAACCACGAGGTTTTCTGGAAAATTCACAAAGTACATGACCAGAGAGAGAAATAAAATTGGAGGACAGTAAATCTATAATTTTATGGGGAAATTTTAAAGGTATTGGTGCATATAACCATGTGTAACGAAGGGTTCTGACTACTCCTAAACACACTAAGTGCATAGAGTCTAATGGAAATGATTTTACAAAATTAACCGATGGAATTTTAACTAACAAAGTACTATCTGTTTGAAAATCTTCATGTTTTTTCGATAAAAATTCCTCATTTGTACTAGGCGGAGCATCACATGACGGAAAAGTCATGCGATTATGAGTCGAAATTCTAACTTGTTTGCATCTAGTGCTAGAGGAGTAACCAGTAAGAGATTTGATGCTCAGCACATAAGCCTTTGCTGGAGCATCAAATATAAATCCCTTTATCAATACTTTGACAAGCTTACCCTTGAGAACTATGCCATTATTGAAGAGAGTTGGGACCTCAGTCACAAAAGCTTTGAGGAAAGATAAACAATCATCTGGGTTTTTTTTCCCAAAAAAATGCCAACTGGAAAAACTTGACCCCTTTTGATGTTTGTAAGAAAGCCCATTATAGGACAAAATGATTCCGAGCTACTAGTGAAGAGTGGCAGCCCATCTATACCAATCATTAATTGAATACACTCCACCACTTCTGTCACTTTTTCCCAAAGTTTCACCAAGGTATGCTCTAAACCAATGTGCGAATAGAGACCACAGTCACAGGTGTTTTCAGCAAGGTCCTAGCATCACATGGTAAATCAAAGCATTTGTGCAGCTTAGGATGCACAAAAGGATTGAAATTGCAAGATGACTAATTCGAAAACGAACTGCCTAGTTTTTAATTCATCAAGCAATTTTTCATTTTCAGTGAGGGTGGGTACAGAATCTTCGTCAAAATAATCCTCAACTGGTGGCTCGTCAATGTAGCTGTTAAATCTTGCTTCAGCAATAATAGTTTCTTGAGAAAGTGGTGAATACCTACCCGAATCTAATCATACAAAATCAATACTAGCATCATCCGTTTCAGTGACAGTAATGCTAGCATCAAAACCATTATTTTTCATTTCTCCTGGAAAATTCCCTGGGATATCAACAGTAGTGCTCTCATTATTTTCTATGTCTTTTTTCAGATGCTTCAACTGCCCCCATCTTGTGATGTCATTGTAATTTTTACGTGTCATTTTCAGCTAAAGAAAGAAAAAATTCATTACACCTAATTGGTTTGCATATGGTGGGCCCCCCCCCCTTTGTTCTGGAAAAAATATCTTTCTGTTATAGCGGCAAAAATTGTTGGTTTCATTTACAGATTTTTAAGAGCCAGTTTTTATAAGTCAGGCAGGTCAGATACATGCCATTTTTGATTTCGCTAAAAATTTTAGTGGTTTCTTTGAATGATTTTAGAAGACACATTTTTTCTTTTCTTCCAAAAAAAATTTTTGTGACCCACAAAAATTCCGAAAGTCGGTCCCAACTTATGGTTTTTCTCAAATCGACATTTTTTAATATTCAATTATCTCTGCGTATTGAGCATCGGCAAAAGTAATCTTTGTGATTACAACATATTTAGTGCCTCAAATGAAAAAAATCGTTAATTTTATGGCTGACCTTCAGTGGACCCTGGTAGGGGTGGCTAAACTGTGCCGAAGAAAGTGAAAATGTCACGTTTGAGGCATCCTGGTTCCAGCACTGAGGTTCAACCATAGTTTTTGCAAGCACTTTGTGTAGTGATATACACTGACTACCAATAAGTATTTGGACACCTGTGATAGAAAAGAAAAACTAACTTTATTCAAAATCAATAGTTGGTAGAGCCTCCACGAGAGGCAATTACAGCGTGAACCCTCAGGGGCATACTTTCCACTAGTCTTTGTATGACAGCTAGTGGTATTTTCTTCCACTCAGCTTGAAGAAGGCATAAAGTTCCTTCATTGATTTTGCACGGGTGCACCCATGAATTCGGCGATGCAACTCGTCCCAGAGGTTCTCGATAGGGTTCAGGTCTGGGCTCTGGGCAGGCCAGTCCATTCGATGAACTCCTTTGGCACCGTACCAAGCTTTAGTTAACGTCGAAACATGACAACTGGCATTGTCGTCCTGAAAGTAACAGGGGTCCAACCCGTAAAACTGCCACAACGTAGGAAGCACATTGTCATCCAAAATAGTGCAGTAGGCATCGGAGTTGAGCTTACCATGAATGGGGACCAAGGGTCCCAGCCCATACCAAGAAAAACACCCCCAGGCCATAATTCCACCTCCGCCGAACTTGCCTGTTGGCACAATGCATTCTGGTAGGAGACGTTCTCTAGGTAGACGCCAGACCCTGCCATCCGAACGGTAAAGGGTGAACCTTGATTCGTCACTCCAAAGAACTTGTTTCCACTGATCTACGGTCCAATTTCAATGTGCTTTTCACCACATTAACCGAGCAGCGCGGTTAGACTTTGTGATCAAAGGCTTACGAGCAGCAGCACGACCATGAAAACCAAGCAGATGTGCTTCCTTACGGATGGTATTATATGAAACAATACTCCAGGATGAATGTTGAAACTCCTCGCGGATGAGGGCCATCGGTTGGGTGCGGTTCTTCCGAATTTCTCTGGACAGCACTCGTCGGTCTCTATCTTCCAGTTTCTTGGGTCTGCCGACTCGGGACGCATTCCGACAATGACCGCTCACCTTCCACTTCTTAATCACATAGGCCACTGTCGATTTTGGGTACTTCAGATCGCGAGTAATTTCCCTTAAGGATCGGCCACATTTCTGATACCCGATAATTATACCTTTCTCGAAATCGGAGAGCTCCGAACTGCGAGGCATCTTGCATGCGACTAAACCCGATGCTGTTTCGTACACGATAAATACCGGCGGAGGCCGTGACGTACCTTAGGACCGCAGATATCGACATTTGCATAGGTGCCCAAATACTTATTGGTAGTTAGTGAATATATAAATAATTAAATAGGCTCATTAAATGCATGGTTAATGCTCACTGCTGCGAAAAATAGCCGTTTTATCATCAAAGAATGATTAAAGATGTACTTTTTAGGGGCCTGTATCTCAGTGCACTGAGTATCAGTATAGAACTTACTGCCTGCATTTCAAACTAGAGTATGGTGTATTTTCAAAATCAAGTGACAGAACTATGTGAAAATTCTTTTCAAGAACATAATACATATTTCAAAACAGTAAAATGAACTATTTAGTTTTTAATTCAATCAAAATATCCGGGTTTAAACTTTCCTCGAGGGATTTCTAGATACTATTCTGCTAGGTAGCTTTTTTTCGTTTGTACTGTACATATTAGTTCGTTGACATTCGTTTAGGCTGTACATTATATTGACAAAAATTATTTTCTCTGCGTTAAACTACCATGACAGCAAACAATTACTAGGTCATATTTTATTACTTAAGACAAAAGCAATACTATGACATTATAAAACAAGGGTATAGTTGCCTAACTGACTAGTGCGCCAATAAAAAAAAATCTACAAAGCATTGCCCCCCCCCCCGTGTCCGTTTACCTTGTCGTTGTGGGGGGGCTTGCGGTGTGGTGAGTTCGGGGCGAGCTCTTGGGAGGAGTAGTGAACCCCCAGTTGCTCAAACAGAATATCGGCGGGAAGGGACTTTTGTTTCCTTCCTTCCCTCATCACACTTACCAAATTCGGACTCCGAATGCGTCGGATGCTGTCAGACCTGCAGCTATTAGATTTCAAAACCTTCAACACATTAAAACCAATTGAACCATGGTGTGAAGTAAATACATCTACTATCAATGACCTTGCTAAATTCCCTAAAGAGACTACACCAAATACAGCTTACCAGCAAATATTTTATGATACAAAATGCAAATATTCGGAATATAAAGAATAATTTTTACCGATGGATCAAAAGCAAACGATCACGTCGGCTTTTCTACAATAGTTGATGGTCACGTTATGGCAGAAAAATTACACCCATCTTGCTCTGTATTTACTTCAGAAATAAAAGCCATATTTATATCTCTTCAGTCAATAGCCCAATCCAACTACAAAAAGTGGGTGATATACACTGACTCAAAGAGTTCAGTGGAAGCCATCACTCACTGCAATAATAATAGCCACCCTATAGCCATTCAGTCCTATCATGTGTTAAAAAATCTTATGCAAAACAATTTTAAAGTCCTCTTTTGTTGGATCCCTGGTCATGTAGGCTTTGTAGGCAATGAGGCAGCCGATTCGGCTGCCAGAACTGCAAGTATTCTGGTTGACGACCGTGTTCCTTACGCTGACATCAAAAACGCCATTTCTGAATCTCTTAATACGCATTGGCAGCGGTCTTGGCATTCAGAAACCCAAAACAAACTGCGTTCAATTCAGCCCTCAACTAAAGGCTTTAGATCATTGCCTCTCACCAGGAGAGAACAAGTTTTATTGGCTCGACTTCGCATCGGTCATACTAGGTTCACACATAAATACCTTTTATGCCGTGAACCAGCTCCAATGTGCATAACTTGTAATGTCATTCAGACAGTGTTACATATTTTAAGTAACTGCCCAAATTTTAATCAAATACGTTTTAAATATTTTAATGATTTTAACCCTACTTTGAAGGAGTTGCTTGGGGACCAACCCCATCGCAATTTACACCCCTTCCTCCGGGAGATTGGTTTCTCCCTTTTAATTTAGTGTTTGTGTCGTCATTATGTGATTTCGTCCTTTTTATATTTTTCAAGATATTGTTTTATCCATTTTTTCTTAATATGTTTTTAGCATTTATATGTTTTTAATGTGTTCCTTTTTTAATACTACAACTTGAAGGTTTATGCTTTTACTTCAAAAAATACTTTGTTTTACTTTTTT
Organism: Uloborus diversus; assembly: GCF_026930045.1. Taxonomy (NCBI): domain Eukaryota; kingdom Metazoa; phylum Arthropoda; class Arachnida; order Araneae; family Uloboridae; genus Uloborus; species Uloborus diversus. Next base: position 28,202,728 of record NC_072739.1, read on the forward strand.
GATTCATTCTTAAATGAACACTAAATAAAAGATAACAAAAAATCGTTTGGCGCAGTATAGCCCTTAAGGGCTCTTGCGCCATAAAAAATCAACTAACCAACCAACCAACTAATAAAGTAACACAATGGGCGGAGGAAAATGGCCTTACTTTCTCTGTTAAAAAAACTTTCTGTATCCACTTCTGCCGTAAAAGAGGTCTTCATCCTGATCCAACACTTCTCCTTAACAATCAACCAATAGCTGTAAAAGATCAAGGAAAATTCCTCGGTCTTACACTTGATAACTAACTCAAATTTATACCGCATATACAAGAGTTAAAAAAGAAATGTTTACTAAAATTAAATATCCTTAAAGTCTTATCGAACACTTCCTGGGGTGCTGATACAGAGTCTCTCTTAAGAATCTACAGGGCTCTAATACGCTCAAAACTTGATTATGGATGCCAAATTTATGGCTCCACGGCAAAAAGCTATCTGAAAATTCTAGATCCAATCCACAATCAGGCACTGCGCATCTGCACAGGAGCTTTTCGAACCTCACCTATTAACAGTCTTCATATTCTTGCTCATGAACAATCTTTAAACAATAGACGCCTCAAACTTTCATTGAACTTCTACTTCAAAATAAAACCTTATACTGATCACCCTTTACACCTTCATATTTTTAATCCATCTAATGTTATCTTATTTCTTCATCGTCCTTCTGCAACCCCAACATTCGGGATCCGAATGCGCCGGGTGCTTGTAGATTTGCAACTGTCAGATTTTAATACTCTCAATACAATAAAACTGATTGAACCATGGTGTGAAGTAGTTCCATCTACCATCAATGACCTCGCTAAATTCTCTAAAGAGACTACCTCCAATACAGCCTACCAACAAATATTTTATGATACAAAATGCAAATATTCTGATTATCATGACATTTTCACTGACGGATCAAAAGCAAACGATCACGTCGGCTTTGCTGCAATAATAAATGGTCAAGTTACCGCTGAACAATCACACCCATCTTGCTCTGTTTTTACAGCAGAAATAAAAGCCATATTGATATCTCTACAATCAATAACCAAATCCGCTCACAAAAAGTGGGTGATATACACTGACTCAAAGAGTTCAGTGGAAGCAATCACCCACTGGAACAATAACAGCCATCCCATAGTCATTCAGTCTTATCATTTATACAAAAGTCTTACACAAAATAATTTTCATGTACTCTTTTGCTGGATCCCTGGTCACGTAGGCATTGCCGGCAATGAAGCCGCTGATTCAGCTGCCAAAGACGCAAATATCCTTGTTGATGACAGTGTCCCTTTAGTTGACATTAAAAACGCAAAATCTGAATGTCTTAACACGCATTGGCAACGGACCTGGAATCTCGAAACACAAAACAAATTACTAGACCGGGATCTGAAGGGGGTTGAGCATACATGGAAAGGCTGACGCAATATTATTTCTGATTATTGTTACAGGCACGATGGTGATTATGAAACCACATGTCGTCGCCTCCCTGGGTGGTCGACAACCCCGGGGGAGAGGGGAAAGCTGTGGGGGAGCCGTTTTCTAAAACACTCATAACTCGCGAACTATTTGAAATAAAGAACTGAAAAAAGTGGCAATCGACGCAACAAAACAGGGGCTTTATAAAAGCTAAATATGACTATGATCATATCTTTGCGAAAAATAGAATTTTACTCAGAAATTAACAAACAAGCAAAAAATTTGAATAAAATCGCATTTTTTTTTCTTCAAATTATCAAAATTATTTAACTGTTAAAGGAACCAATAAAATCTGAAATATCATTATCCAGTTAGTTTAGAATTACTTAAATATTATCAAAGCGTTGAAAAGTGAAATAAAAGCAAGCTCAAAAAACATTTGAGGTAATTCACAAAAGGAAAAAAAAAAAAAATAAACAAGTTTGCGGGATGTATCTTGAAGACTCGACGTAAACCAAAACCAAAATAAATTTTGTGGCTCTCCTGTTTTGGCGGTTTTATTTCGTAATATTATCAAAACAATGTCCCAGTTAAGTAATTATTTAACCTTTACCGCATTATAGCTGCTTAGTATGGGTCACAATGGCACTTTTTAATAAATTAAAACATTCAAGTTTGCAAGTACGAAGTAATTACGGAAAGGATAAATGATCAGGATAACCCTTTTGCAGATTTTACACCTGAGTTATGAAACATAGTGAGCGAGGCTATTGCCACATAAGGAGCATCAAAATTTCAGTGGAACGTTAAAGAAAATAAGAATAGTCTCTTATCCAGAGAAGTCCTGCAATGGCAATGTCTTCAATAGCGACTGCAAAACAGCAAAAGAAAACCAAAAAACATTTAACCTGGGAAACGTTAGCTCAAAAGTGATGTTAGTACATCTAAATCATTCCCATACAATAAGCCCAATGCTAAATTAGGTTCATCAGAATGGTTCACTGAAACAAAGCGCGAGGTCCGATTTCGTGAATGTAATTGAAAATGATACTTCTTGCAGCAAAACTCTGGAAGAAGCACCCTATTTTAAGAACAAAGTTCAAGTTATCGATGGAATGACTCTGGTCCATAATATCCCAAACACTACTTTCAAATGTAGCAAAGATTTGCATGTTTCCAAATAAAATATAATAAAATTTTCTCTCCAATAGTCAAACTACAAGAGTGGACCTTAAACACGATCGGTACATCTCACTGTCGTTTTCATAACTTGAAAACCAGAAGTTCCGAAAAATACATGACACACACACACACAATAATTTCTTGTCATTTCCATCAGAAATAAATATAATATCAGCTCTTAACCATGCTCCTGCAATTCTTCCCAACATGTGCTAAGAAGTATTGCTCAACTCTACTATTGAATCAATTCCCATGTACCTTAGCAGTGCCTTTAGATGTAACCAAGTTTGGGTTTCACTTGAATGAAAATAAAACAATAAAGCCCCACACCTTATGATGCAGTCAATGTTACCAGAGAGTTTAATTCCACCCTGCGCAGGCAAGAACTGTAAATAATCTTGTAATTTTTTAATTAATAATTCATTTTGCTGTAAATACTGTGCTTTTAAGGCTAAAGCAAAAACCCATAAGCTACAAATTACTCAGAAGAGAACGATTCAATAGAATAATTACAAGTCAACAAAAAAGAGTATGATCCAGCTTTCAGAATTTCTGATATATTAGTGCTTTATGTATGCATATTGATGTTCTACAATTATTTTTTAATACGCATTATTTTACTAATTTTATTTAATTAGTTTTTTTAGAACTCTAGTGTATAATTTTATATTTATATTCGTTTTCATAAAAGCTCAAGCTTCTCATTTTTTATATTTATTTAGTACATATTATTTCTTGTATCATTGTTCTTTGTTGAGTAAATTATAAAAAGCAATATCCGCAAAACAATACCCGCAATATTCTTTTTTGCAAATTGAAAACATAAATTAATAGAAATAAATTAAAATTATATTTGAATTAAAACTACTCTGGGCCTGGTTCCCTAGTTCCTCTCAAATTTAAAGCAGTATATAACAAAATTAAAGCCATAGTTGAATACTTTGCAATTAAAATAAGTTTGTAAACTGAAGAATGAATAGTTCGTCATAAGGATAATAAGGCTATTTTTTTCTCCTTAGCATACTGCCGTTTTATTCAATGCGCTAACTTAGGCAAGTGCTTGCATTTTCTATTTCGCTTTTTAACGTTGGTAATAATTAAGTAGTTTTAAACAAACTGAATAATGGAGTTTCACGTTTTATTGATTCCCTAAACGGTTAAATAATTTAAAAAAAGAACTTATCTTTCAAAAAAAAGCTTTTCGTATTTTATTCAAAATTTTTGCATGGCTGCTAAAAAAGGAATTTTAACTAAAAACCAACAAAGATAGGACCATGAACATGTTTAGGTTTTTCATGCCCTTGTTCTGTTGCATCTTTTGCCACTTTTTTCAGTGTTTTATTTGAAATAGTTCGCGAGTTATGAGTGTTTTAGCAAACGGCTTCCCCCACTGTTTTCCCCCTACCCCGAGGTTGTCGACCATCCAGGGGGGCGAAGACATGTGGTTCCCCCCCCGTGTCCGTTTACCTTGTCGTGGTGGGGGGGGGGGCTTGCGGTTTGGTGAGTTCGGGGCGAGCTCTTGGGAGGAGTAGTGAACCCCCAGTTGCTCAAACAGAATATCGGCGGGAGGGGATTTTTTTCCCTTCCTTCCCTCATCACACTTACCAAATGCGGACGAAAACCCCTAAGCCAAGGTGTGTCAACCGTGCCTATGGCTGCGTGGTACCGGGGGTAGTCGGTGCCTCAAACGGGAGGCTTCAGGGATAGCAGACGAACCCTGTCGTACGCAGCCTTACCTCTGTGTAGGGGGGCTACACAGGGGCTAGACCCCACTTTTCCCCCTAGTTCTCTGGTTTTTTTATGGATATAAACACAAAGAACACTTCTCCCCCTTGTGGGGAGCGTCAGACTGAATCGCTTACATCTGCAAAATTCTTTATCATCAAAAGGAACGAAAATCTAACATTCACCGCTGTATCCCCATTCTTAATTAACAAGGCATTAATAAATCTTATCGGCGAGTTCCAATCAGTAAAAAAGCTACGCACTGGCGAACTATTAGTTGAAATCAAACATCCTAAACAAGTTCAACCTATTCTAGCTATCAAACAACTAGGCTCACATCTATGTACAGTTACAGCTTACTCAACTCTAAACTTTTCTCGGGGAGTTATTTCAGAGCCAGACCTTCTATTTACATCAGAGAAGGAAATTCTAGAAGAAATGAAAGACCAACACGTAAGTGGAGTGAAGAGGATCACTATTAAACGCAATGGCGAAATGCAGAATACTAAACATATCATTCTGACTTTTAGTACGCCTATCCTCCCTTCACGTGTCAAAGCTGGTTATCTCTCCTACCCTGTTAGACCATATATTCCTAACCCGCTACGGTGCTTTAAGTGCCAGCGCTTTGGGCATTCCAGACTGTCATGCCGTGGTGCAGAAACTTGTGCCAGGTGCGCCGAGTCCGGCCACGACAGCAATGAATGCAAAAAGGAATATAAATGTGTCAACTGCAAAGGAGATCACCCGTCCTACTCCAGAAAATATCCAAACTGGCTCTCCGAAAAGGAAATACAAGTAATTAAAACCACTCAAAACATATCATATCCAGATGCCAAAAAATTGTCCAGTCTCGTACGCCTTCAGCCGGACTTTCATATGCTGCAGCAGTAAGAAAGTATTCAATTCTACCAGCACACAAACAGATCCTCAAATGATTAATACAATAACCAGCACTAAATCAACTAACTCTCCTAAATCAAAAAATAAACAACGCAATACCCCTAAGCCTCCACAAAAAAATAGTAACGAAACTAAAATATTAAGTACACAAATCCTGAGTACAAGTTATCCGTCTACAATAATTTCAAAAAAAACAACTGATCAAAAACAAAACAAAACTGTGGGAAAAAAGAAAATTATTCAAACGCGCGCAAAAATTGGGGTAGCCTCTAAACAAGAGGCCCCCAAAATTTTATAATTTTAAAAAAGAGGACTTTTTACTTTCTAGCAAGAAAGTAAAATTAATCAAGTCCCAAATTGAAAAACTTCAACAACCTCCTCCCCAAGAGGAGGACGAGGATGTCGAATTCGAAGACCTTCCGCCATCCGACGATGAAGGATGGACGGACCATCCTCCTTCATGAGCTGCTCCCTCTTCTTTCGGCCGTTTCTCCTTCCTCTTTTCTCAATGGCCCTGAGCATTCTTTCTTGGAATTGTCAGAGTTACTCGCATAATGTCATGGACATCAAGGATCTTGTCGAATATTACCAACCGGCCATATTTTGTCTGCAAGAAACATTTCTGTCCCCTGCTGATAGACCGAGGTTGAAAGGTTTTGACATGTACCGCAAGGACTGCTTGTCAGGAGACCGTCGTTGTGGAGGAGTGGCATTGCTAATCAACAATGTTTATGCATCTAGCCAGCTCAATATCAACACATCCCTGCAAGCAGTAGCTGCGCGCGTTCACCTTCACTCGCTGTTCACAGTTTGTTCTGTATATATCCCACCTTCCTATGACTTAAGAAGCGTGGAGTTGCAGACACTGGTTGATCAACTTCCTCCCCCATTTGTCATCTTGGGGGATTTCAATGGCCATACTCCTCTCTGGGGGAGTCCAGACTCCAACAGTAGAGGTTTAACAATAGAAAATTTTATTGAAGACAATGATCTTTGCATCCTTAATAACGGTGAAAACACTTATTTTCATCTACCTACCCAATCTTACCATGCCATCGATCTCGTAATATGCTCACCTGCTTTTCTGCCACGTTGGGATTTTCTGGTGGAGGGTGGACTCTACTCCAGTGGCCACTTTCCGATCAGGATAACCTCTACTGGACGCTGCGGCCATCAGCAGCATCAGCAAGCTCGACTTCGCATTGACCGAGCTGATTGGGCAGCATTTACCCAGTTGGCAGATATTAAATCAGAAGACGTGACTGATATTGATATCGATGTAGCGGTAAAGCGAGTAACTGACATCATCTTAAACGCAGCTAACGCTACTATACCAAAAACCACTAAAGGCAGGATCAAGTTTCCTAAGCCTTGGTGGAACCTTGATTGTCAGGAGGCTCATAAGAAACAAAAAAAGGCATGGAGCACGTTTCGTCGTTATCCAACCACACAAAATCTCGTGGCACTTAAACGAGCTCGTGCTGAAGCTCGAAGGATTCGACGGAAGAGCCAGCGGGACTCGTGGCAGACCTATGTCAGCACAATTACGACGTCCACCCCATCAAAGACCGTATGGGGTAAAATAAAAAAAATCGTTGGCAACTACAATACATCTTGTGCACCCATTCTGGAGAATAATGTTCGTATTTTATCCGATTACAAAGAGGTGGCTGACTGCATGGGGACTTATTTGACAGAAGTCTCCAGTGCAAATAACTATTGCTCAAAATTTTTAACTATCAAATCACGCAAAGAACAAAAAGTTCTAGATTTTAATTCAAACATTTTTAACCAATACAACTCAAAATTCACCCTTCATGAACTAAATACTGCCTTACAAAAATCAAAAAACACATCACCAGGTCCAGATCAAATTCAAAATAGTATGTTAAAAAATCTAAGCAGATCTTCATTAGAAAATATTCTGCAGCTTTTTAACAGAATTTATTCGGAATACAGATTCCCAAAATCCTGGTGTCAAGCAACAGTAATTCCTATCCTTAAGCCCAATAAACCATCTGAAAAACCTGAGAGCTATAGACCTATAGCTCTCACTAGTTGCCTATGTAAAATAATGGAACGGATGGTCAACTCCAGGCTGATATACATTTTGGAGTCGCATCATCTGCTATCTCCATATCAAAGTGGATTCAGGCGTGGTAGATGAAAAATAGACAACCTATTGCTTCTCGAAACATCAATAAGAGAAGCATTTCTCAAACGAAAACATCTCGTGAGCGTATTTTTTGACATTGAAAAAGCATATGACCGTACCTGGAGATATGGGATCCTCAAAACCCTTCACGAGTATGGGTTACGAGGTAATCTACCCATCTTTGTCTCTAATTTTCAAAGAGACCGAATTTTTCGCGTACGTGTCAAGTCTGTTCTTTCAGATGCATTTATTCAAGAAGAAGGAGTTCCCCAGGGAAGCGTACTAAGCGTAACTCTTTTGGTAATTGCAATCAACAGCTTAATCGAACAACTGCCTCCCGCTGTCAAAGGTACCATGTTCGTTGATGACTTTCAAATATCTTTCTCTTCATCGAGCATGAGTATCATTGAAAGACAACTTCAAATGGCTATTAATAAAGTAACACAATGGGCGGAGGAAAATGGCTTTACTTTCTCTGTTCAAAAAACTTTCTGTATCCACTTCTGCCGTAAAAGAGGTCTTCATCCTGATCCAACACTTCTCCTTAACAATCAATTAATAGCTGTAAAAGATCAAATAAAATTCCTCGGTCTTATACTTGATAACAAACTCAAATTTATACCGCATATACAAGAGTTAAAAAAGAAATGTTTACTAAAATTAAATATCCTTAAAGTCTTATCGAACACTTCCTGGGGTGCTGATACAGAGTCTCTCTTAAGAATCTACAGGGCTCTAATACGCTCAAAACTTGATTATGGATGCCAAATTTATGGCTCCACGGCAAAAAGCTATCTGAAAGTTCTAGATCCAATTCACAATCAGGCACTGCGCATCTGCACAGGAGCTTTCCGAACCTCACCTATTAACAGTCTTCATATTCTTGCTCATGAACAATCTTTAAACAATAGACGCCTCAAACTTTCATTGAACTTCTACTTCAAAATAAAACCTTATACTGATCACCCTTTACACCTTCATATTTTTAATCCATCTAATGTTATCTTATTTCTTCATCGTCCTTCTGCAACCCCAACATTCGGGATCCGAATGCGCTGGGTGCTTTCAGATTTGCAACTGTCAGATTTTAATACTCTCAATACAATAAAACAGATTGAACCATGGTGTGAAGTAGTTCCATCTACCATCAATGACCTCGCTAAATTCTCTAAAGAGACTACCTCCAATACAGCCTACCAACAAATATTTTATGATACAAAATGCAAATATTCTGATTATCATGACATTTTCACTGACGGATCAAAAGCAAACGATCACGTCGGCTTTGCTGCAATAATAAATGGTCAAGTTACCGCTGAACAATCACACCCATCTTGCTCTGTTTTTACAGCAGAAATAAAAGCCATATTGATATCTCTACAATCAATAACCCAATCCGCTCACAAAAAGTGGGTGATATACACTGACTCAAAGAGTTCAGTGGAAGCAATCACCCACTGCAACAATAACAGCCATCCCATAGTCATTCAGTCTTATCATTTATACAAAAGTCTTACACAAAATAATTTTCATGTACTCTTTTGCTGGATCCCTGGTCACATAGGCATTGCCGGCAATGAAGCCGCTGATTCAGCTGCCAAAGACGCAAATATCCTAGTTGATGACAGTGTCCCTTTAGTTGACATTAAAAACGCAATATCTGAATGTCTTAACACGCACTGGCAACGGACCTGGAATCTCGAAACACAAAACAAATTACATTCTATCCAGCCATCGACTAAAGGTTTCAAATCATTACAACTTACCAGGAGAGAACAAGTTTCGTTAACTCGTCTTCGCATCGGCCATACCAGGTTCACCCATAAATACCTCTTATGCCGTGAACCAGCTCCGATTTGTATTAGATGTAAAGTCAACCAGACAGTGTTGCATATCTTATGCAACTGCCCAAATTTTAACCAAATACGTTTTAAATATTTTAATAATTTTAATCCAACTCTGAAAGAGTTGCTGGGGGACCCACCCCATCCCAATATATACTCCTTCCTCCGGGAGATTGGCTTCTCCTTTTTAATTTAGTGGTTGTGCCGTCAAAATGTAATTTTATCCGTTTTTCTTGTTACTGAAGGTTCTTTGACAACCTATTGTTTCAAACCCTTTCATAAAGTTTTTAATGTTACTGGTTTTTTATTACTTGTTTTAAACTACTGTTGTTTATACCTTTCTCTCCAAAACATTTTTACTTTTATCATACCCTGATTTTTTATTTATGTATAAATTTTAAACTAAAAAATCGTTTGGCGCAGTATAGCCCTCAAGGGCTCTTGCGCCATTAAAAATAAGTAAACCAACCAAAGTGGGTTTAGGCGCGGCAGATGCACAATAGACAATCTAATGCTTCTCGAAACATCAGTAAGAGAAGCATTTCTTAAACGAAAACATCTTGTGAGCGTATTTTTCGATATTGAAAAAGCATACGACCGTACCTGGAGGTATGGGATCCTCAAAACCCTGCACGAGTATGGGTTGCGAGGTAATTTACCCATCTTTCTCTCCAATTTTCTGAAACATCGTTCTTTTCGTGTACGCGTCAAGTCTGTTCTGTCGGATACCTTCATTCAAGAAGAAGGAGTACCCCAGGGGAGTGTACTAAGCGTAACTCTATTCATTATAGCAATCAATAGCTTAATTGACGAATTGCCCCCCGCCGTAAAAGGTACCATGTTCGTGGATGATTTTCAAATTTCGTTCTCATCAACGAGCATGAGTATCATTGAAAGACAATTTCAAATTGCGATCAATAAAGTAACCCAATGGGCAGAAGAAAATGGGTTCACTTTCTCCGCTCAAAAAACATTCTGTATCCACTTCTGCCGTAAAAGAGGGCTTCACCCTGATCCGAATCTTCTCCTCAATAATCAACCAATAGCTGTAAAAGATCAAGGAAAATTCCTTGGTCTCACCCTTGATAATAAACTAAAATTTATACCGCATATACAAGAGTTAAAAAAGAAATGTTCATTAAAATTAAATATCCTTAAAGTCTTAGCGAATACTTCTTGGGGTGCTGATACAGAGTCTCTGTTAAGAATATACAGGGCTCTGATACGCTCAAAACTTGATTATGCATGTCAAATTTATGGCTCCGCTGCAAAAACCTATCTGAAAAGTCTGGATCCAATACATAATCAGGCACTGCGCATCTGCACAGGAGCGTTTCGAACTTCGCCTATCAACAGTCTTCATATCCTTGCACACGAACAATCTCTAAACAATAGACGCCTCAAACTTTCTTTAAATTTTTACTTCAAAACAAAACCCTGCACCAATCACCCACTACATCTCCACATTTTTAATCCATCTAATGTTGCTTTATTTCTACACCGACCTTCGATGACCCCAACATTTGGGATCCGAATGCGTCGGGTACTCTCAGACCTGCAGCTATCGGATTTCAAAACCGATAACACAATAAAACTAATTGAACCATGGTGCGAAGTCATACCTTCTATAATCAATGATTTCTCAAAATTCCCAAAACAAACTACCGCTAATACAGTTTATCAGCAAGTCTTTCTTGAGATCAAAAGCAAGTATTCTGGTTATAAACACATTTTCACTGACGGATCAAAAGCAAACGATCACGTCGGCTTTTCCACCATAATTAATGATCAAGTTACGGCAGAAAAATTAAACACATCTTGCTCTGTATTTACTGCAGAAGTAAAAGCTATATTTTCATCTCTAGAATCAATAGCCCAATCTGTTCATAGAAAGTCTGTGATATTCACTGACTCAAAGAGTTCAGTGGAAGCCATTACTCATTGCAATAATAACAGCCATCCTATAGTCATCCAGTCATATCTTTTATACAAAAACCTTATGCAAAATAATTTCCGTGTTCTTTTTTGTTGGATCCCTGGTCATGTAGGCATTGCAGGCAATGAGGCAGCCGACTCAGCTGCCAGAGCTGCAAGTATCCTGGTCGATAATAGTGTCCCTTTCGATGATATCAAAAACGCCATCGTTGTAAGCCTCATCACGTATTGGCAGGGGACGTGGAATTCAGAAATCGAAAATAAATTACATTCAATCCAGCCCTCCACTAGAGGTTTCGGATCATTAAATATCACCAGGAGAGAACAAGTCTTATTAGCTCGACTTCGCATTGGACATACCAGATTCACCCACAAATATCTCTTATGTCATGAACCAGCTCCAACATGCATTACATGTGATGTAAATCAGACAGTGTTGCACATTTTATGCAACTGCTCAAATTTTAATCTAATTCGCTATAAATATTTTAATAATTTTAACCCATCTTTGAAGGAGTTGCTGGGGGAGCCGCCCCATCGCAATTTGTACTCCTTCCTCCAGGAGATTGGATTCTCCTTTTTAATTTAGTGTTTGTCTCGACATTATGTGATTTTGTCCTTCCTTTGTTTTTCAAGATATTGTTTTGCCCATTTTGTCTTTATCTTCAAATTGTTTAAATGTTTTTATCGGCTGCACTTTTTAACACTAGCACTTGAAGTTTTATGCTTTCTTCTTCAAAATATGCTTTTATTTACCTTATTATTTATTATATGCTATTTATTTTTCATTAAAATATCGTTTGGCGCAGTATAGCCCTCAAGGGCTCTTGCGCCATAAAAACCAAACCAACCAAACCAACTGGATCCAATACATAATCAGGCACTGCGCATCTGCACAGGAGCATTTCGAACTTCACCTATCAATAGTCTTCATATCCTTGCACACGAACAATCTCTAAACAATAGACGCCTCAAACTTTCTTTAAATTTTTACTTCAAAACAAAACCCTGCACCAATCACCCACTACATCTCCATATTTTTAATCCATCTAATGTGTCTTTATTTCTACACCGGCCTTCGATGACCCCAACATTTGGGATCCGAATTCGTCGGGTACTCTCAGACCTGCAGCTATCAGATTTCAAAACCGTTAACACAATAAAACTAATTGAACCATGGTGCGAAGTCATACCTTCTATAATCGATGATTTCTCAAAATTCCCAAAACAAACTACCGCTAATACAGTTTATCAACAAGTCTTTCATGAGATCAAAAGCAATTATTCTGGTTATAAACACATTTTCACTGACGGATCAAAAGCAAACGATCACGTCGGATTTTCCACAATAATTAATGATCAAGTTACGGCAGAAAAATTAAACACATCTTGCTCGGTATTTACTGCAGAAATAAAAGCTATATTTTCATCTCTAGAATCAATAGCCCAATCTGATCATAGAAAGTGGGTGATATTCACTGACTCAAAGAGTTCAGTGGAAGCCATTACTCATTGCGATAATAATAGCCATCCTATAGTCATCCAGTCATATCTTTTATACAAAAACCTTATGCAAAATAATTTTCAAGTTACCTTCTGTTGGATCCCTGGTCATGTGGGCATTGCAGGCAATGAAGCAGCCGATTCAGCTGCCAGAGCTGCAAGTATCCTGGTTGATAATAGTGTCCCTTTCAATGATATTAAAAGCGCCATCGTTGTAAGCCTCAACACGTATTGGCAGGGAACTTGGAATTCAGAAATCCAAAATAAACTGCATTCGATCCAGCCCTCCACTAGAGGTTTTGGATTATTAAATATCACCAGGAGAGAACAAGTCTTATTAGCTCGACTTCGCATTGAACATACCAGATTCACCCACAAATATCTCTTATGTCATGAACCTGTTCCAACATGCATTACATGTGATGTAAATCAGTGTTGCACATTTTATGCAACTGCCCAAATTTTAATCTAGTTCGTTATAAATATTTTAATAATTTTAACCCATCTTTGAAGGAGTTGCTGGGGGAGCCACCCCATCGCAATTTGTACTCCTTCCTCCAGGAGATTGGATTCTCCTTTTTAATTTAGTGTTTGTCTGGTCATTATGTGATTTCGTCCTTCCTTTGTTTTTCAAGATATTTTTTCGCCCATTTTGTCTTTATCTTCAAATTGTTTAAATGTTTTTATCGGCTGCACTTTTTTAATATTGGCACTTGAAGTTTTATGCTTTCTCCTTCAAAATATGCTTCTATTTACTATATTCTTTAATAAAAAATAAATAGCATATAATAAAATATCGTTTGGCGCAGTATAGCCCTTTAAGGGCTCTTGCGCCATAAAAACCAACTCAACCAACCAACATGTGGTTTCATAATCACTATAGTGCCTGTGACATTAATCAGAAATAATTATGCGTCAGGTCTTCCATGCATGCTCAAAATACCCCTTCAGATCCTGAACTATAATGCAAATCGTGTTCGAGCTTGCTACTGTCATTTTGTTTTTCAACGCGTTAGCAGTACTTAAATGATTTTAACAAACTGAATAACGATATTTTGGACTTTATTTGAAAAAAAAATCAAACAATTTTGATTTGGAATTTATTTTGGTCAGAAAAAGTTAGTTTTGCGCATTTTGTTCAAAAATTTTGCTTGTTTGCGAAAAATGTAATTTTACTCAGAAACCAACAAAGATAGGTCCATAGTCATATTTAGCTTTTATAAAGCCCTTGTTTTGTTGTGTCGATTGCCACTTTTTTCAATGTTTTATCTCAAATAGTTCGCGAGTTATGAGTGTTTTAGAAAACGGCTCCCCCACTGCTTTCCCCCCTCCCCCGGGGTTGTCGACCACCCAGGGAGCGACGACATGTGGTTTCACAATCACCATCGTGCCTGTAACAATAATCAGAAATAATATTGCGTCAGGCTTTCCATGCATGCTCAACCCCCTTCAGATCCTGGACTATACATTCGATCCAGCCATCGACTAAAGGTTTCAAATCATTACAAGTTACCAGGAGAGAACAAGTTTCGTTAACTCGTCTTCGCATCGGCCATACCAGGTTCACCCATAATTACCTCTTATGCCGTGAACCAGCTCCGATTTGTATTAGATGTAAAGTCAACCAGACAGTGTTGCATATCTTATGCAACTGCTCAAATTTTAACCAAATACGTTTTAAATATTTTAATAATTTTAATCCATCTCTGAAAGAGTTGCTGGGGGACCCACCCCATCCCAATATATACTCCTTCCTCCGGGAGATTGGCTTCTCCTTTTTAATTTAGTGGTTGTGTCGTCAAAATGTAATTTTATCCGTTTTTCTTGCTACTGAAGGTTCTTTGACAACCTATTGTTTCAAACCCTTTCATAAATTTTTTAATGTTTACAGGTTTTTTATTACTTGTTTTAAACTACTGTTGTTTATACCTTTCTCTCCAAAGCATTTTTACTTTTATCATACCCTGATTTTTTATTTATGTATAAATTTTAAACTAAAAAATCGTTTGACGCAGTATAGCCCTCAAGGGCTCTTGCGCCATTAAAAATAAGTAAACCAACCAGATTCACCCATAAATATCTCTTATGTCATGACCCAGTTCCAACATGCATTACATGTGATGTAAATCAGACAGTATTGCACATTTTATGCAATTGCCCAAATTTTAATCTAATTCGTTATAAATATTTTAATAATTTTAACCCACTTTTGAAGGAGTTGCTGGGGGAGCCACCCCATCGCAATTTGTACTCCTTCCTCCAGGAGAATTGATTCTCCTTTTTAATTTAGCGTTGTTCTCGTCATTATGCGATTTCGTCCTTTCCTTATTTTTTAAGATATTGTTTCCTCCATTTTGTCTTTATCTTCAAATTGTTTATATGTTTTTAACACATATGTTTTTATCGGCTGCACTTTTTTAATACTAGCACTTGAAGTTTTATGCTTTCTTCTCGAAAATATGCTTTTACTTACTTTATTCTTGAATGAAAAATAAATAGCATATAATAAAATATCGTTTGGCGCAGTATAGCCTTGAAAGGCTCTTGCGCCATAAAAATCAAATCAACCAACCAACTTTCCCATAAAAGAAATCTATTATACTTTGTTCACCATTTGGTCGTTGCATCTGCCAACTTTATGCTTCACCCAGCAACAATTTGAAACAAACATGTCACATGCAAAAAGAACGTAGTCCGTCCTTTTCTTATTCTTGGCCACTGCGCATCTCGCAGTGCCAAAACCTTATCAATTAAAGTTGAAACTATGACTGTTCTAATTTGTACAACTTTAAGAATAAGCACCCCCTACACCCCCCTTGAAACTTGGCTACGCCCCGATGCTTAACTATAGTTACTGGTGGTGTTGATTTGTTTCTTTATTTCTTCTACTTGTACCTCATTTCATGCAAGGAAAGCAGCAGAATATTTTGGACAGGTTTGGCTTGATCTTTCTCTTAATCTTTTTCGATTGAGCAGATCTACTGCTGTCGTCAAAATTCGATTCATGCTTTTTATTTTTATTGCAACCACTTTCTTACACCTTTCAATTCTTTTTCAAATGTCTCAAAGCTCGGCGTGATGAGTGGAAAATTTTGAAGTTGGGATTGTGGTTGTGGCAAACTTTCGCACTTGGTGCTTTCTAACTGAAAGTAATCATTTGCTCTTTGTAACTACTAAGAATTTGTTGGTAAAAAATCGAGGTTTCATCAATTAGCCCGAACGTAGTTTGAGAGTCGCAAACTTTTTTTTTTATATATTTTTAAGGAAAATGTTTTCCTTTTGTTTTTTCAAAATTTTCACTGTAAGGAACTAAATGTTCTTTAAAAGTGGGTGAAATCTGGTGGAAAAAAAATAGAATTTTGACTTATTAGTCCGGATGATATTTGAATATTGTAGTTCTCTTTTACCTTCTTCACATTTCCCGTTTGTCATGCGGATATTCGTTGCTTCTTCGGAGGACATTTTTTCGTTGTATGCTTTGGGGGGTACAGAAGAACATCGATGAGGGTACAGTGGGAGACATCAAGGGAGGTACAGTGGGCAGCGTTCCACTTCTTTCTCGTTAACATAATTCGCCGTAAAGTAAACATGTTTTAAGAAAATGCACAGTAAATGAATTTCTCAACATCTAGCTCTTTGATATTAAATAAATTAAGGTCATTTAGTTTAATGAAGTATCATACAAACAATAGCTTTAATGACAGTTAAACATCCTTTTGAAAATTGTTTCTAACAGCCTATATTTTGCTGGTACTTTTATATTGATGTCGTTAAGTGTTCCACTAAATTGTAATCTTTCAAATGTGTAAATATCATGAAAGGCTCACATGTACTTACCTTTAATTTTACCACACGCGAATTTGTGGAGGGGTTTCGCTAGTCATTTTAAAATCTATTTGTTTTTTCCATTCATTACTTTTGGACAACATTTTTCAGCTGCTTTTATTTCATTTGAACTAGTAATCATTTTTACAAAAATTACATATTCTCTTGAAATGAATCTTCTTTTGAAACGAATAGTCTGAACGACCGTCGTATAGAAAAGTGTATAAAAAGTATAAAATAGCAGTTTTTTAACAGGGTCGATTGTTATTAAGGCTTTTTTTTCCTTTTTATTCTCCATTGATCAAATTAAATTACATTTTTGGGTGTTTTTTAATTTTGGATGTTAATATCTAGTCCGGCAAAGTACTCCGGCTTGAAGCGCTTGGAAGAATTGGTGGGGGTAATTTGAAGGCTAGAAATTTTCTCGCTTCAGCTGGGGCCACAGTTTTCTTCTTTCATCATCTCTAGAAAAGCTTAATATTTCTTTAATTTTTTATTGCAATGATAGTGTGTGCAGCATATGGACGCCATCGCTCAGTAGCTCGTTGGAGCAACAGCATCAGGGAGCTGGTCGACGGTGGTGCATCAGAAGGAGACTTGGACAAAAATTAAAGGACGGACGGACGCCAAAAACGGTCACGTGAGATCATTAAGCTATTCATGATTGCTCAAGAAAATATCATATATGAGGCAGTGAGAAGCAAAGAGGTTTTTTCTTCTTTCAGCATCATTAGGAAAACGAAAAAAAAAAAATTATTGATTTTTTATAATTTTCTGCATTCAATGCAAAGAGGGGTAAAAATAAAAGATCATATATATAAAAATCAAAGCAAAAAAAAAAAAAAAAAAACTTTGAGTGAAATGTGTAAATGATAGAATGTGCATAGTCTGAAGAGATGTTCAGAAATAATTATTTCTTGCTTTCGCTCCCCCGCCCCTTTTTTTAAGCTTTTTCTTACTAGCGTTTAAAAAATGATTTCTTTTATGATTTAGGTCATGTATGTCGCGGTCAATAAGTCCTCGAAGTTCACATTTCTAATCAATACCTCTGGGGGTGTTGGATCAGGGGTTGCTTGGCTTTTATTCGGGGTCGAAAGTTAGAGCTTTCTTTAGGTCCCCATTTAACCATGGAGGTAACAGGTTGAAACAGATTTCCGTCTATGATATGCTGAAACCAATTCTTCCTATACTATATTTCTTGCAAAAGCTAAAGAAATTAGTGTACATTGATACTAATTTTCTAGTGACTGCCTAATAGATTCCGGAATTCAAAAATA
Organism: Uloborus diversus; assembly: GCF_026930045.1. Taxonomy (NCBI): domain Eukaryota; kingdom Metazoa; phylum Arthropoda; class Arachnida; order Araneae; family Uloboridae; genus Uloborus; species Uloborus diversus. The sequence continues at coordinate 28,220,516 of NC_072739.1, forward strand.
TGCTGCCTGCGAAAGTTGCCCGCTGTAAGCTATACCTACTAGATAGTAACCAATTTAGAAATACGCCAATGTAGTCAACTAAAAATCGGAATTATTTTCCCATTTTACTTTCTTTAATCAATGTACAGTTAAGTTGTGTTCTCAGAACGAGTTTGGTGTTTCAAATTTTCTAAACAACGTCAAAGCATTATGAAATGGTTGTCACCATGAATAGAATTTCGAAGTTGGTACCGATTAATTTAAACAATCTCAGAAATTTTACTATTCCAAGATAGAAACACGAATTTTTTTAACATAGTATGTGTACGTAAAAGAGAAAATAAAAAAAAATCAAGGTTGTTTTCAGTTTAAAAAGAAAAAAAAAAGGATCTTTCAGATTGGCGGGAAGAAAATGTCGCCAACCTTAAGACTTAACAATACTTTAAAAAAATTTCAAAATGCATTTCACTTCTCAGAGGGTAAAAATACGTTCAGAAGCAAGAAAAATAGCGTATAAAAATGTATTCTCATGTGTTTGACTGATAGAACTCAATGTTATATAAAAATTGTTAAACATACGACAGGAATAACAAAAACTACAAGAAATAAGTAAAGTGTAACATTAATAATACTGCTTACCTGTGAAATGTTACAGTTCCTCCCTTTACATATTTTTCTTTGCAAAGAAATAGTGAGCAATAGTTAACCATTTTTCTTGCATTTGGTGTTTTGAATAAGAACTTAAACTTAGCGCTTGGTAAGTAATATATCTTAAAAATTAATGATATGCAGGACGTCGTCTGCTATGCCATCCACAAGTCACATGATTTCGTTTTCGAGCAGCAAAAAGGGTTGCCACAGCTCGGTCTACTGTCATTATTTGTAACTGTCAATAGATTATGCCAAGCCTTATAATAAACTATTGCAACATTGGCAATAATCTAAATAAACAATACTTTCTAAAAATCCAACGTTTTTAAATGAGCGAACTACAATTCTTCTTTCAAATAATCTTAAATTAGCCATCAGTTGGTCAGGCATTTCATCATTTGATTTTATGATGCATCGAACTTCTTCACAAGCACACAAGCACTGCATTACTTTTCTCCGCACACACCCCACCTCTTAGCCGTAGGCCTTAGGTTCCATCTCACGGGGGTCCGCGTAGCGGGCCCCCCGCGGGACTGAGTGCGGCGGTCGATAGTCGTCTGTGCTACGGACGGGCTTGGTGCTTATTGCGCCCGGGGAAGGTCACCATACTGAGCTTCCGCTCAGCTGGGTGTTTACTCCTTAATGTGTGGGTCTTGCTCACCGTGAGATACGGTATATTTCCCCGTACCTCGTTAGTGTGCCATGACCCTTTGAAAGGGAATGGGGTTAGGCATAAACATAAACTACTGCATGTATATAAACTACTGCATTTTATGTACTACGGCATAAACATAAACTAGGACACCCGGTCCATGTTGAAAGCCCCCCCCGTGTCCGTTTACCTTGTCGTGGTGGGGGGGCTTGCGGTGTGGTGAGTTCGGGGCGAGCTCTTGGGAGGAGTAGTGAACCCCCCAGTTGCTCAAACAGAATATCGGCGGGAGGGGATTTTTTTCCCTTCCTTCCCTCATCACACTTACCAAATGCGGACGAAAACCCCTAAGCCAAGGTGTGTCAACCGTGCCTATGGCTGCGTGGTACCGGGGGTAGTCGGTGCCTCAAACGGGAGGCTTCAGGGATAGCAGGCGAACCCTGTCGTATGCAGCCTTACCTCTGTGTAGGGGGGCTACACAGGGGCTAGACCCCACTTTTCCCCCTAGTTCTCTGGTTTTTTTATGGATATAATTACTAAGAACACTTCTCCCCCTTGTGGGGAGCGTCAGACTGTATATTCGAACTTAGCAAAATTCTTTATCATAAAACGAAGCGACCCAAATTTAAATTTTACAAAAATATCTCCCTTTGTCATCAATAAAGCCTTAAGTCATCAGATAGGTGAATTTCAAACTGTTAAAAAATTACGAAATGGCGAACTTTTAGTCGAAATTAAAGAGACCCAACAAGTTTCAAAAATAATGTCAATAAAACAAATTGGATCATACCTAGTCACTGTCTCAGAACATTCAACCCTAAATTTTTCACGCGGCATAATTTCTGAACCTGATCTTCTCTATACCTCAGAAAGTGAAATATTACAGGAAATGCAAGACCAACACGTGAGTGGAGTTAAGAGGATCTCCATCAAACGTAACGGCGAGATGGTAAACACGAAACACATTATTTTAACATTCAGTACACCCATCCTCCCGCATCGTGTTAAAGCCGGCTATCTCTCTTGTCCAGTTCGCCCCTATATTCCAAATCCGCTCCGGTGTTTCAAATGCCAGCGATTTGGACATTCAAAGCTTTCGTGCCGTGGTACTGAAACCTGTGCCAGGTGTGCAGAGCCCGGTCACGATAGCAATAACTGCTCTAAAACATACAAATGCGTTAACTGTAAAGGGGATCACCCTTCATATTCCAGATCTTGCTCAAAATGGCTATCAGAAAAAGAAATCCAGGTTATTAAAACAACCCAAAAAATTTCTTATCCAGAAGCAAGAAAACTAGTCGACTCTCGCACACCCACAGTAGGAATTTCCTACTCTGCAGCAGTAAAAAAGATCTTAAAATCAGCAAGCACTCAGACAGAAACACAAACTGTTAATAATAACACTTCGCTAAACTCCACAACACAGACAAATAAACAAACCTCTTCCTCTAGCAGTAAAACCAATGTAAGTAAAACACAAACCAAAAAATCCACCAATGCAAATATAAATAACACTGCTGTTGAACCATCTAAGAAAACAGTCGAAAAAAAGAAAATTCTCGCACGCGCAAAACTTGGGGTATCCTCCAAACAGAGACCCCCAAAACATTACAATTTTAAAAAGGAGGACTTCTTGCTTACCAGCAAGAAGGTTAAACTAACAAAATCTCCTCCTCTTCCCTCTGACGAAGAAGTAGAGGACATTGAGTTTGAGGAAACTCCCCCAACCGATGATGAAGGTTGGGTGGAGGATCTTCCTGCCTCTTGATGTGCTTCTCTCTCTTTGGCCGTTTTTCTTTCTCTTTCTTCTTCATGGCCCTGAATATTCTCTCTTGGAACTGTCAGAGTTACTCGCATAATGTCACAGACATCAAGGATCTTGTCGAATACCACCAACCGGCCATATTTTGTCTGCAAGAAACATTTCTGTCCCCTGCTGATAGACCGAGGTTGAAAGGTTTTGACATATACCGCAAGGACTGCTTGTCAGGTGACCGTCGTTGTGGAGGAGTGGCATTGCTAATCGCTAATGATTATGCATCAAGCCAGCTCAATATCAACACATCCCTGCAAGCAGTAGCTGCGCGCGTTCACCTTCACTCGCTGTTTACAATCTGTTCTGTATATATTCCACCTTCTTACGATTTGAGAGGCGTGGAATTGCAAACACTTGAAGATCAACTTCCTCCCCCATTTATCCTCTTGGGGGATTTTAATGGCCATAATCCTCTCTGGGGGAGTCCAGACTCCAACAGTAGAGGTTTAACAATAGAAAATTTTATTGAAGACAATGATCTTTGCATCCTTAATAACGGTGAAAACACTTATTTTCATCTTTCTACCCAATCTTACCATGCCATCGATCTCGTAATATGCTCACCTTCTTTTCTGCCACGTTGGGATTTTCAGGTGGAGGGTGGTCTCTACTCCAGTGGCCACTTTCCGATCAGGATAACCTCTACTGGACGCTGCGGCCATCAGCAGCATCAGCAAGCTCGACTTCGCATTGATCGAGCTGATTGGGCAGCATTTACCCAGTTGGCAGAAATTAAATCAGAAGACGTAACTGATATTGATATCGATGTAGCGGTAAAGCGAGTAACCGACATTATCCTAAACGCAGCTAACGCTGCCATACCAAAAACCACTAAAGGCAGGATCAAGTTTCCTAAGCCTTGGTGGAACCTCTATTGTCAGGAGGCTCATAAGAAGCAAAAAAAGGCATGGAATACGTTTCGTCGTTATCCAACCACACAAAATCTCGTTGCACTTAAACGAGCTCGTGCTGAAGCTCGAAGGATTCGACGGAAGAGCCAGCGGGACTCGTGGCAGACCTATGTCAGCACAATCACGACGTCCACCCCATCAAAGACCGTATGGGGTAAAATAAAAAAAATCGTTGGCAACTATAATATATCTTGTGCACCCATTCTGAAGAATAACGGTCGTATTTTATCCGATCACAAAGAGGTGGCTGACTGCATGGGGACTTATTTGGCAGAAGTCTCCAGTGCAAATAACTATTGCTCAAAATTTTTAACCATCAAATCACGCAAAGAACAAAAAGTTCTAGATTTTAATTCAAACATTTTTAATCAATACAACACAAAATTCACCCTTCAAGAACTGAATGCTGCCTTACAAAAATCAAAAAACACATCCCCAGGTCCAGATGAAATTCACAATAGTATGTTAAAACATCTAAGCAGGTCCTCTTTAGAACATATTCTGCATCTTTTCAATAGAATTTATTCGGAACACAGATTCCCAAAATCCTGGTGTCAAGCAACAGTAATTCCTATCCTTAAGCCCAATAAACCATCTGAAAAACCTGAGAGCTATAGACCTATAGCTCTCACTAGCTGCCTATGTAAAATAATGGAACGGATGGTCAACTCCAGGCTGATATACATTTTGGAGTCGCATCATCTGCTATCTCCATATCAAAGTGGATTCAGGCGTGGTAGATGCACAATAGACAACCTATTGCTTCTCGAAACATCAATAAGAGAAGCATTTCTCAAACGAAAACATCTCGTGAGCGTATTTTTTGACATTGAAAAAGCATATGACCGTACTTGGAGATATGGGATCCTTAAAACCCTGCACGAGTATGGGTTACGAGGTAATCTACCCATCTTTCTCTCTAATTTTCTTAGAGATCGAACTTTTCGCGTACGTGTCAAGTCTGTCTTGTCAGATGCCTTCATTCAAGAAGAAGGAGTTCCCCAGGGAAGTGTACTAAGCGTAACTCTTTTTATAATAGCAATCAACAACTTAATCGAACAACTGCCTCCCGCTGTCAAGGGTACCATGTTCGTTGATGACTTTCAAATTTCTTTCTCTTCATCGAGCATGAGTATCATTGAAAGACAACTTCAAATGGCTATCAACAAAGTAACACAATGGGCGGAGGAAAATGGCTTTACTTTCTCTGTTCAAAAAACTTTCTGTATCCACTTCTGCCGTAAAAGAGGTCTTCATCCTGATCCAACACTTCTCCTTAACAATCAACCAATAGCTGTAAAAGATGAAGGAAAATTCCTCGGTTTTACACTTGATAACAAACTCAAATTTATACCGCATATACAAGAGTTAAAAAAGAAATGTTTACTAAAATTAAATATCCTTAAAGTCTTATCGAACACTTCCTGGGGTGCTGATACAGAGTCTCTCTTAAGAATCTACAGGGCTCTAATACGCTCAAAACTTGATTATGGATGCCAAATTTATGGCTCCACGGCAAAAAGCTATCTGAAAGTTCTAGATCCAATCCACAATCAGGCACTGCGCATCTGCACAGGAGCTTTCCGAACCTCACCTATTAACAGTCTTTATATTCTTGCTCACGAACAATCTTTAAACAATAGACGCCTCAAACTTTCATTGAACTTCTATTTCAAAATAAAACCTTATACTGATCACCCTTTACACCTTCATATTTTTAATCCATCTAATGTAATCTTATTTCTTCACCGTCCTTCTGCAACCCCAACATTCGGGATCCGAATGCGCCGGGTGCTTTCAGATTTGCAACTGTCAGATTTTAATACTCTCAATACAATAAAACTGATTGAACCATGGTGTGAAGCAGTTCCATCTACCATCAATGACCTCGCTATATTCTCTAAAGAGACTACCTCCAATACAGCCTACCAACAAATATTTTATGATACAAAATGCAAATACTCTGATTATCATGACATTTTCACTGACGGATCAAAAGCAAACGATCACGTCGGCTTTGCTGCAATAATAAATGGTCAAGTTACCGCTGAACAATCACACCCATCTTGCTCTGTTTTTACAGCAGAAATAAAAGCCATATTGATATCTCTACAATCAATAACCCATTCCGCTCACAAAAAGTGGATGATATACACTGACTCAAAGAGTTCAGTGGAAGCAATCACCCACTGCAACAATAACAGCCATCCCATAGTCATTCAGTCTTATCATTTATACCAAAGTCTTACACAAAATAATTTTCATGTACTCTTTTGCTGGATCCCTGGTCACGTAGGCATTGCCGGCAATGAAGCCGCTGATTCAGCTGCCAAAGACGCAAATATCCTAGTTGATGACAGTGTCCCTTTAGTTGACATTAAAAACGCAATATCTGAATGTCTTAACACGCATTGGCAACGGACCTGGAATCTCGAAACACAAAACAAATTACATTCGATCCAGCCATCGACTAAAGGTTTCAAATCATTACAACTTTCCAGGAGAGAACAAGTTTCGTTAACTCGTCTTCGCATCGGCCATACCAGGTTCACCCATAAATACCTCTTATGCCGTGAACCAGCTCCGATTTGTATTAGATGTAAAGTCAACCAGACAGTGTTGCATATCTTATGCAACTGCCCAAATTTTAACCAAATACGTTTTAAATATTTTAATAATTTTAATCCATCTCTGAAAGAGTTGCTGGGGGACCCACCCCATCCCAATATATACTCCTTCCTCCGGGAGATTGGCTTCTCCTTTTTAATTTAGTGGTCGTGTCGTCAAAATGTAATTTTATCCGTTTTTCTTGTTACTGAAGGTTCTTTGACAACCTATTGTTTCAAACCCTTTAATAAATTTTTTAATGTTTACAGGTTTTTTATCACTTGTTTTAAACTACTGTTGTCTATACCTTTCTCTCCAAAACATTTTTACTTTTATCATACCCTGATTTTTTATTTATGTATAAATTTTAAACTAAAAAATCGTTTGGCGCAGTATAGCCCTCAAGGGCTCTTGCGCCATTAAAAATAAGTAAACCAACCAACCAACCATGTTGAAAGCAGATATAAATCTGTTTCGATTTCTTGGGTGTCCTCTCTGTGAATAGAAATAGAGATTAGTTGCTGTAAGGAAATAATGTTATCTGCTGCCGTAGTTGTGATACTCACCGATCATTTGCATGTCTCGGCTTAAAATGAGTAATCACATGATATCTGCAATGGAAATTAGAATTATTAGGTGGGGTATTCGAGGGGGGGTCAGTAGGGGTGGAACGTAGCTTCCTTCATGACCTCGAGACTCTTTCATCGTCTGGAAGCTTGTTGTACCTTGCAATGCTCTGGGGTTTTTATTTTTTACATTGAACAATATATTATAACATTTAGCAGGACATCACATTACAACATTTAACAAAGACAATACATTACAACATTTATATTTTTGGTTAATTTTGTATTTTGCACATTTTTTTTTTTAACCCCCAGAGTTGCTTACCGTCTCGAGGTGAGGGACTCACCCTCATGATCCTATGTGTCCATTTCGTCACGACACCCCCAATTTGCCCCCTCAGGAGTACTCAGCTCTTGGGGTTGACTAGTGGTAGGGGGGTGGTATTAGGTTAGGTAAGCTATTTTAAAGAGGAGAGAGAATGCCCAGCGCGGGCCTTGTGGGAAGGGGCCCTCTCTCGAAGTCTTACTATTTATGTAAGTGCTGAAAGTTTGATAAGGGGTAGCTATTTGAGCTGAATTCCCCTTGTCCTTGTCTGGATAAGGCTCTTGTCACCATCTGTAACATTCCAAGAAGTCCGATTAGTGTGGGGCCCTTCCCCCGGCCCCGTGGGGTATCCTGTAAGAGAGATGCTACATTTACCCCACATCGAAACTTCCTTTATCTTTTTTGTCTTTTATTTTACTTTTTTTTTTTTTTTTTTTGGCTTTGTCTTTGCAACCGGGATTGGATGTGTGGGGACGTGGCATAGGATGTGAATTTACCCCATACCCGGTGTCCTGAAGTACTTCTTCGTTTTCAAGTAGGAATTGCATAAGATTTTTAATTTTTCGTCGTTGCTCTCTGTCCGAGAGAAATTGTTGTGCCCAGGTTTCGTCTTTTATTTGTGGTCTTGGGATGTGGAAGCTCTGTGTGATCTCGCATTCATAGGCGTAATGATCCACATCTCCCACCTCCCCGCATGTGCAATTCCCATTACCTTTAGAATGAAAACGTTTTAAATATGTTTGAAAGGGGTCGTGACCTGTTATAAACTGTATTAACTCTTTGTCTATAATATACCTATTAAAATTTACTGTTGGGAAAAATAGCTTAATATCCTTTTCTGTTACGTCATACTGGGCTTGCCACGCTTTCTTGAGCTGATTTTTAAGTTGTTTTTTAAGATATGATTTGGGAAGGGGTAAATAGAGTGAGATTTGTTCTTGGACGGTTGCTTCTTTAGCTAATTTATCTGCTAGCTCGTTGCCGGTATTATTATTATGGGCTTTTAGCTAAATTAATTTTATGTTACTTAGTTTATTTAGTTTGTCTTTAGTGCGTTTAATTTGAACGGTATTACTTTTATGTTTTTGTATTGCTTTTATTGATGATTCGCTATCAGTCCAGATTATTGAGGTTTTGTTGTTTTCCGAGTTTACTTTTATCCAGTCTATTGCTTGTTCGATTGCTGATAGCTCCGCCTGAAACACTGTATTTTGTTTATTAAGCCTATTCTTTTGTTCGAAAATTAGTCTCGTTCTTGAAGCTAGCAAATGCGTTACCTACTCCTGATTCCGTCTTCGAGCCGTCCGTGAATACTTCATAACTTAGTTGATCTTTTACTTTTATAACATTATTGAAGTCATCCTCGAAGTTGCTATTTACTTTTAAGTATGGGAACTTGGGTCTTTTTTCGTATTTAGTATGATTAAAACTTGACAGTATTCGAACTGAAAGTGCAACAATATGTAAATTACCTAGGTGGCGTAGTCGTATTTCTACGTATATAAGCATGAACTCTCGAGTTGGAAAGGTGCTCAATTGATTTAATGGTTTGTTGGTCAAATTTGACGCAGGGTCAAAATGTATAAGTTTGATTTACTTATCAGCTCAGTGAGCATATTCTTATTTTTGAATGTAACATAAACCAATAAATGGTTTTTTAACTTAATGTCTCTTGCTTTGCTACTCTGTTATCTACCAATGGTTATGGGGCCATTGCAACGCAATAATAGTTATCTTCGAGCAGAGACAAAAGTAGTAGATTGACGAGAGTAAAAACATCTACTTGGAACTTTTTATTGCCGTTTTGTCAAAAAAGGAAAATGGCTGACTTCGCTGGAGACACGGAAGACATCCGGATAAAGGTTGAGAAATTCAACGGATGTGAATACAGACGTTGGGCAGCTAAAATGAGGGCGGCGCTTATGGGAGTTGGAAGCTGGCAAATTGTTACAGGAGATTCAGTGAAACCTGATGGAAAGGATCCGAAGGAAATGGCCAAGTTTCAGCGACTAGACGAGAAAGCGTATTCTCTGATCTACAGTTGTTTGGAAGAAAGAAACCAAGAACTTATTGATGACACAGAAAGCTCACACGAAGCGTGGAAAGTTCTGAAGGACAATTTCGACATGCAGTCCCGAGCAAGATTGGTGAGAAATTTAGACGAATTTTTTCGTATTAAGTTTAATTCCGAAAATGAAAATATTGGAATGTTTATTAGGAGGGTTAAACAATCTGCTACTCGTTGTAAGAAAGTAATCATAAAATAGATGATTTATACATATGCTTTCAATTAATAAGAGACTTGCCTGATGAATTTAATGGAATTGTTCAGAAATTGTATACTGTAGATGATAAAGATTTTACTGTTGAAAAAATCTCCGAAGCTTTGCTGCTAGAAAATAGTAGGTTAAATTTAATCGATTATGACAAGGGTAAAAATGAAAATTCTGTTTTTGTAACAAAATATGAGAACCGTAAAAATAGCGCACAAAGGTTAACTTTTGAGAAAAATAATTTAAAACGAGATAATGTTTTAAAAATAGGCCCATGTCATGAATGTGGTCTTTATGGACATTTAAAGCGTAATTGTTTTAAATTTAAATCTAAAAACAAATCGAACGAAAGTCTGAAACCGAATTTTAAAGGTTGCATTACTGAATCTAACGTAAATCTGAGTGTAATATCAAATGATAACAAATGTTCAGATTCTGATTGTAACGTAGGATTTGTAAAAGACTTGAAAACAGGTTTTGTCCTGGGATTCTGGAGCCACAAATCACTTCGTAAACGATAAAACTCATTTAAATGACTTTCGTGAAATTGAAGAACAAAGTATGTCTGTTGCAACTAGAAATTCTCATGCGCCGATTAAAGGCGTTGGTACGTTAAAATTTCATGTGAAATGTGATGGGGAATTTGTAGAAGTTAATTTGAGAGACGTGTTATATGCTCCAGAACTGAGGCGAAATTTATTTTCAGGACTTATGCTAGATAAGTATGGTTATAAAACTGTTTGTGGAAATGGTAAAGCTACCGTTTATTCTGCGGATCGTAGCAAGTGGTTTGAATTTAAATTAGGGGATCAATTCTATGAAATTGAACCAATTTGGCAAGAAAATAGTCTGAGAAACCCTACAGCAAACGTAACTTCTAGTGAGAAAATTGAACTTTGGCACAGACGTTTTACACACTGTAATTATCATAAACTGAACCAAATCTCAAAGAGTGGGGCCGTGAGGGATTTACCAGAGATACCAATTTATAAGAGTATCTGTGATGTATGTCAGGAAGCAAAATCTAAACGTTCATCTTTTAAAAAATCAAACACAGTGAAGGCTCAAAAGGTGTTAGAAAGAGTTCACACTGATGTATGGGGAAAGTCGCCTGTTAAAACAGAAAATGGGTATGTGTACTATCTTTCGATAATTGATGAATATTCAGGTCGTGTGTGGATCTATCCTTTAAAAGCAAAATCAGAGGTGTTTTCTAAGTTTAAGTTATTTATTTCATTAGCGGAAAAACAATCTGACTGTAAATTAAAATGCGTTCGTAGTGATAACGGACTTGAATTCTGTCATATTGAGTTTGGGAAATTTCTTGAAGAAAGAGGGATTAGACATGAAAGAACTGTTATCATGACGCCAGAAATGAATCCATTTGCGGAAAGCTTTAATGGTTACGCAATGAATGCCGTTCGGGCAATGTTAATCGAATCTAAGTTACCAAAGAAATTTTGGCTTGAAGCGCTTTTTCATTATGTTCATGTAAGAAATCGAATTCCTGTAGGAAAAAAGAGTCAAAAGTCCTATTGAATTATGGCATGGAAATGTACCTTCAGTCAAACATTTTAGAGTATTTGGTAGTTTGGCTTACGCTCACATTCCTAAGCAAAAAAGGAATAAATTATCACCTAAGGGAAAACCGGGTGTTATGGTTGGTTATGCCGTAAACACAAGGGGGTATCGAATTTATTTTCCTTCTAATGGTAAAGTTATCGAGACAATTCATGTTAACTTTGATGAGACTAAAATAGCAATGGACGCGATACTAGGCATAAAAAACTCTGTACCTTTAAAGAATGTTACTAATGTAAAAATAAAACTTAACGATTCTGAATCGTATTGTTCAAGTGATAGTGAGAGTGAAAAAATTGAATTAAAACATTCACACTCAAAATTAAAGTCGGAAGATTTATCTAGTCGGGAACAAACTTCTGAAGAATCGGAAAGTGAAAGTACAGGTGATTCAGAAAATCAAAAAAATTCGAAATTGAAAAATCCAGTAAAGGGAAAGTGGATTCGTTTCGAACAGCCCAGAAAAGATAATTCGCGAATAGATGTGTTTTACAAACTTGAAAATGATAATCATAAGTTCAATTGTATCAAAAATGTGAGGAAATTTTGTAAAACAAATAGCATATTATTTGATAAAGAATTTTTTAATTTTAAGCCAACTGGAAATTTAGACGAAGTAGAGGTCAATTTAGTTTTTATTCCTAAAAATGTAATTGAGGCGAGAAACTGTCTAGAATCTGCAGATTGGGAACGTTCAATGCAGCATGAACTTGAAATTATGGAAAAACGTAAAGTTTACGACTTAGTACCACCACCAGATAAAAATGTAAAAATAATTAGTTGTAGGTGGGTGTACACTAAAAAGTTCAATTGTAAAGGTGAAACAAAGTCTTTCAAAAGTAGGTTGGTCGCACTTGGGTACTCACAGGGGTCTGAAACGTACGAAGAAGTATTTTCCCCATTACTGGACATATCCCTTATACGTTTATTTTTCACAATATTTGTAGTAATTATGAAATGGAGAGATGTCAAAAGTGCGTACTTATATGCGGACTTAAAGCATGAAATTTATATGAAACAGCCCCCAGGCTTCGTAAATTCAAAACGACCAGATTGGGTTTGCAAACTTAATAAAGCTATTTATGGGTTACATCAATCTGGAAGGGCATGGTTTCAAACATTTGATGCAGTTATACTTTCTTTTGGATTTGTTAAATTAAATTGGTGTAATTGTGTTTACATGCTGAAGAGTAAAAAAATATTGTTACTTGTTCATGTAGACGATATAATTATATTTGGTGAATGCAAATCAAATATTATCAATGTTGTAAATGTATTGAAACAAAAATTTGATTTAAATTACTTAGGTAAAACTTCTAAATTGTTAGGAATTGAATTCGAGCGGAATGATAAGTTAATCTTAAATCAGAGAAGTTATATTAAAATTTTAAAGGAACGATTTAGTTGGATTAATAGAAGTTTTGTAAGTTTACCTATCGTAAAGGAATTTTTGTCGAAGGATCATCAGAATTTGGATGAACAAGTTGCATTAAATTTGCCTTATCGTAATTGGTTAGGGTGTTTGGCATTTTTAGCGACTCGCACAAGGCCGGACATAATGTATGCTGTGAATGTACTTTCTCAATATCAACAGAATCCTTTGATGGATCATTGGAAAAGTTTAGTTAAGTTATTTTAATTATGTCTTAGACACAGAATCGTTAGGATTAAATTTGTCTAGAGCTAGAAAATTTCGTTTAAGTTGTTATTCTGACGCAGCACATGCACAATGTTTAAATGATAGAAAATCAATCAGTGGTAACATAATATTTTTGGATAATGTACCAGTTAATTGGCGAACTGCTAAACAAAAATGTGTGGCTACTAGCTCGATGGAGTCGGAATACATTGCTCTAGTAGAAGCAGCTAAAGAAATATTGTGGTTTACGAGAATTTGCAGGGAACTTTCGAATTTGAACATTCAATTTGATGAATCGCTTTTATTTTGTGATAATACTGCTGCGATTGATTTTGCAAACTCTCCAATAGAAAACAAACGAACTCGTCATATTGACATTAAGTATCATTTCTTTAGAGATTTATTAAAGGAAAAATATTTTCAGTTGAAATTTGTATCAACAGATAAAAATTGTGCAGATTATTTTACGAAACCGTTTACAAATCAAAGGCGTAAAAAATTCTTGACCATGTTGTATGGTGAACAGTTGTAATTTGTGCTATGTTCTGTTATTTATTTTTTATGTTTTCAGTCCGATGGGGCCGAATGACAGTATTCGGACTGAAAGTGCAACAAAATGTAAATTACCTAGGTGGCGTAGTCGTATTTCTACGTATATAAGCATGAACTCTCGAGTTGGAAAGGTGCTCAATTGATTTAATGGTTTGTTGGTCAAATTTGACGTAGGGTCAAAATGTATAAGTTTGATTTATTTATCAGCTCAGTGAGCATATTCTTATTTTTGAATGTAACATAAACCAATAAATGGTTTTTTAACTTAATGTCTCTTGCTTTACTACTCTGTTATCTACCAAAACTTTTATTGTTGAAGACCTGATTTTGGTCATATTGTAGAAGATTTTTGTATACACAGTCGTATTTTACAACTAAATCTAGCGGGGGTGCGCCTATTAGGATTTGTGCTGAGATTGTTGGTATTGTTTTGTAACCCCGTGCTAGGCAGGTGACTATTGTCCTTTGTGCTGTGATTAATCCTGCTGTATTTTGTACATCCAAGTCACGTCCCCATATGCTGCTACCGTGCAGTAGTGATTTTGTGATTACTGCATCGTATATTTGCTTCAGGTTCTTTAAACTATAACCCCATTTACCCCCTTTTAATTTTGCTATGTTGCCTAATTTTGCTGACGCTTTGGTCTTTATGTAGTTAATATGATGGGTCCAGGTCATGTTTTCATTGAGGTACACTCCTAGGTACTTAGCATTGTCCGAGTATTTAAGATTTATGTCATTAATTTTAATTGTTGGGGGGGGGGGGTGTGTGGAGTGCCCTGTACCTACGACCCTTCCCGTGGGTGGAGTTTGTATCTGTCTCGCTAAATTTGAGGGCTATTGTCTTGCCTTCTGATAGTTGTAAATTATTTTCAGAAAGCCATTCTGTGAATTTGTTTATCATTTGTTGACCCCTGGCTATGATTTCGTCTCTTGTTCTACCGACTACTATTGCAGCAAAGTCGTCGGCGTATGCTTGTGTTTTTACTCCTTCTGGCATGTGTGTTGTTAGAAATTTATACGCTAGTGTGTTCCAGAGTGTGGGACTCGAACAGGAACCTTGCGGACAGCCTTTACTTAGGACAGTATCTATTTTTAAATTATTTAGTTGATAAGTGAGCTTTCTCTTTTTTATTGAACTCATGATTAATTTAATTAGTGTTTTGCTCACCTTGTGCTCGTTTAGTTGTTCTTTAAGTTGTCTGTATTCGATACTGTCAAAGGCTCCGTGTATGTCGAAGAAAATGGCCAGAACGTAATTGCCGTTCTTTCTTTGTGTTTGTATGTTATTTACTAGTTCTTGTATGGCTAGCTCTGTGGATTTCCCTGGCACAAAGCCATACTGTTGTTCTGCAAGTAAGCCATTTTCGTGTTGGTGATGTAAGAGACGTTTTGCAATTAGTTTTTCTAATGTTTTATCAAGGGTCGGAATTAAGCAAATTGGTCTGTAGTTTATTATTATTTTTGGCTGGCCGTTTTTGTCATAAATTGTTTTGTCTGGCTTTCTGAAAAGAATTAGTTCTGCGTTTTTCCATTCTGTTGGGAAGTAATTGAATTTTAGGCAAAGGTTGAGAATTTTGTCTATGAAATTTGGAATAGTTCTGTATATATCTTTTAGACCTTTGCCGTCTATCCCGTCAGGGCCTGGGGCTTTGTTATTATTTAAGTACCTGATTGCATTGGAGATCTCGTAGTGGGTAAATGGGGGTTCTTCATTTAGATTTTTATATGTGACTTTAGTTTGTGCTTTAGATTGTGTACTTTCCGGGAAAATATTTCTTATTATTTTCCTGATTTCCTTAGTATGATCTGAATTTACCTCCCCTTTATCATTAACTATTGCGTCTTTACCTTTAATTTTGTCAAATGTTACCCTATATGCTGTTGAAAAGCATTCTGTTGTCCGGTTGCAAAGATTCTGCCAGCTTTGTTTTTTCTCCCGCCTTATCAGGAGTTTATATTTTACAGTTTCCCTTTTTATTCGAAGTCTTAGTACGTCCTTCTCTTGGGGGACTATTGTTTTATTTGCTCTTTTGAAGAGGGCTTTAATTAGGTTTTTATGGGACTGGAGTGTTGGGGTCTACCATTGTGTGTGTTGTTTGGGTGTGGTCTGCAATTTCTTTTTCTTGAAGGCAGAGTGACATGCCGAAAGTAATGATGTTTGGAATACTTCTATGAAGGTGATGAGGTCGGACTTATTGTGTATTTGATCCATTTTGTTGATATTTTCTGTTTCTATTGTTTTGAGTTTGTCATTTAGTTTTCTGTACTTACAGTATTTTGTGTTAAACTTGGTTGTTGTCTTAATTTCGTTAAAGTTACTTATTTCAAATGTCAGGAGCTTGTGGTCACTAAAAGTCTCCTCATCTGCTACTTCCCAGTTTTGGCAGTTCAGACTTGTTTTTCGTATATAAAGCGAAACATCAGGGAACCCCGTGACTCTTCCGTTGTCAAAAGTTGGGGTCCTGTTGTCTTTATTAAGAAAGTCCGCGTTGTGACGTAAGGCTAGTGCAATTAAGTCATCTCCACGTGTGTCACATGTTGGGTGTCCCCACAATGTGTGATGGGCGTTTAGATCTCCAGCTATTATTATATTGCCTTTAAGTTTAGAGATGTATTTTTCTATTTGTTTGTATATTGAGTCGTGGTTCTTAGCTGGGGATATGTATATTGAGAAAATATTTAGTATGTCTATTCCTGTGTTTATGGAGATGAGCACGTAGTCTTCTTTTATTTTTTGAATATATGGATTTAGGTTGTTCGTTGGGATTATAATTGCTGCTTTTTCATTAAGTGACTGGAACTTTTGCCAGGTTTTGGGTAGTACTTTTAAGTCATGAAAAGGTTCTGAAAGGATGGCTATTTGTAATTTTCTTTCCTTCATCACCTTCTCAAAGTTTTGTGTTGCTGCTCTCGCTCTTCTGAGGTTGAGCTGCCCTATTTTTAGTGTATTTTGCATTGTGAGAGGATGGAAACGATGGTGAAAGGTGGCTGGATGGGTGAGACTTACTCTGCCTTGAAATGGGTGGACGGCTTAATTGTCAGGGTAGCCGAGCCAGGCCCTGCTGCGAGTACACATGATGATATGCGTAGCAGTCGGGGTGTGAAGTGTTGTGCCCGTAATGAATGTTCTCTTTTAATTTTAACCCTAGTGTGTAGCAATTGGCACAGTGCGGCGGGTTAAAGCAGGTGTTGCCCTTGTGCCGCTGAGAGCAATTCTCACAAATGGGCAGTGTGTGTTTGCAGTTTTTAACTGTATGGCCTATTTTTTGGCAACGCCTGCACCGCGGTACTGTTATGTTGTCCGAAAGTTTATGGTCTACGCCTAGTATGTTTATTGTTGGGTCGTTTGTGTTCATGATTTTATTTCGGACTTCCATGATACATTCTGCTATCATGTCGTGTTTGATGGCCCCTTCTGATTGGAAACTATGCACTATTTTTATTGACCCTTTTTCTAGTTTATATTGTTCTTCGAAGCTGGGTGCTATTTCTTCGTGAAAAATCCCATTTAGAACTTTAGCTATTTTGATTTGAGGTTTCTTTTTGGGAGCGTTTTTTGTGTTTGTTTGTGGTTTTGGTGTGTTGTTTATTTGTGTTGTGTCTTGTGTTTCCTCCCTGTATTCTATTAATACTGGACTGGCCTTGAGTAAATCCCTAAGCTGTTGAAGGGTCTGTGTGTCTTTAATTTTGATGTATTGTTTATTTTCCCGTTTAGTTGTGTCTTGTATTTTGAAGTTATCCCTGTTTATCCCATGTACTTTTGCTTCAGTTAATAATGCCCTTCTAATATCTGTGACCAGTTCTTGTGTGTACTTGTAAGGGTGATCCCTAGCCCCTTTTCGTGTTGTGTTTCGGTAGTTTTTTGTGCATGAATGTTCTTTTTTATTATTGTACTGTAAGTGTGATTCTTAGGCTGAGTATGTGTGGTCTTTTTGTTTTCACCCCCTTTGTTTTCTGTTGTTTTTCCCCGTTGTGGTAGTGGTGTGTGCTCCTTTCTTTGTTTCTCTGGGGTCTGTTCTAAGTCTGAATCTATTGTTGCGTTTAGTGTTGGGTTTATATTTTGTCTTATTGACATTAATTGTACCTCCTTCATCCCTAGTGTTTCATGAAAAAAGTGGGAGGATTTTTGTAATTTATCTTTAAGGGTATGATTTTCTATTGAGATGTCATTTAGTCTTGTAGTGAGGGTTGATTTAGTTTCTTTTAATTCTAGCTCTTTACATTTAATTTCATTTAGTAATTTCAAAGCCTTAGTGTCATATTCAAGTTCTTTGTTTCTTAATTTTAGTTCGAAATTACTCTCTTGTGTCTTTATTTGTTCCAGCATCTGCTCTATCTCTTTATTTAGTGTCTTGAATTCTGATTCCCAATTTAGATTTATCATATTCTCCCTTAGAGCCATTAATTTAGTCCTCTCTGTTAGTTTAGTGTTGAGTGATTCTACCTCTCCCTCTAAGTTTGCTTGTAGAATTTTCCCATTTTGTATTATTTCCATTAGCTCTTCCTCCCTATTTAAGTTTAAGTTGGCTGCCCCTTGGTGGTCTCTGGTGTTTATTTCTAGATTACTTAGCTGAGTTTTTATGTCTTTTATTTGCTCATCTAGTTTTTGTTTTAGATTTGTTTCTAGATTTTGTTCTAATCTATCTCTTTCCTCTAGTTAGGCTTGTGTTATCTTTAATTTATTTTCTACCTCCATGTGTTTGATCTGCTCGTCTTTGAATTTATTCCTGTACTCCTCCTCTATTAATTTAATTTCTGCCTGTTGTTTTTCTTGTCCCAATTTTGTGGTTTCTTCTAAATATGCTATTTTTGTCTGTAGTTCATTTATTTGCCTTTTGTGTTTATTTGTTTTCTCCTGTTTTACCCTTTCTAACTCCTCTGTTGTATTTTGTAATTCCTCCGTAAGGGTTTGTAGTTGCCCCACATAACTATTGTGCAACAGGGACTCCTCATTGACTAGACATATCGTTAGGATTTTTTCCTTAGTTGCTTTGTTGATGTTCGTACTTGATAGTACGTCTGCCACCTCCTTCGACGGGTTATTTGCCTGTCTTTTTAATTTTCCCGTTTTGACCTTCCCCGGTGTCTCTGGTTGTTTGAGCTCCGGGGAGGAGGGCGCGCTTTCCACTTCGGCCATCCTGCCTTTCCTTAGGAAATTTTTAATCTGCCCATATCCGATGTGGGTTGAAAGGAAATCAGAATAAACTCCAAAACTTAAGAATCTGTCTTTTTAGTAAGTTAAATGCACGAAAATGGGCAGGAAATCTAACCCTAGAACAAAGAGAGCAACTAAAGGCTCTATTAATACCTAAAAATCCCTTAAAAGGAGGCTATCCTAACTTGAATACCGTCAGAAATGTGCGAAAACCCCTTTTAGCGGTTAAAATTCCCGAACTGTCCCTTCAACTGGTTAAGTTTCCGAACAAGTTCGGTCAAGTGTTCGAACGTACCCGTGAAACGGTCAGAAAATCCGAACAGACCCTGAAATTTACTAAATGTTCGAACACGCCCTACAACCGGTTAGAAGGTCGAACAGGCCCCTTGAGTGGTCCGATGTCCGAACGTGCCTTGCAGAAACCGACTATCCGAACGTTACCCTACAAAAGGCGAGAAAATGCTTAAATTAGTGGCGCCAATGGGATGCCGTCATCGTTTATGAACCCAGTGATTTGAACTAACAATTCTAACTTGGCTAGTTTCTTATTTATCGGGGAGATAGTGCATCGCCATCAGTTATAACCGCCTGTCTGGTAGACCAAGTTCGATATCTGCTATATGTTAAATTTCCTTGTTGCGGCAGCAATACAGGAATGTCTGGCCTGTACACCTTTCGTAAACGGTTGTACTCCTTAATTGCCGATTTCAATGACTTCACGTTTTTGGGGTTGTAATATCTTGCATCTGATGGTGCTAGCCTTCAATTGATGTAACTCTCGATAAGGCAACGTATGTCTGAGCGTAGGAAAATACTGATTCTGCAATGTCCATGGTCTGTAATGCTATAGCTCAACATTTTAGGAAATTCTTTACGAAATACAAAACATTTGTCTGCAATTTCAAAATTCTTTCTAAACTATGTAATAATCCATTTCCGAATTTTATAACGACGTTTTTAACGTCATCATCAAGGCCATATTTGACTGCTTTTACTTCCCCAACGGCTGAGTTTTCTAAAACTTTTGTTTAATCGATATTTCTTCTGAGTATGACTTTAGCACTCACTTTAATTTTTATAACTGTTTCCATGCCGACAATTCTTGAGCAATCCATGGGGCACTCTTAAAGTAGTTGGCCGGCCCTATATGCGAAATAAATTTATCGATCTATAGAATTTCTAGCGATCAAATTTATTTCATCGCCATCCACACGTGAAAGCATTTCTTTATTTAAATGGTATCCCTGAATTCCGGTTGAACACAATAGTCTGTGTCGAAGGGAAAATCAGGTGATTGCGTGTTTGCTTGGTGCATTATTTTAGAAATTAAGTGGCACTTGAAAAGTGGTATTGTGCCAAGATTGATGAGGTATAAATCCTGTGTCGATTTTCATTTACGGGTGAAGTTTCAGAAAATGATATCCCTTCTGCCTTGTCCGTTTACTGTTAGTGGGGCGGGGGGGGGGGGTGCGGTGTGGTGAGTTCGAGGCGAGCTCTTGAGCGGAGTAGTGACCCATTAGTTGCTCAAACAAAATATCAGCGGAAAAGGACTTTTGTTCCCTTCCTTCCCTCATTACGCTTACCAAATTCGGAATTTAAATACCTTCAAAATTAAAGCCAGTCCCCTTTTTTGAGACATATCAGAAACTTCACTATAAATTTAGATAGGTTTATACTAACAGCTTGGCACCTTTCTAATTTACCAGAAATGCTCCTACAGCATTTCATCAAATATGATTTGAAGCTACTGCAAAATCGTAGGCAAATAAAGGGTGGCCGAAAATAAACGCAAGATTTGAATTTATTGCCATTTTAGCAGTAAATTGTAGGCTTTCATGAAAGATTCCAGGTTATTTCCGGAAGTTTGCAGTTTTTCTGAGGAAACTTTCCTGTATGGTACTATATATGTGCGTGGTAAAATTTATGCACGCTTAGCTGCCTATATTTATCCAGAAATTTTCCTGATTTCTTTTTCTGCTGAGTAAAGTTAAACAAATTCGAAGACAAATATTTACACAATTTAATTGTTTATTAATTAATATAAACTGAAAGCACAGCTTTGTTTATTTTTTCTTGAATTATATATTGGATATCAAATTAAATTCGATTTTTAAAAGCATATCGAAATCTTAGTCTCAATCAAAACATTGCTAAATTATCCCAGCAAAAGTTACAAAATTGTTTCCACCTTCAGCATTCTGAAGTACTTTGATGGTCAAACGTTGGTGCTATTTGTGACTAAATCTTTATCAAAATCATCTTTTTCTTCACAACCTCTTTTCTTTTTGAACATCATCCAGGGCCTGAAATTTTAAAAGGAACTTTTAACTGTCCTGTTAAACTAAATTGGTCAGCAATATAATCTGAATATTAGTTCTAATGAAGACTATTATCAAATTATAATTTGCTAGTGAACTAAAACGACCATAGCGCTCTGTCATTAAATGCCCCCCCCCCCATGTTTGTTTACCATGTGGTGGGGGGGGGGCTTGCGGTGTCGTGATTTCGGGGCGAGCTCTTGGACAAAGTAGTGAACCCCCAGTAGCTCAAACAGAATATCGGCGGAAAGGGACTATTTTCCCTTCCTTCCCTCATCACACTTCCAAATTCGGACAAAAAACCTTAAGCTAATGTGTCTCTACCATGCTGATGGCTGCGTGTTACCGGGGGTAGTCGGTGCCTCAAACCGTTCACGTCAGGGGTCAGGGATAGTTGACGAACCCTGGTGTATAAGCCTTAACCCTGTGCAGGGGGGCTACACAGGGACTAGACCCCATTTTACCCCTCACTTCTTTTCCTTTGCATCTTTTTTTTTTAATGATGTGTGACACAGCAATTTTGTTTCTTTCATCTGAAGTGGGCATCCTGTTCTGTTTTGTGTTGTTTCTCTTTCTTTTTGTCGAATAAAATCGTCGTTGTGACTCAATGTTCTTGGTACAATATTCAGTGCTGTAAAATTTGTACTATCATTGTTCTTCATGGTTGCAAGCATTGTTTTCACATATAAAAGATTCTTCTTCATAAAAGCAAGTTAACTCGCATTTAAATTTTCTATAACTTGGTTATACACTCTTGTTTTAGTGATTGTATTTCACTTACAAGATCATCTTCTTTTGTTTCTGTTTTTTTTTTTCTACTGATTAACCAAGAAGTCACTTACTTCGTTTGCAGACATAGTATGCATATCCTCTGCATTTTCATGAATGTGCAAACTTAATGGATATGTTTAAACATATAACACTTAATTGCTGAATCTGGACAGCTGCAGATGTATTCGTGAAGACAAGCATTGCATTTTGTGCAAATAAGTCTACACTCGGCGGGAAATGTAGGAATTTTTTCTACGAGATAAATTTCTCTTTTGGTTTTGCTAAACACATTATAAACATAGTTCTCACAACCAGTAACTAAAAATTCAGTGGCTTGGCTTGTTCTGTGTCTAGATTGTAGATTTTTTAGTTTGGTGGAAATTTTGCCCTTGTTTAAAATTATGAGTCGGTTAATAATCCTGTCCCTACGAAATCGCATTAAAGCATTTAGAGCCTTATCAGGACGTTTCAAAAATTTTCAATCCAAATAAATGTATTTGATGGTTCGGTGCATCCGCTCTAAGTTCTATTAAGTCCTTTATGAAGCCGATGACAAAATGCCCAACGTTCAATATGATTCGCGTAATGTTCATTAAAATAATTTGCAAATTGAATTGCATCAGCATTTTTATCAAGTTCCTTAACTACTGCTTCCAATAAGACAATAATGGTGACGTCCCTTTCTTCTAACAGCGTACGCATCCATCTGTACACATAAATTTGATATTCCTTCCCGTTCACTTGGCATAAATATTTTCGCCTAGCACGATCTACATGCCGGGAACAATACAAATAATTTTGGGATTTACCCATTATTCTGGCCCAAGCATTGTAAAATGCCGATGCCATATCAGACATGAAAACATTTGGCGAAAGTTCTCCCATTTCAGCTTTTATATACTTGAAAAATATCGCCATTGCATCCTCATCAGCTAATCTCTAATGATTTCACATCTAACCAGCTCAATATCAACACGTCCCTGCAGGCAGTAACTGCGCGTGTTCACCTTCACTCGCTGTTCTCGGTTTGTTCTATATATATTCCACCTTCTTACGACTGGAGAAGCGTGGAATTGCAGACACTGGTAGATCAACTTCCTCCCCCATTTGTCATCTTGGGGAATTTCAATGACAATAATCCTCTCTGGGAGAATTCAGACTCCAACAGCAGAGGTCTAATTATTGAAAACTTTACTGTGGACAACGATCTATGTGTTCTTAACGACGGTGAAAATACCTATTTCCACCTTCCAACGCAAACCTACCATGCCATCAATCTTGCAATATCCTCACCTTCCTTTCTGCCACGTTGGGATTTCCAAGTGCATTATGGTTTCTACACCAGTGGCCATTTTCCGATCCGGATAACCTTTCTGGACGATGCAGCTATCAGTAGCATCAGCAAGCCAGACTTCGCACTGATCAAGCTGATTGGGCAGCATTTACCCAGTTGGCAGACCCCCCCCCCCATGTCCGTTTACCTTGTCGTGGTGGGGGGGCTTGCGGCTTGGTGAGTTCGGGGCGAGTTCTTGGGAGGAGTAGTGAACCCCCAGTTGCTCAAACAGAATATCGGCGGGAAGAGACTTTTTGTTTCCTTCCTTCCCTCATCACACTTGCCAAATTCAGACAAAACCCCCTTAGCCAAGGTGTGTCAACCGTGCTGATGGCTGCGTGGTACCGGGGGTAGTCGGTGCCTCAAACGGGAGACTTCAGGGATAGCAGGCGAACACTGTCGTACGCAGCCTTACCTCTGTGTAGGGGGACTAGCTAGACCCCATCTTTTCCCCCTAGTTCTCTGGTTCGTTTATGGATGAAAACACAAAGAACACTTCTCCCCCTTATGGGGAGCGTCAGAACGTTTTGTCAAGCACTGCTAAGTTTTTTATAATTAAGCGCAATGACCCAAACCGAAATTTAAGTAAAGTTTCCCCCTTTTTGATTAATAAAGCACTAACTCACCTAATAGGAGAATACCAGTCCGTAAAAGAAATTTGCAGCGATGAACTTTTAGTTGAAATCAAAGATTCAAAACAAAATCTATACTGGCTATCAAACAAATTGGTTCATATCTCGTAACGGCTTCAGAACATAAAACTCTTAATTTTTCACGGGGAATTATTTCCGAACCTGACCTCTTTACGCCCGAGGAGGAAATCTTGGAGGGAATGAAAGATCAAAACGTACAGTGGCTCCCAAAAGTCTTCGTACACCTACGACTTTCAACGAAATAGGCCCCAATCAATTGGTTAGAATTAATATTTCGGAATAGGTATTTCATTATAAGATCTATGATCACTTTTTAACAAAACTACATGAAAAGTTTTTAAAAAATATTGAAACTTAATTTTTTAAATATCAAAAATCAAAAAGTGCCGGAAATTTTATCTCACAAAAGTCTTCGTACACTTTATAAAATGTCTGTATATTATTGAATAATCTAACTTTTGATTAAGTTATTAATTAGTAGAATATCATACAGTATTCATAACACCTTTTAAACGTCTGCGAATAGATTTCATTCTTTTTCTTTCTTTTTTTTGCGTAATTTCTGAGTAAGTGTTCTACCACACTTTGAGTCTTACTGTTTCTAGCTCTATTTTCGTTTTAAAGTCCTATTTTCATAATCTAGCCTCCAGATATCTCTAAATACGTTACATTAAGTTAAAATCTGGAGATTTAGGGGTATTATCTAAACTTTAGGACAATTTTCGTGGCACTAGATGCAAATGTTGAAAACCGTGTGCTTCTTATCGTTGTCTTGATAAAAAACAAAGTTGTTTCCAATAACCAAATTTTTAGCTGAGAGTTTAAAATTGGTTTTTAAAATATTTAAAGGAACAGCATGATTCATTATTTCATCAAAAAATTACAAACTACCAAGTCCTGATGCTGATATGCACCCTCACACTAGAACACCTCCACCGTCCTGATTAACTGATCCAAATAAGTTCTTAAGATTAAGTGCCTAATTTTTTTTTCTACTTACAGTTATACAACAATTTAACCAAAAATGTTAAATTAATTTTTATCTGTAAGTAAGACGTGATTCTAAAAGGTTTTTAGCTTATTTATAATTGATTTTGCGACGAAAAGCGTAAGCTTTCTGTTTTTCATACAATCAAGAAAATTTCTGCGGGAAGAGGTCCCATTTAATCCAGCTAATCAGAGAACTTGGCGAACAATTTTAGGTGAAAATTAAGTGTAATATGTTTCATTTAACTCTGCAGAAACGTTTACAGCACTCAAATGTGTATTTTTCATAATTTTTTTTAACTTTAAATCTCCGATCACGTTTTGTTAACTTTGCCGGTTGACCTTTTCTTACCTTGTTTTCGGTCCGATTCCTTTCTTTAAAGCATTTTATCAAGCACTTTACTATACAAACAAATAAATGAACTAATTTAGAGACATTTCAAACCAATTTACCACTACTGTGGGAAAAAAAATTCAAATTTTGAATGGTGTTTGCGGTTTTTTACGAATACCAGCCATTTTACACTAATAAGCACAATATTAAGGAATAAATAAACAAAAAATTAAAGCCAAATGACTTAAAAGGATCAACACAATGCAAAAATATTAATAAAACGGCATATGATAATTTTAATCATGAATTTATTCGAAAATATTTGAGTGAACGATGAATTTTGTGGCGTGTTATTTCTTTGTATCTTCGTTTTCTGACTCATTTCAAAAAGAAGATGCGTCAATATTTTGAAAAAACCAATAGGTTGTATTTAGAATGATATAGGAATGATGTGAAAAAATATTGGACTTCATATTCGAATTCAGTTTCGCGTCATTTTGGTTTTACTAAAAAATTTCAAAGTGTACGAACACTTTTGGGAGCCACTGTAAGTGCAGTAAAAAGGATAACCATAAAACGTAATGGTGAAATGATGAATACAAAACATGTCATTCTAACATTTAATACACCCACTCTCCCGCAGCGTGTTAAAGCCGGCTATCTTTCTTGCCCAGTTCGCCCCCTATATTCCAAATCCGCTCCGGTGTTTCAAATGCCAGCGGTTTGGACATTTGAAGTTTTCGTGCCGTGGTACTGACACCTGTGCCAGGTGTGCAGAACCCGGTCACGATAGTAATGCATGTAACAAGACCTACAAATGCGTAAACTGCAAGGGGGATCATTCTTCATACTCCAAATCATGCTCAAAATGGATCACTGAAAAAGAAATTCAGGTAATTAAAACAACATAAAAAATATCCTATCCAGAAGCAAGAAAACTAGTTGAATCTCCCACCCCTACAACAGGTCTTTCATACGCAACAGCCGTTAAAAAGGTATTTAAGTCTGCAAGCACACAAACAGATACCCAAACTGAAACTTCAACTATTACTAAAACTGTCAACACATCCAAATCAAATAAATAGATCAATAGCCCCAATTTTTCTCTTAAAAAAGCTTGTCAAAATCAACAAGGTCAAAAAACTAATACTGCAGCGGGTAGCGTAAATGAAAACAAATCTCTCACACAAAATACGAAAAAAATTGTCGAAAAAAAGAAAATCATGCAAACGCGCGCAAAAATTGGGGTGACCACTAAACAGAGGCCCCCAAAATTTTATAATTTAAAAAAAAGAGGATTTATTGCTTTCAAACAAGAAAGTGAAGTTAACTAAAACCCAACAACTTCCTCCTAACGAGGAGGACGAGGATGTCGAATTTGAAGATCTATCGCCATCCGACGATAATGGGTGGACGGGCCATCCTCCTTACTGAGATTCTCTTTCTTCTTCCGGCCGTTTCTCCTTCCTTTTCTCTCCATGGCCCTGAGTATCCTTTCATGGAATTGTCAAAGTTACTCGCGTAATGTCACGGACGTCAAAGATCTTGTTGAATATCATTAACCGGCCATATTCTATCTGCAGGAAACATTCCTATCACCCGTTGATAAACCGAGGTTGAAAGGTTTTGACATATACCGCAAGGACTGCTTGTCAGATGACCGTCGTTGTAGAGGAGTGGCATTGTTAATCTCTAATGATTATGCATCTAGCCAGCTCAATATCAACACATCCCTGCAAGCAGTAGCTGCGCGCGTACATCTTCACTCGCTTTTCACAGTTTGTTCTATATATATTCCACCTTCTTACGACTTGAGAAGCGTGGAGTTGCAGACACTGGTTGATCAACTTCCTCCCCCATTTGTCATCTTGGGGGATTTCAGTGGTCATAATCCTCTCTGGGGGAGTCCAGACTCCAACAGCAGAGGTTTAATAATGGAAAATTTTATTGAAGACAATGATCTATGCGTTCTTAATAACGGTGAAAACACTTACTTTCATCTTCCTACCCAGACTTATCATGCTATCGATCTGGTAATATGTTCACCTTCTTTTATGCCACGTTGGGATCTCCAGGTGGATAGTGGTCTCTACACCAGTGGCCACTTTCCGATCAGGATAACCTCTACTGGACGCTGTGCCCATCAGCAGCATCAACAAGCTCGAGCTGTAAGCCTTAGGTTCCACCGTCCGGGGGGGGGGGCGCACCACTGGGTGTGACGGTCGATAGTCGTTAAGTGCTACGGACGGGCTTGGTACTTATTGCGCCGGGGAAGATCCCCGTGCTGGGCTTCAGCCCAGCTGGGAGTTTACCCCTTAATGTGTGAACCTTGCTCACCATGAGATACGGTATGTCTCCCCGTACCTCGTTGGTATGCCATGGTTCCCTGTAAGGGAATGGGGTTAGACATGTAATGCACTACTGCATAAATACACTACTGCATACATACAATAATGCAGTTTATTCACTACGGCATATACATGCACTAGGACACCCCGTCCATATGGAGAACAGATATCTATGTCTCGATTTCTTGGGTGTCCTCTCTGTTTATAGAAAATTGATTAGATGCTGAAAAGAACGTTTGAATTACCTGCTGCCGTAGTTATGATTCTCACCGATCATTTTCATGTCTCGGCTTAATATGAGAAATCACTTCTTACCTGCAATGGAATTTAAATAAATTAGATGGGGTCGATGAGGGTGGAACGTTGCTTCCGTTGTTAACCTCGAGACTCCTTCAGCCTTCGGCAGCTGGCGGCTATCTATGCAGTGATCTGGAGTTTTTTTTTTTTTTTTTTAATACAAATATACATCACATTTTAAACATCACAATACAACATTTATGTTTTTGGTTATTATTATTTTTTTTAAACCCAGAGCTGTTCTCCGTCTCGAGGTGAGGGATTCACGCCTCATGAATCTTGGTATCCATGTCGTCACGACACCCCCATTTTGCCCCCTCGGGAGATCTCAGGTCTTGGGATTGACTATTGGTAAGGGGATGTTAAAGTTAGTTGACTATGGAATTAAAGAGTCTGGACCTGACCTAATGGGAAGGACAGTCCTCCTCATGCCATACTATTTATGTAAGGTGAAGCTCTGAGAGAATAAATTATGGGAATGCTCTTTGACCTGATCTCCCCCTGTCTTTGTCAAGGCCGGGTCTTGTCACATCCTGTAATGACTAAAAGAACTGATTAGTGTGGGACCCTTCCCCGGGTCCCATAAGGTGACCTGTAAGAAATTACATATCACATCCTACATTCAGAACTATAAATCATGTTTTAGTTCTTCCATTTTTTTTTTTTTTTTTTTGGCTTTGTCTGTGCAACAGGGAATGACTGAAATGGGATGTGATCTTGGGCCAGTTTGGATGGAACCCTTACCCAATGTCTTGGAGCTCATCCTCGTTTTCGAGAAGAAATATCATTAAGTCTTTGATTTTCCGGCGTTGCTCTCTGTCCGAGAAAAGACGTTGTGCCCATATTTCGTTTTTAGTCTGTGGACGAGGGATGTGGAAGCGCTGCGTGATCTCGCAATTAAAGGCGTAATGATCCGCATCTCCCACATCCCCGCAAATGCAGTTCCTATTGCCCTTTTGATGAAACCGTTTAAGGTAGGTCTGAAATAGGTCGGGCCCCGTTATGAACTGAATTAGTCCCTTGTCTACAATATATCTATTTAGGCTTACTCTAGGATAGAATAGTTTAGTTTGTTTATCCGTCTCCTCGTATCGCTCCTGCCATGCTTTTAGTAGTTGAATATTTA
The DNA here is from genome assembly GCF_026930045.1 of Uloborus diversus. Lineage (NCBI taxonomy): Eukaryota > Metazoa > Arthropoda > Arachnida > Araneae > Uloboridae > Uloborus > Uloborus diversus. Next base: position 28,249,390 of record NC_072739.1, read on the forward strand.
GCTGCTTTTTAAAGTATGATTTGGGGAGCGGTAGTTCAAGAGATGTTACTTCTTGATACGTTGCTTCCTTTGCTAGTTTATCTGCTAGTTCGTTTCCTTCGTTATTGTTATGTGCTTTTAGCCAGATTAATTTTACATTTTCACGGTCGTTAAATTTAGCTTTAGTTCGTTTAATCTAATCGGTATTACTTTTTTGTTTTTCTATTGCTTTTATCGAAGACTCACTGTCTGTCCATATTATTGAGGTCTTATTTTTGTCTGAGTTTACGTTAAGTCAGTCTATTGCCTTTTCTATCGCTGAGAGTTCTGCCTGAAATACTGTGTTATTATTTTGTAGACGATTCTTCTGACTATATGTCTGTTTTTTTATTTTTAAAGGAGACGAACGCGTGCCCTACTCCTGCTTCGGTTTTAGACCCGTCCGTGTATACTTCGAGGTCTATCTGGTCTTTTTGTTTGAATATTGGAGTTAGTTTATCTTCGAAATTAGTTTTTAATTTAATATATGGAAATTTTGGGCGCTTATCGTAGTCTTTATGTTCGAATAGTCTATTATTGAATTTGTGATTAGTTTCGTGCTGCAGTATGTTTTTATACGTGCAGTCGTATTCTGCTACTAAGTCCGGCGGGGGTGCTCCCATTATTATTTGTGCTGATATTGTTGGTATTGTTTTGAAACCCCTAGCTAGGAATGTGACTATTGTTCTTTGTGCTGTGATTAAGCCTGCTTTATTCTGTGCATCAAGATCGCGTCCCCATACGCTGCTGCCATGTAGTAATGATTTTGTAATGACAGCTTCGTAAATTTGCTTTAGGTTTTTTGTACTGTATCCCCATTAACTTCCTTTTAATTTTGCTATGTCCTAGTTTAGTTGAGGCTTTAGTTTTAATATGATTGATATGATGGGTCTAGGTCATGTTTTCATTAAGGTACACTCCTAGATATTTAACGTTGTCTTTAAAATCTAAATTTTGTCCATATAATTTAATCTGGGGTGGGCTTTGGAGTGACCTGTCCCTGCGATCTTCACCGTGAGTGGAATTGTAGTCTGTTTTGCTGTACCTTAGTGCGACTGTTTTTCCTTCTGAGAGCTTTAGATTGTTTTCAGAGAGTCATTCAGTGAAGGGATTTATCATCTGTTGACCCCTGGCTTCTACTTCGTCTCTTTTTCTTCCGGCTACTATTGCGGCAAAGTCGTCAGCGTATGCCTGGGTCTGTACCCCATCTGGCATTCTTATGTTAAGAAATTTGCTTGCCAATGTGTTCCAGAGTATAGGACTCAGGAACCTTGTGGGCAGCCTTTACTTAGGATAGTATCTAGTTTTAGGTTATTTAATTGGTAGGTGAGTTTTCTATTTTTTATTGAGCTGGAAATTAGTTTTATTGGTGTTTTGCTCACCTTGTGTTCGTTTAGTTGTACCTTGAGCTGTCTATAATCGATACTGTCAAAGGCTCCCTGTATGTCGAAGAAAATGGCCACGACGTATTTTCCATTCTTCCTGTGAGTTTGTATTTTTGTTACTAATTCTTGTATGGCTAGCTCTGTGGATTTTCGGGCTCAAAGCCATACTGTTCTTCTGCTAGTAGGCCATTTTCGTGTTGATGGTGCAAGAGACGTTTTGCTATTAGTTTCTCTAATGTTTTGCCAAGGGTCGGTATAAGGCATATAGGTCTGTAATTAATTGTTGTTTTGGTCTGTCCTTGTGTGTCTTTTATTATTTTGTCTGGCTTTCGGAAAAGAATCAGCTCTGCATTTCCCCCATTCTGTCGGGAAATAGCTATGTTTCAGGCAAAGGTTCAGAATTTTGTCGATGAAATTTGGAATAATTTTATATGTGTTTTAGTCCTTTGCCGTCTATACCATCTGGACCTGGTGCTTTATTATTGTTTAAATCTCTTATTGCGTTAGAAATTTCGAAATGGGGATTCTTCTGCCAAATTGTTATATGTAATTTTTGATTGAGATTTAGGTTGTACACTCTCAGGAAAAATTTTCCTGATTATGTTCCTAATCTCTTCGATATGGTCTGAATTGACCTCATCTTGGTCGTTTTTAATCGGATCTTTGCCTTTAATTTTATCAAACGTCACTTTGTATGCGATCGCAAAACAGTCTATTGTCCTGTTGCAGAGGTTCCGCCAGCTCTTTGTTTTTTCCCCTTTGATCATAAGTTTATGCTTTGTCGTCTCCCTCTTGAGTTTAATCTATAAGTTAGCCTTTTCCCCCTGATCTTTTGTTTTATTTATTCTCTTAAATATTGCTTTAATTAGAGTCTTGTGTACTTGTAGCGTTGGCGTTCACCAGAGAGTGTGTTGTTTGGGTGTGGTGTGTAATTTCTTTTTCTTAAAGGCAGAGTGACAGGCCAAAATTAGTGATATTTGAAAATCTTTGATAAAGGTGATAAGGTCGGTTTTCGTCTGTATGTTGTCTATTAATTTGGCTGATATTTTGGTCTATTTCCGTTAGTTTTTTGTCCAGCTTTCTATAGTTACAATATTTAGTGTTGAATCTTATGGTTGTGCTGATCTTATTAAAGTTACGTAGTTCAAATAATATGAGTTTATGATCACTGAGTGAATTTTCGTCAGATACTTCCCAATTTTGGCGTCTCAGTCGTGTGTTCTGAATATATAATGTTACATTGGGGAACCCCGTGCCTCTGCCGTTGTCAAAGGTCGGGGTCCTGTTGTCTCTGTTCATAAATTCTGCGTTGTGTCGTGGGCTAGTGCTATCAAGTCGTCTCCACGCGTGTCACATGTTGGGTGTCTCCATAAGGTGTGATGAGCATTTAAGTCCCCAGCAATAATTACGTTGCCTTTTAATTTTGTTAAATCTTTTTCTATTTCTTTGCATACTGTTTCATGGTTCTTTGCTGGGGATATGTATACTGAGAATATGTGTATTAGGTCTGTGTCTAGGTTCATAGAGATGAGCACATAGTCCTCTTCTATTCTTTGTACGTATGGATTTAGGTTGCTGGTTGGTATTACAATTGCGGCCTTATTGTTCTTTGACTGGAATTTGAGCCAAGTCTTGGGAAGAATTCTCATGTCATAGTAAGATTCTGAAAGTATGGCCAGTTGTATTTGCTTTTCCTTCCTCACCTTTTCAAAGTTTTGTGTGGCGGCTTTAGCTTTCCTGAGATTGAGTTGTCCTATCCTTAAGATATTGTTCATTCTAGAGATGAAAATTAATTAATTAAAGTAGAGGTGTAAAATGTAAGTGAAAGTTGGAGTATGGGTGAGTGAGTTAAGTGTATACTCTGCCTGTGTGAGGACGGTCGGTTTAATTGTCATTGTATCCGATCCAAGTTCTCTGCTGCAAGTATGCTTGATAATAAGCGTAGCAGTCTGGCTCTGCTGTGCTATGTGTGTACGGGATGTCTTGATTTAGTTTAATCCCTAATGTGTAGCAATTAGTGCAGTGCGGCGTGTTAAAGCAGGCTTTGCCCTTGTGGCCCTGTGAGCAATTTTCACAGTGGGGCCTTGCATTTGTTTTGATTATGGCCTATCTTTTGGCATCGCCTGCAACGCGGCACTGTTATGTGGTCCTTTATTTGATGTTCTATTCCTAGTATGTCTATTGTTGGTTCGTTTGTGTTCATGATTATGTTCCCGACCTCCATGCTACACTCTATAATCATGTTGTGTTTATTTGTGCCTCTGATGGGGAAGCTGTGCACTACCTTAACTGCCCCTTTCTCCAGATTATGTTATTCCCCTATGCTTTGTTCTATCGCGTGGTGGAAAATACCATCTAATACCCTGTAGATTATTAGTTGTGGTTTCCTCCTTGGTCTTTTGTCTGTAGAGTTTGTTTGTGTTTTATTTGTAGGCTTTATTTGTGTTTGTGTTTTAGTGGTCTGTGCTGAATTTGTGTCCATTTTCTTGTGCTTCGTTAAAAGCTTACTAACCTTAAGAAGATCCCTGAATTGTTGTAAGGTCTTAGTATCTCTAACTTCTACTCTTAATTTGTTCTCCCTCCTATTGGAGTCTTTTAATCTGTAGTTATCCCTGTTTATCTCGTGTACCTTTGTCTCTACGTGTAGAGCCCTTATGTCTACTTGAGAATGATTTAATTTTGTACTTTGTATGGTTAGCACTAGTCTCCCTTCATGTTGTTTCCTTTTTGTTTTGTGATTGTGTGTTTCTTTTTGCAATTGTGTTGTATTGTGGTCTGTCAGGCTTTGTGCGTGTGTTGCTTTTTAGTTTTCCCTCCTTGTTTTCTATTCTTTGTTCCCTCGTTTTCTTTGGTATGCTTTCCCTTCTGAGGTGCTCCTGGGTCTGTTCTGGGACTGGATCAAAGATTGATTTGTATTTTGGGATTTGTTCTGAATTGATTTCTTGAGCCTGGATTGGTTGATTTTTAATTTCCATTAATTGGACTTCTTTCATACCTAGTATTTCGAAAAAGTGTTGAGTCGATTTTTCTAATTTTGCCCTTGTTTTTTGTGTTTCTGTTGTCTGGTCTCTTAATTGGTGCTTCAATCCCATGATCTCTATTTCTTGTGTTTTAATCTCGTTCCATAATTTAGTAGTTTTTGTGTCTATCTCCAGGTTTTTAATGTCTATCATGAGGGTGTGTTTTTTTTTTGCCAGTTTTAGTTCTGTCTTTATGTTGTTTACTTCTTTTTCCCATCTTGTGTTAATTGCTTCTTCATTTAGTTGCTCCCGTTTCGCCCTCTCTTCTAATTGTACCTGTAACACCTTTACCTCTGTCTCTAACTGTGCTATTCTACCTGTACCCTCGTGTATTTGTCTTTTAGTTCAGTGTGTGTCTTATTTAAGTGTGGGCCTTCCTCGCTTGTGTTATCCTCTGAGTATGAGTTGTAGCAATCTATATCTTTTATCTGGTCTTGTAAGCGCTGCATTTGTGAATTGATTTCCTCTATGCTCACCCTCTCTTTTAATCTAGCCTGTGCCATACGTAACTCTTTTTCTAACTCCAGTTGTTTTAGTTTCTCTAGATTTAGTGTTTTTATGTTCCTCCTCTTTAAGTTGTAATTTTAGTTCGTATTTCTTGGTTAAGCCTTCTTTTGTTATGTTTGTTACTTCTTCTAGGTGGGCTATCTTAGTTTGGAGTTCATTTACTTGCCTCTTGTGTTTGTTGAGTCTTTCTTGTTTAGTTCTCTCCACTTCTTCGCTGAGGATCTGTAATTGGTCGTCGTAGTAGCTGTGGATTGTCTTCTCCTCTTGCTCCATCAGGGTGGCTTGTTTTTGTAGAGTTGTTGTGATTTTGTCTCTCCAGCTCTTGTTGATGTTGCTGGATGGCATATTTTCCTATGTTTTTTTGTGAGCTGTGTGAACATCCTCCTAATTTTGTCCCTTTTATCCCCCCCCCCCCCGTCCGATCAGGAGTCCTTCTCGACGGGGTAGAGGCCAGGGTTTCTGCGTCATCCATTTCTTAAGTTTCCGCTAAGTTCCCCATTTTTGGAAATTTTAATTTTATAAATATAGCCAAGAAAGCGTCAGAACTCCTTATATATCTATCCCATTCGCCCTTAAGCTAGGCACTCAGTCAGTGTAGTCTGCTCCTGAATAAATAACAAAGAAGTCAGCTAGCCTAAGGCATACCGTACTACCCCTAGTGAATGGGAGAACTCGTTGTGGAGAGGAGAACCTGTGCTTGAAAATATGAGGGAAGATGAAAATATAAAATTAGCTCCTAGTGTGGAGAGAAGTTCCTTAGAGCTGTAGTCTAACAGGCGTTTCTTTAACGCTACCGAAACAGTAGGAATAAACACCAAATGTGTAGAAAAGAGCCATGGGGCTGAATTTCTTTCGGGCGTTTTTTTAACGCTACCGAATCAATGGGAATGAACTCCTAATGTGAAGAGGAGAGCTTTGGGGGGCTAAAGATGTGACGGGCGTTTCTTTAACGTTACCGAGTCTATATGATCTTCTATACCATGCCTGGGACTCTCTATGTAAATATATTAATTCTACTCCTTATTTCCTTCAAAGAACCTTCAAGATGTGCTTAGAAAGAGCTACAGATTATCTGAATCACTTAGTTACTGCCTAAAATAGTTCTAAAGACTTTAATAAGCTCTTAAATTAGCTAAGAAGTATGAAAAACCACTGAGTGAGATCCTAGATTAGTGGCGCCATCTATCGATGTTGACTTAAACTAAATGTAGGCCAAAAATCAGACTGGGATTTGAATTTGTCTTTTTGATAAAGCTTAATAAATTTTTTGTGTTCATTTTCAGGGCAAATATGCAGAAAAATAAACTCTTTTAGAATAACCTAGTGCGGAATGGATCACTCTAAAACCGTACTCTCTAGAAAATAACCTTTAATCTATGGGTGTGGATACTAATCGATGTCCATTTTTAATGTCTTAAATAATTTCTGTATGAAGTAGTATTCCAAAAATTACCAAATTTTAATGGGATGTGCATATTTCTGAACTGCACAACTTGTTCAAATTCTGGAGATATTAGACTTTAAGTTTATTTTTATGAATTTTTTTTGTGTGCCGGTTCTTCCAAGGAAACGGAAACAAAAAGAAGAGTGTTACGAGAAATCGAAAATAAAGTCAATGTTTCGTTTTTTTAGCTTGATAATAATCTTATATATCTTCGTATCCTTAAATATGGATCCAACTCGGAAGTTCTTGGGGCTGTCTTAAGCTTTGGCAATTTTTTCTACTGTCGCTGTTTTTGAAGCTAAAGACTATGCAGTACTGTTTCTTAATTTTCACCATGTAACAGAAATATTGCCATTAAAATAATCTTTTGTGAACATGTAAAATAATCCGCCAACTAAATTAAGCAATTTATTAAACAGCACAAAAACTTACATTAATTTGTCTTAGCGCACAAAAAAAAGCAAGTAGAAATACTACAAAACCAATGATATAGAGTTGCCTAAGCAAAAGTGCTCCCCTCCCCTCCCCCCCGTATCCGTTTACCTTGTCGTGGTGGGGGGGTTGGCATGTGGTGTGGTGAGTTCGGGGCGTGTTCTTTGGCGGAGTAGTGACCTCCAGTTGCTCAAACAGAATATCAGCGGGAAGGGACTTTTGTTCCATTACTTACCAAATTCGGACAAAATCCCCTTAGCCAAGGTGTGCCAACTGTGCCGATGGCTGCGTGGTACCAGGGATAGTCGGTGCCTCAAACGGGTGACTTCAAAGATAGCAGGAGAACCCTGTCATACGCAGCCTTACCTCTGTGTAGGGGGGGCTACACCCCACTTTCCCCTCAATTCCCTGGTTGATTTATGGAAGATAACATAAATAACCCTTCTCCCCCTTGTGGAGAGCGTCAGAGCGTTTTGTCGAGCACTGCTAGGTTTTTATAATTAAGCGAAATGACCCAAACCTCAGTTTAAGTAAAGTTTTCCCCTTTTTGAATAATAAAGCACTTACTCATTCAATAGGAGAATACCAGTTTGACTAAAAATTACGCAGCGGTGAACTTTTAGTTGAAATTAAAGATGCAAAACAAATTAAACTATAATAACTATTAAACAAATTGGTTCTCATAACTGCTTCAGAATATATCAGAATATAAAACTTTTAATTTTTCACGGGGAATGAATTCCGATCCCGATCCAAATACGTTTCAAACATTTTAATGATTTTAATCCATCTTTGAAGGTGTTGCTGGTCGACCTACCTCATTGCAATTTGTACTCATTCCTCCGGGAGATTGGCTTCTCCTTCTTAATTTAGGCTTTGTTTCGTCAAAATGTGATTTTGTCCTTTTCTTGTTATTCAAGTTTTTGTTAACATATTGTTTCATACGTTATCTGAATGTTTGCATGTTTTGTTACTTATTTTCAACTACTCATATTTACACCTTTCTTCTCACAACACACTTACTTTTAACATATCTTGACTTTATACTTATGTATATAATTGGTACTAAAAAATTGTTTGGCGTAGTGTAGCCCTCAGAGGCTCTTGCGCCATTAAAAATAAACCAACCGAACCCGATCTTCTCTTTACACCCGAGGAAAAAATCTTGTAACTGTTACCGAACATAAAACCCTTAATTTTTCCCGAGGAATAATATCAGAACCTGACCTTCTCTTTACACCAGAGGAGGAAATCTTGGAGGAAATGAAGTACCAAAACGTAAGTGGAGTAAAAAGGATTACCATAAAACTTAATAGCGGAAATGATGAACACTAAGCATGTCATTTTGACATTCAATACACCTGTCCTCCCGCCACGTGTTAAAGCTGGCTATCTTTCTTGTTCAGTTCGCCCCCATATTCCAAATCCACTCCAGTGTTTCTAATGCAGCGGTTTGAACATACAAAATTTTCGTGTCATGGTACTGACACCTGTGCAGAACCCGGTCACGATAGTAATACATTTTGTGAGACCAATAAATGAGTAAACTGCAGGGTGGATCATCCGTCATACTCCAGGTCATGAATAAAGTGACTCTCGGAAAAAAGAAGTTCAGGTAGTTAAAAAAACGCAAAAAACATCTTATCCAGATGCAAGAAAATTAGCTGAATCGCGCAGCCCTACAACAGGTCTTTTAATGCAGCTACCGTTAAAAAGGTTTTTAAGTCTGCAAGCACCCAACAGATACCCAAAAAGAAACTTATAAATAATACTAATACTGTCAACAGACCTAAATCAACTAAACAAAACAATAGCCCCCCCCCGTGTCCGTTTACCTTATCGTGGTGGGGGGGGGGGGCTTGCGGTGTGGTGAGTTTGGGGCGAGCTCTTGGGCGGAGTAGTGACCCCCAGTTGCTCAAACAGAATATCGGTGGGAGGGAATAATTTCCCCTTCCTTCCCTCATCACACTTACCAAATTCGAACGAAAACCCCTAAGCCAAGGTGTGTCAACCGTGCCGATGGCTGCGTGGTACCGGGGTTAGTCGGTGCCTCGAACAGTAGTCTTCAGGGATAGCAGGCGAACCCTGTCGTACACGGCCTTGCGTCTGTGTAGGGGGCTACACCCCACTTTTCCTCCTAGTTCTCTGGTTCGTTTATGGAAGAAATTACAAAGAACACTTCTCCCCCTTACCAGAAGCGTCAGAAAGATTCGTTCAGTTCTGCAAAAAAATTTTTAATCAAAAGAAGCGAAAACCTAACATTCACTGCTGTCTAGCTATTAAACAATTAGGTCCTTATCTTTGCACAGTTACTGCCCACTCTACATTAAACTTTTCTCGGGGAATAATTTCAGAGCCAGACCTTCTATTCAAACCAGAGAAGGAAATCCTAGATGAAATGAAGAACCAACACGTAAGTGGAGTGAGGAGGATCACTGTCAAACGCAACGGCGAAATGCAGAATACGAAACATATCATTCTGACTTTTAGAACGCCTACCCTCCCTTGACGTGTCAAAGCTGGTTATCTCTCTTGCCCAGTGAGACCTTACATCCCAAATCCGCTACGGTGTTTTAAATGCCAGCGTTTTGTACATTCCAAGTTGTCATGCCGTGGTACAGGAACCTGTGCCAGATGTGCTGAGCCCGGCCACGATAGCAATGAATACGTCGTGGGGGGGGGCTTGCGGTGTGGTGAGTTCGGGGCGAGCACTTGGAACCCCCCCCCCCCCCCCCCAGTTGCTCAAACAGAATATCGGCGGGAGGGGACCTGTTTCCCTTCCTTCCCTCATCAAACTTACCAAATTCGGACGAAAACCCCTAAGCCAAGGTGTGTCAACCGTGCCGATGGCTGCGTGGTACCGGAAGTAGTAGGTATCTCAAACGGGAGTCTTCAGGGATAGCAGGCGAACTCTGTCGTACGCAGCCTCACCTCTGTGTAGGAAGGTTACACAGGGGCTACACCCCACTTTTCCCCCTAGTTCCCAGGTTCATTTATGGAAGATAACATAAATAACCATTCTCCCCCTTGTGAGGAGCGTCAGAACGTTTCGTCGAGCACTACTAAGTTTTTTAATAACTAAACGCAATGACCCAAACCTAAATTTAAGTAAAGTTTCCCCCTTTTTGATTAATAAAGCACTAACTCATTCAATAGGAGAATACCAGTCTGTTAAAAAATTACGCAGCGGTGAACTTTTGGTTGAAATTAAAGATACAAAACAAATAAAAGCTATAATGGCTATTAAACAAATTGGCTCATACCTTGTAAGTGTTTCAGAACATAAAACTCTTAATTTTTCACGGGGTATCATTTCAAAACCTGATCTTCTATTTACACCCGAAGAAGAAATCTTGGATTAAATGAAGGACCAAAACGTAAGCGAAGTAAAAAGGATAACTATAAAACGTGATGGTGAAGTGATGAACACCAAACGTGTCATTCTGACATTTAATGAACCCGTCCTCCCGCAACTTGTTAGAGCCAGCTATCTCTCTTGCCCAGTTAGCCCCTATATTCCAAACCCGTTCCGATGTTTCAAATGCCAGCGGTTTGGACATTAGAAGTTTGCGTGCCGTGGTACTGACACCTGTGCCAGGTGTGCAGAGCCCGGTCACGACAGTAATGCATGTAACAAAACCTACAAATGCGTAAACTGCAAAGGGGACAATCCTTCATACTCCAGATCATGCTCAAAATGGCTCACTGAAAGAGAAATTCAGACAATTAAAACAACATAAAATGTCTGATCCAGATGCAAGAAAACTAGTTGAATCCCGCACACCAACAACAGGTCTTTCATACGCTTCCGCCATTAAAAAGGTACTGAAGTCTGTTAGCGCACAAACAGATACCCAAACCGATGCTTTTACTAATGCCAAAACTGTAAACACAACCAAATCAAAGAAACAAAATAATAGCCCCAAAACTTCTTTTCAGAATACTAATCAAAATCAACAACAAATACAAAAAACAAATACTGTATCTTACTGTTAATGAAAACAAACCATTCACTCAGAATTCAAAAAAACTTATTGAAAAAATGAAAATTATCCAAACGCGCGCAAAAATTGGAGTAGCCTCTAAACAGAGGCCTCCAAAACTTTATAACTTTAAAAAAGATGACTTTTTACTTTCTAGCAAGAAAGTAAAATTGAACAAATTACAAATAGGAAAACTTCAACAACCTTCTCCTCAGGAGGAGGACGAGGATGTTGATTTTGAAGATTTTCCGCCATCTGACGATGAAGGGTGGACGGACCATCCTCCCTCTTGAGCTGCTTTTGCTTCTTCTGGACGTTTCTCCTTCTTTTTCTCTTCATGGCCCTGAGCATTCTTTGTTTGACTTGTCAGAGTTACTCGCATAATGTCACAGACATCAAGTATCTTGTCGAATATCACCAACCAGCCATATTCTGTCTGCAAGAAACATTTCTGTCCCCAGCTGATAGACCGAGGTTTAAAGGTTTTGACATGTACCGCAAGGACTGCTTGTCAGGAGACCGTCGTTGTGGAGGAGTGGCATTGCTAATCTCTAATGATTATGCATCTAGCCATCTTTTTTTTTTTTTATTTCCTCCATTTTCTAGGATTAAAACATTGAATTTCCCTTTATTAAAGTGGAGACTCTCAAACTCGGTCACATATACAACTTTTCTTGTAAAAAGGATTTTTACTCTCATTAAAACGGACAATCTTCGACAATTTTGGCGAAATGTGGTTAGTTTTCAATCTTAAAGCATTTTCGCCGCAAACTCTGCTAGCAGGTACTAATAACGAAGTTTTACACAAAGTGGGGGATTTTTATAAAGGACTTTTGCCAGTTAATACATCATCGCTGCAAGTTGAATGTCAACTGTGGGTCGCGAAGTGGACACGGGAAAAGATTCAAAATCCAGTTAAAGATTTTCCCCCATATATCATAAAACTTATCGAAGAATGTGACACGGACATGTATCCTGGAGTAAATTGCCTTCTTCGACTCATAGCTACATTGCCAGTTAGTATTGCCACAAGTGAGCGAACCTTCTCGACATTGCGGCGTTTAAAAACCTGGTTAAGAACTTCAATGTGTGAGTAACGCCTTGTGGGACTTCTTCTTTTAAATATCCACAGAGACATTGATGTTAACATTGACCACATAATCACTAGACTCGCAAAGAAGTCGAAAAGGAAGTTAATGTTTGGAGGTGAGAGGTGACCCCGGAAATTGAAAAGCGCTCGCCTTCACCAATGTTATTTTTCATAACAAAGTTTTCATGAATTTATTTTCAAATGTTTTTTAGGATCCCTTAAGGTTAATTAAACTACTTTTTAATGCATAAATATTACACACTAACACACTTTTGATGTGGAGGTAAAATATGTTAAACATTTCAAGCCAATTTAGTAGGGGAATGTGGGGCGAAGTGAACTAGCAGGGCAAAGTGAAATGGTGAAATATCTACTCCGTTTTTAGCGCTACTTAACTAGTAATATTTTAACTATGTAGTAAGATGTGTCATGTGTAGTCTATTCCAGTCAAGAAAAAATTACCTCCGAAAATCTAATCGTATGATAATACAAGCAATTTTTAAAAAATGAGACTCAAATTGTAATATTTTGTTGTAACTCAAAAATTATTTTGATATTATCGAATGATGAATTGGGACCTTCTAATATTCGGTGCAGTATTTATTTAGTTAATATTTAGTTTACTTGTGTTTTTAATATTTCTCACAATTAGTCAAAGTCACTCATTCAATCATCTAATAAATCACCCGCGTTTTATTTACTTAGTAATTTGATCAAAAATATTTTTCACAATGGAATAGAACATACTTCATTCGAAAAATATTTCAATTTTCTCTTTGCCCCATGGAAAGAAAAGTGAACATTTTCCACTTTTTTATTTGAAGAAACAATTTTACTGCCAAAAATCAAAAATAAAGTTTCAATGCAAGTTTTGTTATAAAATACAATGTTTTTTCTTTATGTTCTGTAATTTTCAAAACAAATTTCCAATTTGTTCATTTTGAAAAAGCTCAGTCATGTTAACTATTTCACTTTGCCCCACATTCCCCTACTAAAAACCCTGTATAATTTCACCGAGATGCTATAAAATAAGCGGTTTCAATTAGAAACATTGTCATAATGATTATAACACGAGGCTAAGGTTTTTAATTATACCCATACTTCATTTGAGTTTTATAAATTAATTTATGTGTTAACTATAAAATGTTATGTAACTAAGAAAATCATACCTTCATAACGTGTAAGTTTTATTGTATTTAGTTTATAGTATATTTACATTAGTAGTATTGTATTATATTTTATTTTATGTAGAAATTATTTCTTTCAAAGTAGTTGTCGATTTGTTCTTAATGCCCTGATACAGATGACATACCATTTTGATACTAAATGCCGTTTCTATTAATATTATATGGCTTAGCCAAGAAACTACCATACGATTTTTTTTTTCATTCTACATCTTTTATAAGCTAAAAAATAAATCTATTGTTTCCAAAATAGCTTCTTGGATAGAAATGACTCTTCTATGCTACACATTATTTTAAAATGTTAATAGTTGATTCCCTCAAAGAGGAATTAATAGACGAAACGCGGTATTAGGTTCTTCGATAAATTAAATGTATTCTGCCGCTCTGGCCTCTGACACCTGAAGTACAGTTGACTCTTTTACCTGAACACCCAGATATTCTGAACACATTTTGATGGTCCGGGAATCACGTATGCATTACTTCCGTCTCCCCCTATACTGAACACCCGCTTAAACTGAAGACTTTCGTTCGGTCCAATGAGTGTTCAGAATAGAGAGAGTCTATTGTACTTCCTTAGCAAACAAAATACTTTTAATCAAATATGCTTTGTGTGTTTTGTGTTCTTTTTCATGTCTGAAAGTTTTTTATTTATGTAAAAGAGAAGGCAATTAAAAAATTAAATGAAATGGTTGCATTAATATATTATTTTGGGAGGGGCTTGAACCCCCTGGACTTCCCCTAAAATCTGCTACTGACTATTCAGTATGGTATTTGTACAATTTGAAATTCTTGTTCATTTTATAATTTTTTCATTTTCATTTTAGCATAATCTAGTGCGTTGACCAACATAAATGACTGCTGCTGCTCCTAGTTCAAATTAAAAAAATCAGGCCTCCACAAAGTTTAAAAATTGTAACATTTAGAATATACCTAGTTTTCTTAGAAACATACTGTATTTTTTTTTTATATATATGCTAATAATGCAACAACGATTTGTTGGTAAGTAAGAAACAAGCACAAGATTTCAATACCAACGTTTTCAGATTCTTCATACATAACGAAATATGGTAAAACTACGATTTAGACCGACGAATCCCCCTTTTTTTTTGACGAGCATGTCGTAACCCCCCCCCCCCCCCCGTTGTTTGTAGGTACACGTTTGGTCACCCCCCCCCCCTTAACCAGAGCCTGGATCCGCCCTTGACCCAATTCCTCTATTTCACTTTTTGATTTGAATATTTTTTTGTTCAATTTTGAACAGTTCAAAAAATTTAACATAAGCACCTGCAGAGAAATTTAAGGCAAATATAAATCCCGTACTTAAAGGTGAATTTCCTTCAAGCACACTTTTACGGAAAAAGCTCTTGATAAAGAAAATGTATAGAAAATATTTATTTGATTTGAACAATTTTTTGTTTAATTTTGAACAGTTAAAAAAACTTAACTAAAAGACTTTTAACCCAAATACATTGTTATTATTTTATTTAAAATATTAACTTTTCCTCCTTATTTTGATTTAATATTAAAAAAGCATTATAACTTTCTCACGACAAAAAATCTGATTTAAAGAAAAAAATGGTGTGGTTTTTTTTTTCTTTGGAATTTTTACTTTCTGATGGTATAAAAAAATAAACAATACCATGAAACATTATCAAAGAAAATGAAAGAAAAAAAAACGAAAAAACTCGAACTTGGGGGGGAAAAAAGGAAAAAAAAAACACCATTTTGTAATATTTTAAGCTTTTTATTAAAATTTACACTTTAATTATGTCCATGTCATATTAATAAATTAAAAATTGAAAATCAAAATATACTACTGTAATTAATAACCAAATAATTTAATAACTAATACTTTAGAAGACATCTACAATAATTTGAGAAAGTTGTAGTTCATAATTTTTAAATTGTATGCGTAGGTGTATAAATATTTTAAGATAACATATACTTAAATGGTCTACATAACATTGTAGCCTTCGGAAAATATTTCACAGAGAAATGGGGAAAGGATCTGGCCCTTCCTACCTGCAGATAGTTTCGCAGCATCTGCTAAGATCGTTAGCCAGTATTAGAGACACAGAGCGGTGAACAACATAAATGAAAACAATGAACGGTGAACAATATAAAAATACACGAGCAGGTTTAAGTTACTTGAAGAAAATCGTGACGAATTTACTTTTTTAAAATAAACTTCTCGAATCTACATAGTAAGGTAAATACTACATGTATTTTAATCTGAATCAATCAGCTATAAAATAAGAATATTACAATTTTCTCTCATAAACAGTCTCATAAAAAACCACGCCCATTTATATGTTAAAACATTATTTTTCAAAGCCAGCCCACTGACACTCAAGAGCAAGAGCATCCCCCTTCTAAATTTTGAAAAAAAACCCCAAACAAAAGCTCCCCCCAAAAAGTAAGAAATGCCCCTCAAAACAACCCCCTAAAAATTTCAATGGCGCAGCCTGCGCCAGGACCCCTTTCCCCCCACCTAAGGTGGGCACCCCTGCCTCTGACCCACTAAAATGACGACATATCTGCTCCGGTAACTCAATCCCTTCAGAAGTCATCTATTGAGAGGTTCATTCGATTATCAAATCGATCGAGAAGTACACTGCTCGAGTGATTGACGTCTCGAAAACTCGAGAAATCAACATCTCAAGAAGTTCACAAAGCGAGAACTTGAGCAGTCCATCGCTCGAGAACTCGGGAAGGGATAACGAGAACTCGAGATGTGATAATCGAGAACTCGAGATGTGATAATCGAGAACTCGAGATGTGATAATCGAGAACTCGAGATGTGATAATCGAGTACTCGAGACACGTTAATCGAGAGCTCGAGATGTGATAATCGAGTACTCGAGACACGTTAATCGAGAGCTCGAGATGTGATAATCGAGTACTCGAGACACGTTAATCGAGAACTCGAGTTGTGATAATCGAGAACTCGTGATAATCCAGTGATTCGATTATGAGAACTCGATTATGCCCATCACTAGTATGTATGTGAGTATGTATGTCGCATAACTCTAGAACGGTATGTCTTAGAAAGTTGAAATTTGGTACTTAGGCTCCTAGTGGGGTCTAGTTGCGTACGTCCCCTTTTGGTTGCTTTCGGGTGTTTCTAAAGGGGTCTTTTGCCCCTTTTTGGGGGGGAATCATTGTTAATTTCGATGGATACTCAAGTGGTGTTATAATTTGGCGGACACTTGGCGATATATCGCCAGTCTTTTGGTCGCCAAGTTTTGTCGACAAATTTGGCGATTTTTTTAAAAATTTGGTTTTACTTTTGCCATTAGAGTAAACTATTAAATGACATTAAAATTGCCAATAATGGTAAAACGACATTAAATTGGAGTAAAAGTAAGTCATGTGATGCACACATCAGCTCGTTTTTTTTCCTACTCTCTGCGAAAATTTGCACTGTAGAGTCCGCAACAGGAGTTCCGACGATTTTCGATTGAATACTGAATATCTCAACACATACTCAAGCAAATTCCAAATTACTACCATATTTGCATGATTTAGACATTTGACTTAAAATTTTTGTAACAAAAATTTTATCATCTATGACTTTTGTTGCGGACACTATTTGGACAAAATGCTGTGAAATGGACTGAAGACCAACTGAATATAACTAAAGACCAACATAATATACATATATATTATGTTGGTCTTCAGTTGATATCTTACTGTTGCTTTTTGGTAACAAAGTAATAAAAAAAATTAAGTTCAGTAAACTGGGGCTACTTGAACTCATGAGAAAAAAAGTCTAAATCCATCCTAGTCCTACAAAACTCAATATATAAAGGCAGTTGACCTTCTCCCGGACAGGTATGTCTATATGTATTGAGTTTTATAGGACCGGGACAGATTTTAATCCATTTCTCCTCAGTTCAAGTAGCCCCTCTTTAGGCTCAAGGAACCCATAGTTTATGCTAATAAAAATTTTCACATTTAGATATATCACATCTTTCTTCAAAAAAAAAAAAAAAAACTAAGCAACTTTTACACATAACTTTCTCCAAATTGCTTGGGAATAGTGGAAGTAGCATCCTTTGACGTTGATGAACGGAAACACTTCCTCTAAAGCATTGATTGCTCCTGCTTCAAAATCTAACATAGCAGAAGGTGGTTGAAACTTGAACCCAAACTTTTCGGCCTGTATTTTCAAATTTTTGAACAAAGTCAAATATGTTGCCTTTGTTTTGTTTGGGAGAAAGCTATAAACTAATGGGAAAATTTCCCCCTTGAACGAGCCATGAAGTGTATACAATTGGCAGAAAAGTTTAGGTGCAAGTTTGAATGTTCCATCCAAGAATATTTTTTCGCTGCTGCATAGTATTTCCAAGCTTTCAAGAGAGCAAAATGCCTGAAAGAGTTTAAAAAATAAATAAAATTAACTATTTTTTTTTAATTTTGCATAAAATTCGGTTTTTAAACAAATATCTATTTTTAAAAAAAACTTTTAGGTTATTAGAACGTGTGCAATATTTATTGGTTGCTTCTGGTTCTCTGGTGCCTCAGTAGCAGTAACACCCAGATGCTGGAATGTGCATCATACATTATGGAGAAAATTTGCTAAGTATTTCATAACTGTGGGAGAAAACAACTTAAAACTTCTTTTTTAAATGTTAAATTTCAGCTAGTAAAACTTTGTATCATATTTTTCGGAATTTAAATCAGAAATAGCGTGAACTTGTATACCTTTTTTCCCTTCTTTCCTTTTCTTACATTTCTCAATGTCGATTTTTATTTTACAATCACTCTAATGTCAGTTTACCCGTGCTTTTTTTTTTCTTTTTATTCTGCATTGCAGACTACCGAAAACATTTTGCTGTTGGATCTGATGTTAAAGATTTAATAAATTCAAAATCTTACAATGAAAGAATAAACAAATTTTAAGTTATATTACTCTCATATCAGGGCCTATTTATCGCACGGGCACCCGGGGCCTGTGCCCTGGGCATGAAATTTCAAGGGGCAGGAAAATTTTCCATAATGCTACCTGAATTTCTTTTAAAAAATCGTCCCAGCACTTATTGCTTCATTCTATTTGGTAGCAGTAGTTCTTTTCCCCAGCTTATGAGATTTTCTGATTACTAATTCAATGAAAAGCAGCAATACTTCATATTATCATTTCACATTGGAACTCCTTTTTTTCCCCCTTAGTCATGTAAAATTATTAAAATAAAGAAAGCCGAAGTGGTGCAAAGTTAAATGGAAAATAATCAGAGAAATCATTTAGTTCATAAAATAATTTATGAAGTTCAAAAAAGAGCTCATACCATTACTCTGTTTCCGTTTTCTAAGCTGTCGAATAGAAGAAAGCTCTTCCCATTTCTGGTTTCTGTCCATTGTCCTTCCAATTTAATGTCATACAATGTTTTGGGCAGTGGCGGCCTTACCGTGGCTCTAGCTTTGTACATTGCGTAATGAGCAAGCTTTTCATCAGGCAGGCATGATGCAACTTCTTCCTACACAGCAAAATTAGCCAATTCCTGTCTGAAAACATTAAAAGCGAGATATTATTAAATTACCATTCAGAACTTTTCAATTGAGGCAAGTTAGGCAATAGTTGATAGTTACGAGTATGTACTAAATTCATTCAAAAATTCCCGCACATTGCATTCAAAGTACTACTTTTAGTCTCTAAAATTAACAATGTAAGTGAAAAAAAAACTAATAATAATAAAAATAACATGGAGCCTTAAAACTCTTTTATTTGTCCATCCTTTTTTTTTAAGGTCAAATTTTTAAAACAAGATCATCGTGTGACGTCAAAAATGAAATCAATCATCTTGAATCGGAGCGCATGGTTGTCTTCTCTAGCAAGATATCGCCTTTTATTAATTTTTCATAGCGAACAATGATCAACGGGACGCATATAAGCTACCTTTACTCCTGTTCGGTCATAGGAAAATTTCAGGCCCTCTCATTGGCTTATTCGAGTGTCAATCAAAGCTTCAAAGACGCCATTGTAATGTTGCTAGTCGTCTTTCGCACTGCGTTTCTTGTTTGTAATCTGCTAAATACGAATAAGCATTTGCAAATGATATCTTTAATTGAATGTTGCTGGCAAAAACAGCATTATTATTTCCAATCAATTTCATTCTTTGCAAAACAAATGAAAGTGCCCTTGAGCAGCTATGCTTTGAAATAAAAATAGGTGTCGCCATCTTTGGGCAAAAAATTCATGTTTTACGACATTGTTTTGATTTAAATTAAAGTTATCTTTAAAATAATTCTCATAATAAATTATTTTGTGAAAAGAGCGAATTCTGCAATTTTTCATACTCTTAATGATATTTAATGCAACTTAAACAGCTCTTCTAAAAGAAATGATTACCATTTAACTTAATAATAAATACTTCTTGTAAATAATTTAATACATAATAATTTCTAATATAATTTTCTCTTGTGCCAATTTATTTATAGCTAATTTCTATGGAATATGAGTTAGCATTCAAGAATAAGACCTTTAATTGAGTAGTGAGTGCATCTGGAAAAAGTTCCTTTTTGTTTTGGAAGAATTTACTTCTTCACAAAAAAAAAAAAAAAAAATTCCTTTACTTCAAAGATTATGTTTAAAAGAATCAGCTGCGCGCACTACTATTGGATAAAGTCAGCTGAACAAAATATCATATCATTATTGGTCAAAAGCTTTATAAAGCTAACAGGTTGTCCATTTTTTTATGTTAATCCGTTTTTTTTTTTTTTTTTTTTTTTTTTTTTTTTTTGTCTATATTATGTTTATCTTATCGTTCATTGGTTGGATTGCTTTATGTGTGTCTTCACTGGTTTAATTCATAATACTGAATTAAATTATAAATAGTCGATGTGTACTCTTTTAAAATGCTAAAACAATTGAGATGTCTGTATTTAAAAAAAATCTTTCACCTTCACTAAATTCAATTTTTTTAAATACTTTAAAATTTTTTCAATGAATGTATGATTTTTAATGTATTTGAATGATTACATTCAAATTGTTTCAGAACTATTCATGAAACCACGAAGGTCTTTTTAGCAGTACAGCAAAAAAATAAGGAAAATTTTTTTTGCTAATTTTGCTGAAAATATTTAACAGCTGCAGTTTTCTTCATTGGCCAGTCTAAAAAATTTCGTTGTATTTTTTATTACAATACATTAAAAGTCATATATTGATTTCAAAATTGGCTCAAAACTGGTTGAGTTTTCAAGTTTTAGAGTTTTGTGAAACTTTTTTTCCCCCAAATGTATTTAAGTTAAATAGTAAATGAAACTGCGTGAAATTCTCATGAATTGCCTCATCAACTGTGTGTGATAATTTTTTTAAATTAATAATAAATGAATTTAAGATAACAAACGGTGCGATTTCTGAAAGTTTGACTTGAAATAGCATATATATAATTTTACATTATGAAACATTGCTTTTTAATGTTATTTTCAATTATTTCATTCAAGAGCTTAAATTACCTATTCCTTTTTACATATAACTTTAAATATTATGAAGAATATTAAAAGATAAAGAATTTGCTGTTTAATTTAAAAAACTTACATTGAGAATTAGTTGACAAATGAGTTCAACTCCAATAGCTCTTTCTTCAAAAGCGCCAATTTTTGCTTAAAGATGATGCTATTTATTCGTTTAATTATATATTTTACAGGTTTAAAAAAAAATTAAAAAAAACGGAGCATTATTTTATTTTATGAGTTACGAAATTAGAAAGAGACAAGAAGGATATGTTTGCCAGACTCACACAAAATTCAATTGGAAGTCTTATTCTTGAATGCTAACTCATATTCAATAGAAATTAGCTATAAATAAATTGGCACAAGAGAAATTATATTAGAAATTATTATGTATTAAATTATTCACTAGAAGTATTTATTATTAAGTTAAATGGTAATCATTTCTTTAAGAGCTGTTTAAATTGCATTAAATATCATTAAGAATATGAAAAATTGCAGAATTCGCTTTTTTCCATCTACAAAATCATTTACCATGAGAATTATTTTTAAAATAACTTCAATTTAAATCAAAACAATGTCGTAAAACATGCATTTTTTGCCCAAAGATGGCGCCACCTTTTTTTGTTTCAAAGCATAGTTGCTCAAAGGCACTTTCATTTGTTTTGCAAAGAATGAAATTGATTGGAAATAATAATGCTGTTTTTGCCAACAACATTCAATTAAAGATATCATTTGCAAATGCTTATTCGTATTTAGCAGATTACAAACAAGAAACACAGTACGAAAGACGACTAGCACCATTACAATGGCGTCTTTGAAGCTTTGATTGACACTCGAATAAGCCAATGAGAGGGCCTGAAATTTTCCTATGACCGAACAGGAGTAAAGGTAGCTTATATGCCAACAGCATGAGAAACTTTGTTCTGGTAACCCTAGTATTTTTTCAGATTTTTTTTTAAGAGAGAAAACCGGTAGAACCCATGTCAATTCAACAGAGGATGTAACATGATGGTCTCGGATTTTTTTGAATTTA
Organism: Uloborus diversus; assembly: GCF_026930045.1. Taxonomy (NCBI): domain Eukaryota; kingdom Metazoa; phylum Arthropoda; class Arachnida; order Araneae; family Uloboridae; genus Uloborus; species Uloborus diversus. Next base: position 28,270,938 of record NC_072739.1, read on the forward strand.
ACATATGTTAAAATTCATAAAAAATTAAGAAATATCTTTTTTGTTGTTGTTTTGCACAAAAAAAAAAATCCTGGGCCTAGATGATACAGGCCACCAAAGATAGCGGTCCTGTGATGATTTCTCACTTGGGATTTTCATTTAAATCTTAAAAGTACATCATCTCAGGAACGGAGAACATATTTTGTTGCGGTTTGTTTTACTTAAAAGGATATTTTTTCTTGTTTAAAAACATATGCAACATTTTGAAAATGTGCTAAACTTTTTTTTTTTTCCTGTCTTTTGAAAAAAAAAGTTTAAAATAATTTTTTTGATTTTTCTCAAATATGTCAATTTCAAAAATTTTCATTTTTTTTTTTACAGTTCTTATTCTATCAATTTCAGTGACAAAAAGTACTATTTTTGACTGAAGGAAACAACCCCATTGCAGACCTGAAAATTCAAAAAAAAAAAAAAAAAAAAAAAATCGCAATAAGTGGCCAGAAAACACTTTTAATTAAGTTATACAGCGAAATTTTCATTTTAAGTCTCTACTTTATCCAGGATATAAAATTTAGTGAGAACAAGATGGCATTGCGCTTAACGATTCTTTCGGCGCTACGCTGAAAGGTTGCATGGGGAAATACAGCGAATCGGCTGGAGATCACGTTCTAGTTTTCATAAAAAATAAAACTCCTGGATAAAGTAGAGACTCAAAATGAAAATTTCGCTGTATAACTTAATTAAAAGTGTTTTCTGGCCACTTGTTGCGATTTTTTTTTTTTTTTTTTTTTTTTTTTTTTTTCGAATTTTCAGGTCAGCAATTACGTAAAAAGTTCCTTAAAAACCCTCAATTATTCAAATGTCTCAAAAACCTGTTAAACGAAAAAGTGGAAGCACTCCTTTTCAGGGAACGTAGTGCTCAGTAGTACTAATAAACTAAAAAAAAAATGAAAAATTTTAAAATTGACATATTTGAGAAAAATTAAAAAAAAATTAAACTTTTTTTTCGGAAGACCGTGGAAAAAAAACTAAAGCACATATTTCAAAATTTTGCATATTTTTTAATCAAAAAAAAAAAAGCTTTTCAATAAAACAAACCGCAACAAAACATGTTCTACCGTTTCTGAGATAATGTACTTATTTTTAAGATTTTGACGAAAATCCTAAGTGAGAAATCATGACGGGACCGCCATCTTTGGCGGCCTGTATCTCGCCCAGGATTTCTTTGAGGAAAAAAAAAAAAGAGGGAATTTCTTAATTTTTTTATGAATTTTAACATAAGTTAAGCTCAAAAAAAATCAGACCATTAAGTTACGCCCCTTGTTGAATTGACATGGATTCTACCATACACTTTTGGCGGATCTAGGACTTGCATATTAGAAGGTCTTTTGGGGATTTTAATCTTGTTGTAAAAACCTTTACAAACTAATATGATACTAATTTAACTTGTCAATGTTACAAATGACACAATGCAGTTATCCTAAATAATCCCTCGCAGTTTTAATCGTTTATAGACTTATTTGGTCATCTGTATTCAAATTTATCTTTTATCGGGACGTAAAGTAAACCGAACGGAGCATCAGGATTTCGTCTGAAAACCGGAACTGTCCCGGTCAAACCGGAACTTCTGACAAGTCTAATTTTAATGTTCGTGAAAGCTTCTTTTATTTGCATTCGTTATTGTTAGCAGGACTGTACTCTGAACAACTGACAACATTAAAATAATTTGATAATTAATTTTTAAAATTAATTTGAATTCTGAAATTTTGAATTCAAATTGTTTTTCACAATCACGAGTTGCGACAGGACCCTACTCATTGGTTACTACCCCACTCGCTTGTTTCTAGAAACGGTTCCTGTCCCTCCTCTTAGGCGATTACGTGTGTATAGTTGTGTATGTGTAGGCTTGTTTGTGTGCACATTGGCGTGCGTGTATGTAAGTAAAGGTGCGTGTGTGTATGTGTGTGAGTGTGTATGAGCTTGCGTGTTCTAGGACATGGACGCCGCCGACCAGGAGCAGCGGCTAAAGGGAGGAGTCGCGCCAGCAGAGGGCAGTGGGGTTGAAAAAGGAACCAGACATCGAGGACGGTCAAATAAAAACAATTAGCAATCGTGATCGCTCAAAAAAAAACCGTATTTCTTATATTCTTATGAATTTTAACATTTGTTAAATTCAAAAAAATAAAAATAAATCCGAGACCATCATGTTACAGCACTTGTTGAATTGACATGGATTCTACCAACCCCATGTTTTTTTCCATGTTCTCTAAGAAAAAACTTCAAAAATGGGAACCAACTCAGTTGTGATACATACAAATATAATTAACCATCATGTATCAGCTGTTTTACACAGTCACGCCAGCAATATGTACAAACTATTATTTTTTAAAAGCAAAAAAACTTCAGAAAGTTGATACTTCACATTATGATAAATAATGTTTCCTTATAATCGGTATGAAAATGAAATACCAAAGTTCAAAATTGCGAGAATAAAGAGCAAATATATGCGTAATAAAATAATAGTTTAAAAAACTAAAAAAACACGCTTTCGCAGCGAAATGAACTAAAAAGTGAAAAATAATCTTTGGATGATAGTAGTTGACCAATCACTTAATTTTAATGTATTACAAAAAACCTTTTGGTGCTGTCTATTTACGTTTTTGCTTGGACAACAAATAAAAGAAATTCAAGACAACTGATAAGAAGCCCCTCATGCTTTTTTGCGTTACATTAAAATTAAGTGATTGATCAACTACTATCATCCAAAGATTATTTTTCACTTTTTAGTTCATTTTGCTACGAAAGCGTGTTTTTTTAGTTTTTTAAACTATTATTTTATTTTTCTGTTTTTTAGTCGTATGTTGGAGAATTATCAGGCGACGAAATTATTTATAAAACGAGTGCGAGGTAATATCTTAAAGTTAAGACAAGGGCACCCCGATGGGAAGCTACTGTGAGTCATCGATGTATGTTTGGGGAAATCATATTTATATTACTTTGAAAATTTGAGGTGCATTTGAATAAAAGTTTTGTTCAACAATGGTCTGATCAGCAATGAATTTCTAATTGAAGGTGTTACATCTCAACTCTAGAAGTAATGCGCATGTGGCGCCATCGCAGTTGTTAAAAGACTCGCACATTCTGCTTCGGCAGTCATTACCTGAAGACTCAGGTGCAGGTGCACCGAGATTTGTTTACACATTATGTTTAGTTATATAATAAAAGTGTTCTACCCATGTTTTATCAATTTTCCTTTTTAAAAATACAGTCCACTACAAATTAAACCAGTGAACCTTACCAGAGTGGTCCGCCTAACCGGACAGAAATACAGAAGCCATGGCAACTGTCATAGAAAAAGTTCCAACTGTGATAAACCGTCAAAGAGGAATTCTCAAAGGAAGAGTTACAAGAATTGAAAATTTCCTAAATACCGTCGAGTTGGAAGAAGAAACTGAAGTTCAACTGACAGTTAAATTAGAAGCCCTAAAAGAAATTCTAAAAGATTTGAAGACCCTTCAAACAGAGGTACTTGGGCTACCGGATAGCGTTGACATAAAGGAAAACCTTCAGGCATTTGAAGAAATTGAAATTTCGATTGAGAATACAGAGGTAAGAATTCGAGCTCTCCTCTCTCAAATTCATTAAAACGCCAATTCTCAGATTAGTACTAATGTATCGGCTACGCAGAATGTACCTATCGCTAAAACTAAATATAAACTGCCAGAAATTCCCTTACCCATTTTTACCGGCAAATATGAGGAATTTCAAAATTTCACTACGCAATTCAAAGCCTTAATCCATGAAAACGAGCAATTAAATGACACGCAAACGCTATTTTACCTTAAATCACTTACAGCAGCGTAACAAGTGGCAATTTGCTAAGGATAATGTTGAAGTTGGTACTATGGTACTTTTGAAGGAACCCAACTTACCCCCGTTACAGTGGCCACTTGGTCGTATTGTGGAAACCGTAATGGGTTCAGATAACAAAATAAGAGTCGTAAAAATTGGAACTTCTAATGGTATTTTCACTCGATCGATTTCTAAAATTTGTATTTTACCAACTCAGTAAAAGTTATTTTTCGGTATTAAAATTTGCCATTTACAATTTGTTTAACTGCTTTAAATATTTACTTCTAACATGTAATTTTGAAGTTGTATCACTATGTTCATATCCTGTGATAAAATCTAACTGTTTTAGAAATTTTTGTTATGTATGATTGGGTTTTGAAAGTTGAACCTTTCAACGCGGGCGGCATGTTACATCTCAACTCTAGAAGTAATGCGCATGTGGCGCCATCGCAGTTGTTAAAAAGGCTCGCACATTCTGCTTCGGCAGTCATTACCTGAAGACTCAGGTGCAGGTGCACCGAGATTTGTTTACACATTATGTTTAGTTACATAATAAAAGTGTTCTACCTATGTTTTATCAATTTACCTTTTTAAAAATACAGTCCACTACAAATTAAACCAGTGAACCTTACCAGAAGGCTCACCCTACATTTTGGCATGAAATTAGTTAAAAAACAATTATATTTCATGCTCTAATTATCTTGGAACATTGGAACAAATTTTGTCTGATGCAGAAAAATTAAAGGTTTTCGTAGATATTTTTAAATAATTTTTTGCGAGCATTTTTTTAATGTATTTTTTTTGAATTTTTCCCTTTTTCACATTGTTGGATTTATGCCAAAATATTGGTTAAAATTGGAGGAAACTAACAATTAAAAGAGGTTAATTAATTTGATTATAGAATATTGGCATTGTCATCGGGTCTGAGGTCGCGTGCCAAATTTCAAAAGAATCCGATCACCCTAAATACAGGGCGAGAACAAATGATACGCCCGAAAACCATCTTTTCAAAACCAGGGCTGTGGAGTCGGAGTCGGACTGATTTTGAGGGTAAAGCAGTCGGAGTCGTTTCGAAAAACATGCCGACTCCGACGCCGGGTTTCCTTTTTTTTCTTTAATTCTCGCTGACTTTCCGTGCATTTTTTTTAAAAACTGACTACCAATTGATTTGATTACATGTATAAAGGCCTACTACAGTAGGCAACCGCTTAATGTGATCACTTTGGGACAAATATAATTTGATAACAGTAAACGACTGATAACAATAACCGAAAAGAATCCAGGAGACACAAAATAATGATTTTTTTCCAATTAAGGTGCATTTATTTTGGCAACCTCAAATTAAAATCACAATGACTCAACTGAACGCAGTTTTGAATGATAAATTATTAAATTAACAGAATGGAAATATCTGAATTATAAAATTTTAAAGCTAAACTATGCAATTTTTAATCACATAGTAATAGGTGAAGTAAAATATGACCGTTTTCCCCTGACATTCGTAAACCAGTTTCAAAGCACATTCAGCTTTTCTATCTTTTCCAGCATGGTTTTGCTTGCTGTTTAAATTTTAATTTAACTTCGCTTTGTTTTCAATCTCGACACAATTCTTTAATAGTTTACAAAGTAATGGTAACAACGGAGGTCCTACATCAATGCCTGCGACATGTCCAGCGACTGAATTTTTTTAGGTGCAAAAGAAAGTTTTCTTAGGGGGAGTCTGTGGTCACTGGGGGGCGAACGTTCTGTAGCTTCATTCCTAGAAAAAAATTTGAACTGCTATTGAAAACCAAAAAACGCTACACAGAAAGTTAGTCTCGTCAGGGTTTGCCAATGTATTTCTGTTAATTGATGAACACAAACGGGGGGGGGGGAGGGGGGGGGGGGGGGAAATTGAAAGCTTATGAAAAAGTGATAAAAATAAACGAAGAGCGTCCCGCCCCGCCAAGGAAAGCAAACGTCAGCAGCCAACAGAAGCAAATCCACCGCCAAAGACGAAAGAAAATAAAAGCGACCAAAAAACAAGATTACACGACAGAACAGTTTTGGGGGTTTTTTGGGTGTTTCACCCTTCTGTATCTCAGCCCCATGAAGACCCCCCGGAGTTGATTTTTGGTACACTTAATTTCTAGTGGTCCCTGACGCCGTAAACCAAAATACAATCCCCTAGACCATCAGGGGGGAGGAGGTATTAAAGTTATAAAATCGCTGTTCCAAAATGTTTTCGCTTTCTTTGACAGGGCTACAGCCCAGACGAAAAAAGGAATCAAAGCTGAAATTTTCGCACACACACACACTCCTTGTGCCCTACTTGTGTGCCTTTTGTTGCCATTTCGACCTCCCTCCCCCTTCCCCCCCCTCGTTTTTACCCCCTAAATTGTACCTTCCCCCGGGGTTCTATCACAGCCCCCCGGGGGGCTACGGTAATGAATTTTTGTATACATATTCTTGGGAGGCCCATTGAATACATATACAAAAATTCAACTCCCAGGGACATCATGGGCCGGTGTAATTAAAGTTTGAAAATCACTAATTCTCCCTAAATTCTTATGTACTTACTCTCAGATCATAGGGTTTGTTTATCTCGGAATGCAATTGCAAGGTTAGAGTAGATCTAACAAATATTCCAAAAGTTGTCTTAGGAAATGAAATTCAATCAAGACTAAAACATATTCAAACAGTTGCAACCTAAACGTTAAATCGCGGATATCACAAATTTGCCACTGCGCATGCGCGCAGACTTAGCTCATTGGGCTCTCTGTTTTTCAGATTCTATGTTGTTTGTTTATACTTAAGCAGAGAAACAAATTAATGAATGAGATTAGAATGCTGTCCTCCCCCCCCCCCCCCCCCAGTTTTCGCCGATACAAAATTTCTTTTCTTCCTGTTTTTCAGTTTTGATATATTTATGGAGGAAAGAAATTTTGAATGTCGGCGCGAAACTGGGGTTAAACCATTACAATATTTTACGTGACAAATTATATGAAACTGTACGCATATGAATACGGCACATATAACTTTTTAATTGAAAGCGAAAATAGCACTTTTTTATTGGTTTGCTTATTTTCTAAATTAAAGGATTTTTCACAAACAATACATAATGAATTGAAAATATATGAAATACGTGTGTGGATATCCGTGCTTTGCAGCAATTTGTTAGCTGAAAAATTTTTTGCAATTAATCTAAGCAAGACTTTTAATGAGCTTAGTCCGCGCGCAACATGCGCGTTCGCTATGGCAAATTTGGGATAATCCGCGATTTGAC